>NW_018164444.1:19692230-19697818 GCF_001263595.1 Phalaenopsis equestris
GAGCGTCATGCCTCATGATACTGTACTCAGGACTCCGAATCTCCGTCACCCCACACCGCCGAGGCTTCTCCGGCCGGTCTTCGTCCTCGCTGAAGCTTTTCCAAAGGTAATAGCCGGCCATCTGCCCTCCAATTCGAGCGACAAAACGATCGATCGACGTGACCGCCAATTATCCTCTTTTAATTCGAGAGCAGAAGCTTTGAGCTGCATCTGGAAGTCTCTGGGTTCTATGCGGAGATCGGACACCGGCGGCGAGCGTAAGCATGCGGCTACCGCTAATGATCTATCTAACGGATCATAAGCTTTGACGGCCTATTTGGGGCAATTGCACATCCGGAGATGATATCCCAACGGGCAACAATAATCCACGACAGTAATAATTTTATTTTATATATGGCATTTGGTTGTTTGAAATTCAAATAAACCTTCATTTAATCATAGACATATAAAAACAAATATATATGAAAAAGGTTATGATTCATAATAGTCATAATTAACACTGTTAAAAACAAATAAATATATGAGCATAAATAATTTACCAAATGTATATTATTTGTTATATGTTAAATGTAAATTTATCATGTGAGGTATGCTCAGAGATCATAGATTGGGCAGGTAGGGACCTCGAGGGTGAAGTGGAGAGAAAGAAATGATGAAAGAAAAAAACACACATAGACTGTTCTTTATATATTATATTTGAAAGGATAAAAGAAGGACGGGGAGAGATATCTACTTACGTAGTATAGGTTTAGTAAGACATGTCAAAAGCCTATATTTTATATGCATTAGATTACTATTTACAAAAAGATGAGGTTATATTAGTGAAAAATTACATATATGCCCCTATTTTAATTGGGGACATGATTTTATTATCTTTTGTCATGTCTTTTCATATTCATAATTGATTTTGGTGTCCATTAATACTCATGGATCTTTCGGTCGGCACGTCTTTGAGTCGGTCGACGTCACTGGTGTCGGTCTGCTATTTCGTCCATATACCAACCGGTCTTCACTCTTGGATTTCAATCGGCTTGAAGAGTGATTGCTGATCGGCTCGCTTGTTCTTTGATAATTTTTGGGAGAAATGTTGCGAGAGTCTCACGTTGAAGCTTGTGAGATTGTTGGGGGTATTGAACATTTGTTCGATCATTTAGTAAATTTTATCTGACCTACGCGGCCCTTTAGCCAGTTGGCAGTTCTTTGGTCGATCATTAGTTCTACAACTAGTCAAATTTATGAGCACTTAGCTTTTTATAAAAGAGGAATATTCTTTGATTTGCCCCTTTTGATCTGAACCTTCAGATTTTCTCAAGATTTATGAAGGCCATTCTCGGTGTACATATTAAGTTCTCTAGTATTGTTGCTCATTGATAGTGACAGCTACAACAAGAATAAAAAAAAAAATTAATGCAATAAATCAAATCTTAATTGTCATAATTTAATGCAATAAATAGAATCCCTAGATTTTCATGGCTGCGACGCTTATATAAGGCATAGGGGGTAGTTCTATCATCTCAAGTCTGTTCTACCTTGCGCTCACTTGGCTTTAGCGATTCCACTATGGAGAAAGGGTCTAAGTCAGCACCAAAACCTGCAGACTAGGCTAAATTGTTGGCTACCCTTGGAATAAGACAACACCGACCTGAAGATGAGGGTTGTTTATCAGAAGAAAAAGAGGTTGGCTAAAGGAGTTGTTCAACTCAATCCGGGAGACTCTGGAGAAGATTCAATGCGATGTTGGGAAGGAGATTTCATTTTTATATGTTATTTTTTATATATGCTAGAGCTGGAATATTTTGTTATTTTGATAATATGCTAGTTTAAGCAGACTTCATTTTTATATGTTAATTTGTATATTTTATATTTATGGATATTTTTATAGAAATAAAGAATTTCATTTATTTCACTCTGAATTTTAAAAAGTTGAATTCATTATGAAATAAAGTTGGTCTAGTTAAAACTAGACATTTTTAGATCACATTATATGTAATTTTTATAATGCCATTTATTTATATTAATATGCATGATTATCGATGTATTTAGTTATGATAAATGTAACAAAAATTGGTTTGATCTTATGTTAATATAATTAATGAACAAGAATATTTTGATATACCTTTATTTAAAATAATAGAAAAATTGAGCACATTAAGTCATACACATTTTCTAAGAAACATATGTGGCCAAGTGAAAGATTGTAGAGAAAATAATTAAATATATTGCCCACAAGTAATTAATTTTGTATTATTTTAAAATATATACCTTTAAAGCGATCTAATTAAAATTGAATAAATGAAATTTTTTTATTTAGTAAAATATGAGTTAATTATGTATGAAGACCTATTTCATATTTCTAATTAATGATGATCTAAAATAGACAAACTTTTTCTGATACTATATACTCTTTTATATGAGATAACTTTTTGTAAATGATGCTATTTAAAAATAAGAAGTGGTCGTTTGTAGTTATAAAGTATGCTATGGTTCCCAGATCTTTTCATTTTTTTTAGCATCTTGTGAATGACGAAAGTGGTGATGTGGCCCCACGGGACCTACCAGGGACAACCTAGGACCATAAACTCAGCTCACCAGCCCCCAACGTAAAGGGAAGACAATGAGTCACAATGGATAAATGGTAAATCACTCCGTGAATAATCCATCTGATTAGATCCTTAGATGAACCTGACGCCTTCCAACCCTGATAGACCTGTTGAGAGATATACACTTTTGTTGTTTCTTAGCTATCCAAGATATGAGATTTGTTGCGAGATATACATATATATATATATATATATATATTATCAAACAGGAGAATAATCGACAAAACGAAAAATAGAACGAGAAAATTCACACCAAAAGAACAACACAACGGAACACACAGATTTACGTGGTTTGGCAAATTGTCTACTTCCACAGGTTGCAGAGGATTTTACTACTTGAGGAATTTACAACAGTCGATCAGCTCGACTTACAAGAGGAATCTCTCACTTCGTTGCCCTCTCTTCTTCTCTCTTTGTTCTTCTCTCTCTATACTGAGATACAACGAAGAAACTCTACACCGAGGTATACTGAAGAAGATAAATTTACAAGAGAAATAAATCAAATTTCTCTTCTGCCACAAGCCACCAAGAAGAAGCCATGGGAGAACAATCTTCTTCTTTCTTCTTCTTCTTCTGTCAAGCACACACACACTGCTTGCACTTTCTCTTCCTCTATCCTGAGGAAACCCGAAAAAGAACACCGTGACTTCGCTTAATTTGAAGGAGAGTCGTGTGATACCTTTTATCACGAACAAGAGGAAGCGAAGAGATGCTTCGCTTCACAAAATAGGAAGGTATGAGAGGTTGGCACCTACGGTTCGTGACTGGATGCTTCGGTTCGCACGCGAGAGTGGGCGGAGGCGGGATCGCGAACGAGTGATCACGACCTTTCGCAGCGGAAGTGGGAGGGGGTCCGAACTGGGCTCCAACATAACAAATCTCCCACTTTGAGACCATTGCATCAGTTGCAATGTCTTCTTCCTCAAACTGATATCCTCCACTAGCGGTGTCGCCCTTTTCTTCAAACATGAATCCTCCACCATGAAACCTCCACCATGAATTCTCCACTTCTGTCACTCAAAGCCCTGTCAGAAGATCAACTGAAGATGTGCACAACTTCAGTTCCTCAAGAGTAACACCCTCGGTCAACATATCAGTATGGTCCACATAGCCTTGCACCTTCAAGCTATTTCCTGAATTACTCTTGTCTTTGCTTACAACTCCTACTCCATGGGTGATATCCTGCCTCTGCTGAAAGCCTCTTCCAATAAGTCTAGCCTTGTATCTCTTATTGACATCATGCTTAGTATTCACCTTGTACACTCACTTGTTGTGTAATGTTTTCTTCCTTGGTGAAAGTTCTGTCAGCTCTCATTTGCTCGAACTTTCATCTTGCAAGATTTCTTCATAACTCTGTGGTTCTCCACATTCTATTTGTGAAATAATAGAAATAGGTGCCCCAGACCCACGTTTTTTCACTTCTATCATTAATAAAACTATGAACTGTCAGTAATAATGCATCTTGTACTTCTTCAGATACCAGATTTGCACTATCATTATTTGTCATCATTCTCTTTATTCTTAAGATTCCTGCAGTTCCTCTTTATGTGACCAACCTTGCCACAATTCCAGCAGGTTGTCTGCTGACCAGAATTTGATTTTGTTCACCCTTTATTTGAGTTCTTCTCCTGTCATCTCCCTTTGAAATCAACATTCAGTGCCGAACTCATACTTGAGATCTCGCCAGAATCTTTCCTGCGAACTTCCTCAACCAAAATCAAATCACGAATATCATCGTATTTCAGTTTAAATTTACCTGCAGAACCACTGATTACTATCATCAAGGCTTCTCAACTATTTGACAATGATACCAACAATATCAGCGCACGTATATCATCATCAAAATGAATTTTAACAGACGACAATTGGTTTGGGATAGTATTGAAATCGTTCATGTGTTGAGAAATAGAAACACCTTCCGTCATCTTCAAATTGAATAACATTTTCATCAAGTACACCTTGTTATTCGCCGATGGCTTTTCATACATACCTGATAAGACTTCCATGAGATCTGTAGTCGTCCTCTCCTTGATGACATTGTGTGTAACGGACCTCGATAGGGTTAGGGTCAATCGAATTCAATCGAATAACCCCAGAACTTGTCGATCAAACAAATTTCATTCAGCCTCATCCATCATTTCAAGTCTTTTTCCCAATAATAGAAGATAAAGTTTATTCTCATAGAGATAATTCTCTATCTGTATCCTCCAATAACCAAAATCTGTGTCATCAAACTTCTCGATCCCTGAAACCTTCACTTCATCTACAACCATCATTCTTCCTCAGATCTGAACAAAGTTCAGATACCAGTTGTTGTGGGATATATATTATACAAGTTATTGCGGTGTGTGTATATATATATATATATATAAAACAGGAGAACGATCGACGAAGCAAAAAATAGAATGAGAAAATTAACACCAAAAGAACAGCACAGTGGAACACACAGATTTACGTGATTCGGCAAATTGCCTACATTCCACAGAGTTGCAGAGGATTTTACTACTTGAGGAATTAACACCAATAGATCATCTCAACTTATAAGAGGAATCTCTCACTTCGTTGCTCTCCCTTATTCTCTCTCTATTCTTCTCTCTCTACAACGAGATACACCAAAGGAGATAAACTTACAAGAGAAATAAATCCAATTTTGCTTCTGCCACAAGCCACTAAGAAGAAACCAAGGGAGAACAATCTTCTTTTTTCTTCTTTCTTCTTCCTTCTGCCAAGCATGCACACACTGCTTGCACTTTCCTTCCTCTGTCTCGAGGAAACCCGAAGAAGAACACCGTGACTTCGTTTAAACTGAAGGAGAGTCGTGCGATACCTTTTATCACGAACAAGAGGGAGCGAAAAGATGCTTTATTCACAAAAGAGGAAGGCGGGAGTGATTGGCGTCTATAGTTCGCGATTGGACGCTACGCTTCGCGCGCGGGAGTGGGCGGAGGGGGGATCGCGAAAGAGAGATCGCGACCTTTCATGATCGGA
>NW_018164444.1:19697832-19708250 GCF_001263595.1 Phalaenopsis equestris
AAGAGCGGGAGTGGGAGGCGGTCCGAACCGGGCTCTAGCATAACAAGACCAAGGAGGTGAAACGTCTCCTCCAGCTCCAAAGCACCCAATGTGAATCCTCAGCAAGAAATCACCTGACTTAATAGTCGTCGAGCCATATCCATGGGCCCCACTTGCCATATTTATATGTAGTTTGAAATACCCAGGTCGTACCTATGCACATTAAGGGTACATTGTGTAATTGTGAAATTATCAATTACTATAATAAGAGGTTTATTTCATGAATAAAGATTGTGCAAATTTAATGTTCATTACTATGCTATCGCTCTCTTCTCTCTCTCTCTCTCGTCCCACAATGCTCTATTCCTAAGACGTGCCTTCTAGATAAATTTGGATTCAACAAAATTAAAAACACATAAGAACATAAAATTAACTTTTGTACCTTAACAAGTATTAGATGAAATAAAGTTTAAGATATTAATTTCCTTTTTTAAAATTAACTTGAATTCACTACAATTGAATGCTTTACTCGCATAAATACTTCAGTAATATTTGCCAATATTGATCTCAAGCTTCCATGAAAAAATTTGAGAGAATTTTTGAAACAGTTGTTTGTCCTCTTTGAAATTTATTGATCTCAAGCCACAATGCCCTCCTTATAACCTACATGACGTACGGAACTCTACGTACTTACATGCACAAATTTTTCTCTCCATGCATGGCAACATCAATACATATTAGTGAAATAATTTCAATAGGATCAAATATAATTTTTATTATTTCTATTTGAGTTTTTCATGTGAAAATTTTGATGCTTTAATTGGGTCAAATCCTATAAGCCCGGATCTATTGCTTTTTTAATTTATTTATTTGTAGTTTTGTTTTTATTATAAGATAAATAATTTTAATTTATAATGATATTCTCATCAGTCATTAATAGATACAAAACCTCTCACCCTACTTCACACTAATTTGGTAAATTTCTTTTTAAGAAATTCAAATATAACCCAGCGCCCGTTTCAAACAAAATTTATTACAAGAAGCGAAGCCTATCCGACCGTCAATGCCCCAAAATCGAACGGTGTAAAACTGCAATCCGTGCGCTTTGTATTGATTGGTCTAAATACTATGCAATCCAAGGGACGCCAAAGTATAAAGCCCAAGTCGATCGGGTTTCTTTCCCATTCGCATCTCCTCTTCCCCCAACCTGAGCTCTCCTCTCAATTACTCTTCTTCGGCTCCAGATTTTGCTAGCAATGGCGGGAAGGGGGAAAGCTATTGGCTTGGCACACTCCAAGAAGTCGTCTTCGAGGAGCAGCAAGGCCGGCCTACAGTTTCCCGTCGGTCGGATCTCTCGATTTCTTAAAACCGGTCGGTACGCACAGCGCGTTGGAGCTGGTGCTCCGGTTTATCTCGCCGCCGTCCTCGAGTACCTCTCCGCAGAGGTAACACAGTTCTCAGACGAATCGCTTTCTTTTAAGCTTCAATATGTATAATTTTAGGCATCTCTTTTTGTCTTTCTTATCTTCTTTGTAGGTTCTTGAGCTTGCTGGAAATGCGGCGAGAGACAACAAGAAGACACGGATCGTGCCGCGCCACATTCATCTCGCCGTAAGGAATGACGAGGAACTCACGAGGCTTCTTGGCAACGCCACCATTGCCAATAGTGGAGTGACGCCAAATATTCACAACGCACTTCTTCCGAAGAGGACCGCTTCGGTGGATTCCAAGAATGCCAGCGAGAGCTGAGCTTATTTGTCTGACGAGCTATTAGAACATTTCTGGTTTTGCCTGCTGAAGTTGTCAGATCTCCTGCCCTCCAAGGCTCCAGTTCTCCATAACTTCTCTCGTCCTCATTTAGTAGCTAATATATTCTATATGTATCAATAGACATTTATGGGATTCACCATTTTTATCCTTTTTGCTTGCAACAAGTTTGCCATTACAATGGCTTAATATGTACTGTTGTAATGAAACGCTGTTAAGTGTAAGAATTAATATAATGAAGAAATTACTTTCCTGTTTCTGGTTTGCCACAACTATGATGTCTGGAAAGTGCAAATACAAAAAATTATTTCTTGTCAATGGCTTCACACATTTCTTGATCACAATATCCCTCCTTTATCGCAATTCCAGCAAGAATCTATATGTAATGACGTTGAAAACTGAAACTACCATCTATGGAAGCTCAGGTCAAAATTGAACTGCAGCTTTTCTCTCTGGTATCTCCCCCTCCATATTACCTTATGTCCTCCACCTCAACATCACTGTTGACATCAGGGTTGACCTTCCTATCAAAACTTGATAATGAAGACATTATCTTATATACTCTCAAATGCCTCCTGCCTTCCTATCTTTGCTTTAAAAAAGCTATATGCACATCTCTACCTATGGCCCTTGAACACTACAACACTGCTCACATTCAAAAACAAAAACTCTTTCAAACCAATAATTTCTGTCAATACACGAACCTACAACAAGAATAGCACACCAAATCCACCCTCTCACATCAAAGGATATCAATGAATATCAACCCTTGAAAATCTTTGGTTGAATATCAACAAGAATAACACACCCTTTTAGCTGATACACGACATTCCTGGATATCAAGCCTTGAAAAACTTTGGTTGCGTCTATTTTCCTTGGAATTTATCATCCATGATATATAAATTCTCTTATAAGGCTCTCCTATGTGTTTTCTTAGAATACAACCAACATCACAAAGGATATCAATGCTATGATATTCGAGGAGAGCGTTGATCTACAAGAATGGGTAAATTATAGTAATTTAAATTTCATATGTTGTGAGACAGCTCTTTAATGCCGAAATTTATGAAATCTAGATTTATTCAATTCACCAAAATAAGTAAAATCCAACAGCAATATCATTCTAATTACATTTTTGGATTTCCCTATGGGTTTACTCTACACCCTGAATCCTTTACACTTGGAGACTAAATGCAAAATATATATATCTCTGAAAGGGTTGGTGATTTCGTTAGGAGAGTAGATATTTTAGATTCGACTTATTTTAAGAAAGATATAAATAAATCTAAAACGCTTGGTCATGTTACCTAAATAATTAGAAGAAGTTTATATACATAGTACACAATTCTTATATCTATACACATCTCGTGCCAAAACAAGTGAATTAAAGAGGAATGATGAGAGCTAGCTTAGCTTCCTCACTGGTTTCGATGAAGAGAAGGAATGGTGCGACCAATCTTATCTTCCTCACTGGTAACAGGTAGAAGCCGGGTTGAATTATGAGAAAGATGAGTGTTTTGGTGGTTTCTATAAGCTGCAATCTCATCTTTGTCTTCCCAGCTTGCTCGAACGGTGACAATATTGCAAAGAAAGGGTTTTTAGAATGAAAACGGGAGAGGAGTGAGAGAAGTCCATGCCGCATGAAGAGAAAGAATGACACAACAAGCATACCTTGCTCAAATGTATTTGGTAAGAGTGGAGCAGAATGATGAGAAAGATGAGAGTTTCGATGGTCTCTGTAAGTCGCAATCCCCTCGTTATCCTACCAGCTAGCTGTGATGGTCATTGTTTCACAAAGGTTGCCCTATTGAAGAGGGTTGAGAGCAGGGTGTCGGGATTTAGGGCAAAACCGGGAAAGAGATGAAAACGTGTGGGAGAAAAGCAGAAATGAGGGGTTTCGGTGCCAAATATGTAATATGGTTGCTTTTCGATGGTTTAGGGTCCGTTTGGGGCAGCTTATAAGTGCGGGCGGCGTTTTCAAAACGCCGCCATACCGTTTGGGTCGCGCCAGGCCG
This sequence comes from Phalaenopsis equestris, assembly GCF_001263595.1. Classification (NCBI taxonomy): domain Eukaryota; kingdom Viridiplantae; phylum Streptophyta; class Magnoliopsida; order Asparagales; family Orchidaceae; genus Phalaenopsis; species Phalaenopsis equestris. The sequence goes on from NW_018164444.1 coordinate 19,701,594, forward strand.
CGGGCCGACCGCAAACGCAGGCCGCGGGCTGACCCCTGCGGCCGGCCCGCGGGCCGCATTTCAGGATAAGCAGCTTATCCTGAAACGCACAAGCTGCCCCAAACGGACCCTTAGTAATGAAATTAATGTTGTGGGTATATTGTAACATCAGAGCTGACGTTCAAAACTGTTGGTTATCAAAAGACACTCGTCAGTTCATCTTTCAGAAAAAAACGATTCTTTTAATTATGGACGACTAAAGTTCATCAAATATTGTTTAGAAAATAATAAATGATGTACAATGTCTTTAAGTATAAATTATTTGTCGAAATATTTTCTATGCAAAAACGACGGGTTTTACAATAATAATATTATCGGAAATTCATTGTATTAATTATCTATTGCTAAGTCATGGGAAATTTTCGTGACGTTTGTGACACACACAAAGCCTTTGGTTATGCTTGCAATTATAAGATATTTTCCTGCAATGTCTATAGTCATGTATTCTAATAACAACAAAAGTTTTGTAAATCAAAGCACATAGAGATCAAGTACCTTGTTAAAGAAAAGGTTCAAAGTGGTCAAATGTCTATAACACACATTGTCATAAACTAAAGTTAATCTGCTCACAAAGAAGTCCACCCAAGGTTTTTCATGAGCATACTACTCATATGAGTGTTCAGTTACTTGCTAATATATAGTTCTGGTGGAGTTTCTATTTGGAAAATATATATTTTTTTAAATATATAGACATTGTGTATTTTCTACAAAATAAAAAAAATAATTTAGTTTTTAATTTGATTTTGATTCAATTTTTTATCTCATTAAAGTTTTCGTTTTGATGTGCTGGAATTAGGCATGTATAGATAGATTACATTGCATGTAATTTTCATGCTACACATCCATATTTGATTTATGTCATTCGGTTGTATTGATATACATGATCATTGATGGGACTAGTCACATTGTGCTTGTGATGAATGTTGCTTTGATCCTATATTGATATAATTAATTGAAGAGACTATTAAGGAATACTCTTCTACACGAGGTAAAGTTTGAGTGCACAAAAGTTAACATATTTATGAGGTAGCATATGAGGCCTAGTGGGAGTTTTTTAGAAAAAAAAAGTTAAATAATTTTTATGTGAGCCAATATATGTAAAAAAATGTATTATTTATTCTATTTTGAAGTTAAGCCTAATTAATGTGATTTAATAAACTAATGTTGATAAACTTATTTTAAAGTGGTTATATCTCTCATTACATGTGTGTGTCTCTACTTTTTCAAAAGAAAGATAGAGAGCTCCACTTGTCCGGAATTTCATTGACAGAAAAGATTTAAGGAACATATATCAACTCAGAAGACAACAACCCACAACTACAAGTAATCATGAATCAAGTTATGCTTCCACACTTTAATTCTGGTTCTATTGATGATTTGACATGGAAGATCCAATGTTTCATGAATCAAATATATTTGATTCATGAATCCACTAAGTTTTCAACATTTATTTTATATACCCCTAAATATTAAAAAAAAATTATTTCAATACATTTGATATTAAAATACATTCATTATTATTATTATTATTATTATATATTTTTAAAGTACCCATACTTTAGAAGCGTCCAACTAGACTATTACAACTATTCATTTCACACCTTAACTAACCATAATAAATTAATTCTAAGAGATTTTTATTGGCCGCATTTACATACATACCACCCAATTCATATATTTCGATATTAAACACCGAAAATTTGAAATTTACTTGAATAACCCTAAACTATTTAACATCACACAAGAAATATTACTATTACTATTTTCTTAAGTGAAATACATGATTTTATGCATAAATTTAAATATCAAATTTTAAATGTTAGATATGTAAATATATAAGAATTGTGTGATATGCATGTAATTTTTATTAGTTATCAACTCTTAAATTCTTCAAAGGGAACGAGAAACTAGAAAAAAAATTCATATGAGAGTATCCTAAAAATTGATTAAGCTTGGCTTTGAATTGCTAGACCTTCTGCAAGTAGGGTTGTAACAAGCCGAGCTTGAGCGAGTTGAGGCTTGGCTCGTTCGAAACGACTCGTGTTTTGTTGAAAATCGACTCATGTTCGAAATCGGCTCTTGAACAGTGTGTTCGTGTTCGGCTCGATTTAAATATTTGTGTTCGTGTTCGACTCGAAATCGACTCGTTAAAATTAAATTGAATAAAATAAATGTAAAGTAAAGGATTCCAACATGCACCAAATATATACAAAAAAGGCACATACTACATTATCACTCGAGCTGTTAAGATTTAAAAATAGATATATGCTATTTATTATAAATAGTATATGTAATATATTATTATATAAATAATTATATATATTTTTTTATTTTAAGTTAAAACGAGCCGAACATTAGCGAACAAAGAGTTGTTCTTGTTCGGCTCGTTTATAATTCGAGCTTTACAAACTTGTTCGTGTTGGACTCGTTTACTAAAAGAATTGCCGAAAACACAAGCTAATCAACGAGCCCAACAAGCTGTTAACTTTATTTGACAGCCTATCTGCAAGTAAAAAATAAAAATAATTTTTTTTTATAAAAAATTTCCCAAAACACCCTTTATAAATGACAGAACACCTGACCGAGTATTTTTTTTTTCGAAATGGCCGCCGCCATCTCATCCGCATCCCCAACTTCCTTTACTGATACGTCGCCTCTCCTTCTCCGGAGCTACTCCTCCCTCCCTTTCTCCCAATCGCTCTCTCTCTCTCTCTCTCTCGGCTCGAGATTCTGCGAAATGACGAGACAGAAATCCGCCTCATCTTCCAAAAAGCGTAGGTCGCCACGGAGCGGCAAAGCCGGCCTCACATTCCCCGTCGATCTGATCGCCAAATTACTCAAGGACGGCAATTACGCCGACCGCATCGGCTATGCAGCCCCCGTTTACCTCGCCGCCGTTCTCGAATACCTTACCACAGAGGTTTGTTTTCTTCCCTCCACTTTCGATCGGAATTCCCCTGTTTTTGTAACATGAGTTCGATCGTCTCTTTTGATTTCCTGACAGGTTCTTGAACTGGCCGTCAATGCAGCAATTGACAACAATAAGAAGCGAATTGGGCCGCGCCAGATCATGCTCGTCGTTAGTAGGGACGTGGAGCTATCTAAGGTTTTTGGGAGGGTTGACCTGTTGTAGTTGCGTATACGCGCGGTTTCTTTTGTCGTGGATGTGGACTTCGGGTAACAAGAAGGACGATAGGGAGCGAGCTCGCCGCCGGTGATGGCCGGGTTCTTTCATGGCGTGCGTGGTCTCTGTTTCGGTGCGTGTTTTATTTTCCTAGGGAATGCTGGATATAGGTTTGGTTGATCATCTAGAGATTCTTCATTTTTTTGAGTTTATGAATTTGGATCGATTCTTTGGGTTTGGTTCAATAAATTTTCCATGGAGGATGGCTTGGCCTCTTGCTTGGTCCAACCAGATCCTGTGCAGCAAAATTGAGATGGGAGAGATTTAATTTTAAATAATGATAATAATTTTAAATTTATAATCAGATTAACGGATGGGCATTGCGCCGTACGGAAGAGATGCGCGGAAAAAAAAAAAGATACTTTTTTTAACGTTGTTTTTTTATGACAAATATTATTTTTAAATACTAATCAACAAGAAACAATGGATAGAGAATATGTAACTCAAAAAACAAAGTAGAGATAAAATATCATTAGATAAAGGATGTGTTGACAATCTGCACCGCCAATCACCTAGATAGCTGAAGAAAAAGACAAAGAAAAGAAACTGAAAGAAGAAATTTGTGATCAATAGTATAGAAATTTTATGTGGTTCGGTCTATAGGACCTACATCCACGGGAGGGAGATCAACCATCAATCCACTAAGACAATAAAACAAGATTTATATAGTTTTTCATTAAGAGACGAGCTCTATTGTCATAAATTCTCTCTCGAATCAACTCGATGCAAGATTCGTAAGATGCTCTCCTCAATTTCTTAAAGTTTATGCTCTTCTTTCTCTAACCAATTATTTCTTTTTTTTTTCTCTTGAAACACTTTCTACATCCTCATTATTTATAACTAGTGAGCTATCCTCATATAGACTGGTCTACCAATCATAAATTTTCTTTCCTTCTTTAACAATAGATGATATAATTACAATTATGTCATTGCTTTAGTTTGTAATTGTGAGTCATCGTGACAGGATATACATATATGTATGTATACGAATAAATACCTTTCAAGAGCTAATGAGTATGCTAACATATATCGTAGGCTTAAGATGGGACTTTTTATTAGTCGATACCATTTAGTAGGTCTCAAAGGCTTGAGAAGCTCGTCTTTTCCCAAAAAAAATATTGTGTCGGTTATAGGCGGAGCAGGAGCTCAGACCTCTATTATATCATATCCGTTGTCCGGATGCAACTCAAAACAACACAACAACATGACCATCGTTTTAGTTGGCGTCCACTGTTCATTTTCCACTTCGCCTCTTCTTGCATCTGAAACCTCAACACAAAACCAGTCCCTGCTTTGTTTCCCCTTCCATAAGCCGCAATCTTCACAATACAAGCGCATCTAAAGCTAGCCAGGAAATCAACAGGGATTGCGACGCACAGGGCCTTTGAAATTCTCGATTCCTCGCCGTCTCTCATGACCGAAGAAAGAAACACAAGGCATAGAAGAGCCGCAACTTTGTTCCATCTCGTTCGCTCTGCCTTGCCCAAAGTCGCAGTCATTCCTTGATACGCTGTCACCAGCTCAAGTCAGCGAAAGCCTACTTTCGCTTCGATTTTCGCACGACAGAGAAAAATTCCTGGATGCCTCATACAAAACATATGATTAATGAAAGTGAGAGACTAAATAATTTTTTATAGTTTTTTGAAGTTTATAATCATTATTCTTGTGAATTACCTGGGTCTCCTGCGATATGCTGTCCACCCAGAACTGATTCGACCGCCGCCTATGGGTGTGCTCGTGTAGCTATGCACCAGTTGGCTCCTGTCCCTTCTCTAGTGTTTCTCAGTATAATGGAATAATTAACATACATTTAATGTAAATTAAGATCTAATGCAAAAAAAAAAAAAGTCTTACCAGGCTCCTCTTGTACTCCGTATGTGGGAGCGCTACACCGGTGTGATTCTAGACCCCCATGCCACTGCAGCCAGAGTGACGATTCAGTTTTGCATGCTCCCTCTTTCTCTGATGCTCGGAAGAGTCCCAGGCTATGAGTAGTGCGACAAACACATCCTTGCTCAACCACAAGGGGCGCTCACGTGCCTGACAATGTACATCAGGTGATGATATGGAGATGATGACACTCTAATGAAGATGGTATGGGGTGGGGAATGGAAGGGGGAAGGTGATTTTGTATAGCGGCAATTAGTAGAGGATGATCAAGTAATATCAACAGTACACCATAACATTGGCAGCTATCGAATGTTAGTGATTTGGCATAGTAGCGGCTGGGAGACAATCCCTCAAATGATGGTAATGTTTAGGTGATAGTGGTCAAATGATGGTTGCAACAACCTGCCAATCGCATGTTAACATGACTGTGGTGGCCCAACAACAACAGCTAGCATGGAGAGGTGCCAAGACATCTACCTAGTGACGATTGGCCTTTAGCAGCGACAGTCCGACATTGATGGTCTGGCCCAACGATAGTGGTTCGATGATGGTAGCTTGATGGCAACAGAGGTGCTCAACGTCAGTCGGGTGTTTGTAGTACAGCAATGGCAAGGATGGCCAGACAACAGTGATACAGTGGTGGCGGGGATTGTACCCGATGAAGATGGTAAATCTAGGGAATTGTCACAAACTCGGAGATCACTTTTGCCTTCTCATCCAAGTTCAGCTCCCCTTCATGAACAAAGTTTTATAGATTTTATGAGTAACATCCTCCGTAAATACTGCATAAATTTGGATCATACCAACGGACGCCTAGAGTGTTCTCTTTGATCAAATGATATTTTATGAGTATTTAAGTGCCTTAATAATATTAGAATTAAGTGAACTTGTGCTTGATTTGATTATAAACTAGTTGATTTGAAGATCATTTGGTCCCCCAAAGTTTATCTTAAAGTATCTTATTATGCTTTGAGCTCATGCTATGGGCTCACTTGAACTCAAATGACACTTCATTTGAATTAAAGATTAGGCAAATAAATATTTGGAGCTCTTGGTCCAAATATGCATTACGATTTGAGCTCAACTAAGATACTTTATAAAGAACATCAATATTGGTCAATTCTTAAGGAAAAAAATTGATCCCACAAACATATGTAAAGTTGATCTTACTTTGTTTGTGCAACAAAAATTATCTATATGTTATGTTACTATTATAAATAAACTCCCAAGGGTTTCAAAAGTTTATCGATTGTGTCATTTTAGCTCTATTCTTAATGCTACCATAAAAAATTGTGTGTTTATTTGGATTCATTTTTCTTAAATATATTTGTTTAGTATGTCTTTTTATGCTTTTTTTTTTTCTTTCTGAAAATAAATAAACATGTTTTTGAACGCTCTCCTAAAATAACTTTTAGATCTCTTGAATGTTTTGAAAAATTACTATATCATAATCAAACATACACGAACTACATTTTATCTCAAAACAAAATATAGACAAAACAAAAAAAAAAAAAAAAAAAAAAAAAAAAAAAAAAACAAAAGGA
>NW_018164444.1:19708260-19741757 GCF_001263595.1 Phalaenopsis equestris
AAAAAAAAAAAAAAGCAAAAAAAAAATCAAAGTGATCCAAAACAACCCCTAAGAAATTTTAAATTCACAGTAATCCACAACAAAGGGAATTTAAATATGTTACGAGAAAAAAAAGTGCTACAATATGATAGAACAGAGGAGTAAAAAAAAACATGAAAAAATGACTTACAAAATAGATTACCCATCAAATTGAGATAATTATTTCCATTCAAATAGTAAAATGTACATCATTTGAATTGATACTTGTTATGTGTGCATCACCCACCTTCCGATCACCAAAACATTCACATTTACATGCATACCCCTAAATTTTCTAACATAACATCAAATATATCTGCATCATCATCTTCTTAAAATTGGAATGTACCTTTTAGTGCATAGGTTTATTGGCATAAAGAAGTAAAATGTGTAAATATCAATTGTGTGGCGTGCATGTAAATTTTCCAAAAAAGAAAAAAACATTGGTAAGGGGAATTTTAGATGATCCCTCCACCAAGCATCCAAAGCTAGGTAGAAAATGAAGCTCGCCGACCGAGCGTTTGATTATGATATGAAAATCGAAAAAGCGCAAAGCATCGCTGTTCTGCCAGGCGCCAGCGGTCTGAACGCATTAACTGATAAATTTTAAAAAAATGTGATGGGTCTATTTGGGATAGCTGTAGGCTTATATAGAAAAAGAATCTGATGAATGTGATAAAAATGCAGCTTCCTGCTTATAAAAGGAAGAGATTTGCATGATTAAAAATTGTAAATATAGATTATAAAAATAGTTTTCACATTGTGGGGGCCCAAATTCCATAAATATTGAACCTACTTCAAATCACATATTAATTATCATCTCTAATTTATAATTTGTAATGGACGGATGCACTGTTTCAATGCAAAAATTTTTGCGTGCGGACTCCTGACGTAGCTCTACGAGCGACTGAAGTTATTTCTGAGTTATTTTTAATTATACCGAAATAACCCAGAAATAGCCCAAAAATAAAGACCGCGGGTTATTTTTGGGTTTTAGGATTATTGAAAATAACTAAGAAATAATCTCAAAAGAACTCGGGAGTAACTTACGCCGCACATAGAGGTACGTCAGGAGTCCGGACAGAAACACCGGTTGTTTCAATGGGGATGTGAATGCGGCTGTTTGGTAGCGGGATTTAATCAGGATTTAATTTAAATATTGCCAAAACGATAAAAACTGTGATTTTAAATTCTTCTGCAAATTAAATTTTGTTTGCTTACATGTTTTTCATAAATTTGAGATTTACAAAATCCGGGAGGTTTTTATTTAAATAAAGCTCTCATTTTGAAATTTGAACTCATCTCCTTCGCACATTGTCAGCCTCAGGGGGTGTAAACGAACCGAACACGAACAAACAGGGTTTGAGCTCGTGTTTGAAATTGTTTGCGAAGTCATTGTTCGTGTTCATTTCTTAACGAACGAGTCGAACACGAGCCGAACACGAGCGGTTCGCGAATGACGAGCAAATTTGACATGCCTAATATTAATATATATAAACAATATATTATATTATCTATATAACTTATATTATATAAATATATAATATCTATATTAATATATTACTAATATAGTATATTAATACACTATTATTATTAATTTATTATATATTACAATTTATAAAATTTAAAATTTTAAAATATCATAAATTTTTTATATATAATTATATTAAATTATTTTATATTTCGAACAATAATGATTCAAACACGAACGAACACATCACTGTTCGTGTTTGGTTCGTTTAACTAACCGAACGAAAAAAATTTGTTCAGGTTCGTCTCGTTCAGCTGTCTAATGAATTGAACATGAACTCACTAATCCGCAACACAATGACTTGATTATCATCATATCAAATGAACATGAACTAAATTCAAACAGAAACAAAACTAGAGCATAAATATAAAGCTCGATAAGAGCTCAAATTTTATAAACAAGCTCAAACTTGAACAGAACCCCAAATGCTCGATTTAATCTCGAGCTCTAATTTTATAAACAAGCTCAACTTTGAACACAACCTTGCTCGACTCGTTTCATTTGCAGCCTACTGCATTTAGACATTCAGTACCTAAGCTTTCATATTATTAAGCATAACATGCATACCTCTTTTTTATATATTTATATTGCTGGCAGTTAAATTTTATCATTTATATATAAGACTTGAATATTTAACATTGCATTAAAAATAATACCATTATTCTTTTCTCAAGTCAAATGTATTTTTTTTTTCAAAGATATAGCTTATGTGATTATGACACAAAAGTATGCTACAAGTAAACATTAAATGTTGGGTTTTTGACATATAAATTTATAAGAATTATTATGTGGTATGTATATAAATTCCTCCAAACTTGTATAATTATATATGTTTATAAAATTATTAAACTAATGATTGAATTACATAAAATACACTACATAATATATTTATGTCATGAATATGATTGATGAAAAATATAAGTGACTTTTATATGGACATATCAAACAATTCTTATGTATGTAGATGTACACACTCAGGAATGTCAAAACTGTTCATTGTTCGCGAAAAACATATGCTCGGATTGTTAATAAACTCGTGTTTAGGGTTGTCAATTTGGTTCGTTGTTCGTGAACAGCTCGTGTTCGGCTCGTTAAGCAGCTCGTGTTCGGCTTGTTAGGCTTAATAACAAGCCGAACACGAACAAATTTTTAAGCTCAAAATGTAAACGAGCCGAACACGAACAACAGTTTGTTCGCTCGTGTTCGGCTCGAAATGGCTCTAGGAAAAAAATTATATAACAATATATTAGATATATTATTTAAATAATAATATGTTATATATATTTTTGTTTAAATTTAAATCATAACATCTCATGTGACAATGTGGTTAGTGTTTTTTTTTATATAGATTTGATCCAGGTTCGAATCTCACATTTTACATCTATTTTTCTCAATTTTTGTTTAACGAGTCAATTTCGAGCCGAACACGAGCCCGAATATTTAAATCGAGCCGAACACGAACACACTGTTCACGAGCCGATTTCGAACACGAGACGATTTCGAACACAAGCTATTTCGAACGAGCCGAACACGTACCAAGCCTGAGCTTGCTCAAGCTAAGATAGTTTACAGCCCTACTGGTGTTTGTTTCTTTTATTAAGCAAATAAGTTGGACACGAATAAATTTTTTGCACTCTTAAGTAAAAATGAGCCGAACAAGAATAAAAATTTATTCTTTAGTGTTCATGTCGAGTCGTTTAAGTTCGAAATAGGAGGTAACCGTCACACTTCTTCGTCGGAATTAGGTTTTTCAAAATTTATCTAACAGCTATAACAAGTGAATTACAGCTGTAAGCTATTGAGCCTCATGCCATTCTCAGTCAAATCGAGGAGATCACCCGCTCTCTTCTTCGCCGGAGCAGTGGAAGGGAAGTGGCCGTGCTCCTCCATGCTTTCAGGTAAAAGCGGAGGGGAGAGAAGGAGAAAGATGGGATTTTTAGAGCTCTCACGTCCCAACGAGGAACCGAGCGGCGGAGGAGAAAGATGGGAGCTCTGTTAAAACTTTTGAACAGAGTTCCATTTTGGTAAAATGAAATGTTTTTTATCCTTTTTCTGTAATATTAAACTTTTCGGTTCTATATATATTTACTTTTTAAGGTCTGACGTTCCATATATGTAAAAGGCCCTCTATTTTAATAATTGTTTCACAGCTAACTGTACGATTGGACGTGCAAAGCTGGTGCATAATTTTAAATTTACAGAATGGCCCCATTTCCATAATAATTAATAACTTCTAGCGACCCCTGAAAGTTCCAACTGCCTATAAAATGCTGTATATCATCCCCAAAATAATCCCTGCTTCTCTACCGCGCGGCAGTACACATTATTGCTATATCATGCCGGCGCCGGCGAAGACAGACTCCAACGAGTCGACCGCCGCCCTTCTTCAGACCGAATCGGTGCCGGTTCTCATCGGCGGCGAGGAGGCGATCAATGTGGACGAGATGCTTACTAGATTTGCAGGCGAGTTTGGGCCGTGGCAGCTCCGGCAGTTCCTACTTACTAGCCTTGCATGGATCCTCTGCGCTTTCCAGGTCATGGCCGTGGTCTTTGCAGACCAAGCCCCTGCAGGGCCCGGGGCATGTCCTGTCGGGAGTCAGTTGGGCCGGAAATGGTGGTGGGCTCGGTCCACAGTGGAGGAGTGGCGGCTGGGCTGTGGAGACAGGTACAAGGTCGGGCTTCCCCAGTCGGCTTTCTTTGCTGGATCCATGGCAGGTACGCAGTCGGCTTTCTTTACATACGGATTAGTGACCGTCCGGAACTTGCTATTTACAAATCAACCACCTTCTTTCATCCATTTCTCAAATGCTCACTCAAATTTGATAGGTTATAATTTAAAAGAAGTATTTTGAGGGGTAATTATTTGATTTTTTTACTTAAAATAATTGTCGGAGCCCGTAAATATTCACTGCGTTACATTTATTTTATGCGGTCAACGCTTAATCATGAGATCATTTGATGAATAATGATGCAATACTAATAAATGACATGCGGCAGTTAGAATCTGTGGTGGAATTAGGATTAGAAATGAGAGGAAAAAAGTATTTTTTTTTAATTTCAGAAGTTTGATTATATTTAAATCAAAGAGTATAAATTTAGGGTCTGTTTGGGGCAGTTTATTTGGTGCGGTGGCGTTTTGAAAACGCACCTGACCTGTTTGGGTAAACTGTATTTTGACAGCTTATGCATTTTGAAAACTTTCACACCGCACATATCTAGGTGTGGTTGCAGTTTTCTGCCAGCGGTATGACTTTTACAAAAAAGAAAAAAATATAATAGCCACCGGATCTAGCTTATCAACAGATTATTTTTAATCAGCTTATCAGCAAATTATTCGATAAACTGCAACTGCCCCAAATAGACGCTTAGATTAGGAGCTTTGATGAGAAATGAGAAAATTATTTTATGACATTTGTTATTACTTATTTATAAGCATATATTTTGAGAATTAAAAAAGTAAAAAATATATCCAATTTGAAGAAATTTTCATCAAAGTGATAAAAATATTTAAAAATAAGAATTTAGATTTAATATTTAGTGATTTTTTTATTATTTCAAAAATAATTACCCATTTTATTTATTACTTTATTATAACACAACATTAAATTAACATTATTTTATCTATTTTATAATAAATAAGTCGGCTCTTGAACCCGCTCCAGTGGGTAGGCTTAAGCTTGAGCTTGAGCTCGAACACGATAAAATTAATGAAGCCCAAGTTTAAGTTGAGGGTGCCTCAAACTCAACTCGACTCATTCACCCGACTAATCTAAACATTTCATATACATTTCTTCATCTTCTTCTTCCATCAAAATTATCATGCACGTCTTTTTCGTTCTATGCTCTATGCTAGAGATGAGAGATTATAACATAACATAGTCTTACGTCTCATATATCTTATATAAATGTCATGTCCAAATTTATTTTATCATAATAATTAGGATGAGTGACTTCATTATTTTTTTAATTGGAAGTAACTCCAGGAGGTATCCTCTATTTTGTAATCTCTTTTCTGATTATTGAAAGGAACTCGCCGCTCTGCTCCCGAGGACGTAGGCATCGTTGCCGAACCTCGTTAAATCTCTGTATTTTTCTGGATTTGTGTCGATTATTATTTTTCTTCGCCCTTATTTTCTCAACAGAAACTATACTAACCAAGCATGATTTAATTTTTTAATGCCAACGTACAACAACAATAGCCAAGTACGATGATAATTGGATACTCTTCGGCCATGCCTTCATTTTTTTTTCTTGCTTCAAAGTCACGTTTGCACCGTGGAATTTGTTTCAATGATGTCAAGAATGGACAAAAAATAGGGCACGAACACCCGTGCCTTATTATAGATGCTTTGAATTAAAATATGATTTCTCCACTATTTGTGTGATCCAATAATGTTTGCCTTCTAGCTTTTTCAAGTAAGAGCCATGTTAAAGGTGTGACGGAAAATAAAAACATAAAAATATAGAAATTTATAAATATAATTGATACGCCACAAATAAATTTTTATCATCCGACACGAATTTTAGTGTAATTTTTTGAACAAGAAATATTCAAACTTCGATTAAGAGTCATACGGAGCTCCGATTTCAGCAAACTTATAGTCAAACTGATCGGCTCGATGAGACGGACCTAATGATATGAAAGTCAGTCCAATCAGAGTCAAATCAAGCCCGGATCAAATCATTAAACCAGTATTGGAGGATTTTCGGAGGCATTTGAAAGGTCAAACGGATGTCGAATCTAGCGAGTTTATTGTCATATCGAGCGTCTCGACAAGACGAATCCAACGAGACCAAGATTGCTCAATTCTGACATCGTTAAGACACTCAAATGTCCATCAAACGTCATTTGATCAAAGGAAGCTCTACGGACCGTCCGATCAAAATGATTCATATTCTTGCATTAATTGCACTAAAAACACTATAAATAGAGCCTCACCCCTCACATGAAAGGGGGGAAGGCTTAAGAGAGAACTTGAGGCTTTGAAAAGGAGCTCAAGTCCAAGATCATCCTCGCCATCGTTGTTCGCCGTCGACCACCACTGACCGTCGCCAATCATCGCCGACCTCCGTCGACCACCGCCGACGGTCATCGATTGTGATCAACCGCCGTCGAAACCCTTCCCCGCCTGTGGGACAAGAGACATCTGTAATCCTCAACTTATAGTAAATTTTTACTACTTGGTTAGGCCCCCGTGGTTTTTCTTCTTTACGAGTTTTCCACGTAAAAACTCATGGTGTTATCACAGTCTGATTCATTTTCATCTGAGTGTGTGTTGAATCCTCGTGCAACGCTAAGACGATAATCCATTACTCTAACGCCACGAATTTTCTAGCACGCACCAATAACTGTTAGAACTTAAAAAAAAATTCATATTCAATTTCGAGAGAAATAAGTCATAGATTAGCGGAAGCGTACCGGAATCCATTAGATCGATTGCACAAGATATGATCTTCCAATCTGCAGATTTTCCAAATGTTCCTTAGTTTTCTTGTTGATGGGGTGCAAGAATACAAAAAAAGTTTTGCTTAATTCTAATTCTGCCCCTCATCAAATTAGAATTTGCACTTATGGTATCCACACTATAATATCATGACAAATGTGCCCAAAGTCATAAACTTAATTCTAAATTAGACCAAAATAATTTTGATTTATTTAATGATGACCCAACACATTTATTAATTACATTGTAGTCCCAAAATTAATCCAACAATAACAACTAAAATTTTATATTTATGTTTATAACATTTTGATATGATAATATAGAAAAAAAAAATTATTTCACTTATAAAAGATTAGGAATAGTGATATTTTTTGTGAGTTGTTTGAGAGTTGAGTGCTATGCATATAAATGTGAAAGTTGAGGTGTTAAATATGTAAATACATAAGAATTTTGGGGTATGCATGTAAATGCTTCTATTTAAGACAACTCTAATTATAATTAAAATGTAAAAAAAATAAATATTTATAGAAATTTAAGTATTAAACAAATTTTGAGGATGAGTGACATGAGTCTGTGCTAAACTTACTCATAGTTAACGAGCTGAATGAGCAGAGTATTATGATTAGCTGCCTGTTGCTGTGAGAGAACCTTGTAGAAGAAGAGTAATCACCTTTAGGTTGGGTTTGACTAATTAAATGAGTTTAGGCTCGAGCTTAATTCTATTAGTTTTAGCCAGCTCACGAGCCGACTTGTTTAGAATAAAAGAGAGAAAAAATATATATCTAAGCTAGTGTTATAATTATCATGAGCATTTATGAGAAATTAAATAAGAAATCATTTAATATAAATAATTAAATATTATTTTTAAGATATTGTTAATAATTTTAAGAACAATTCTTTATTTTTAATATATTTTGAATATATTTTGAATTAATTATTTTTTAAATAAATCAATTTGATAATTAATTAGTGGAGTGGGGAATCATTTGATCTTGATTTATTAGCTCATCAAATTCTGTTGATGGAAACATTATTTCATACGTAGAACATATATATTTCATATATGCTGTCCAACCCCTACCTACCGTTCATCAAAGTAAAATTGTATTTCGATGGACCTTATTTTTATTATTATTATTTTTTAAATGATTGATGGTGAAAATCGCATATATTGTCCATGTATGTTGAGCCAGTTTTTGTAATTGAGTTTCAGCTAACTCACCGGCGGGTTGGCCCACTCACGCCTTTAGTGACACGCTTGGTGCAGGTGGTTCAGTGTCAGTACAGTTATGTCGGATCAGAGTTATTATTGTTTATTTTTTATAAGTTTCAGTATAAATTTGATATAAAATGGATGATGGCTTCAAGTTGCTATAACCAGCTCAGCGTCACGTGCGTTTTATTTGCATGGGTGGGAGCTAGCTTGGATTTTATTTGCATCAATTCATGGATTCCAAAACAATTTAAATGGGAGAGAAAATATTAATTATTCAGCTCAGTTCAAAAATTAAATATACATAAAATTCTAGCGCAATCAGAATGATTTATTATATGTTGACAACTGCATGTATAGACCTTGTCCTATAGACGGTGAAAAGTTATATAATTTTTCGAAGTGCAGTGTTCGTATGTCGAATGACTCGTTGCACGGTGGTCAGTAGCAGTTGTGGTTGGGAGTAGTTGCAGTGCCTCGGTACACTGTCTTTAATGTGCGTCGCTGCATAATATTTGAAACGATGACCTAATTCGAAAGATGTTTTGTTACTTTGCATCATTGGTAATTACTATACACAACGCTTTGTTACACTGCAACATACGACTTGAGTGTGCACGGGGCTTCGATGTAAGATGCCGGGCGTGGCCGATGAAGGTCGACGATAGTGGGGGTAGTGGTGGTCAAAGAGGGTCGACAAGCGGTGGTTGATGACAGTCGACTGCTCAGGAATTCACAGAATTTTTGGTGCATAAACAACACTCAATTTCAGCTATTTATTCTCCTAATTCTCCTATTCCATGTTTTTATCTTAGTTCCCCCTCATAAAAGGGGATAGAGCTCTATTTATATAGTCTCAGAGAAGCCTCCCTACAATAAAGAAATAATCCATATCACTCCATCAAACACCCCGAAGAAATTCCCTCAATTAGATTTTGTTTTATGGAAATTTTAGTGCCTTAATTATTTCAGAATTAAACAATCTTAGGCTCGCCTGTATTGTCTTATCGAAATGTTCAATTTGACTATAAGCTTATCATACTTGGAATCTGTTTGATCTATGAATTAGGCACCAAAATCTTCCAAAAGTTGCATAATAGCCTGATTTGAGCCTGATTTGACTTAGATTAGATCAATTTCGATGTCAATGTGTCTATCTCGTCAATGTGGTCAATTTAACTGTAAGTTTGTTGACATTTGAGTTTTTGATGATTTTTAATTGGAGCTTGAGTGTTCCTTGCCCCAAAAATGCTCTGATATTCGTGTTGATTGCCTTGAGATTTGCGCTAACAAATTTTGTTAATGCTCTATTAGTTTTCTCCTAATTTTCAAGTGATTTTGCTTATTTGTAAAAAAAAATTATCAAAATCATTAAAATCAAACAAATTTTTTAAAACTTTGAAAAAATTTGATTTTTGGTGATGGAGGCAGTGATCGACGGAGGTGGAGGCAACGACTCGTGCTAGACGAAGGCATCTACCTGTGGGCAATTTTGTCGACCACAATCACATGCACAGGAGACTAGCTTAGCGAGTTAGTGTGGCTTCGACGGTTAAACGAGATGGAGCACATATGACGATTAAGCAGATCTAGATAGGTCTGCGGATGAGAGGGTCTGTGTCGTTTGGAGTCCATCATAAGTCCATTGGGTTAGGTGAGTCACCATGTTTGCGGCTTGTGAGAAGATTAAGCAAGTCATCAGGTTGGTTGGCGATTTGCATGACGCGGATTAGGCAGCTTGGGGGCTCTGTGTGTGAGATGATCAAGATGAAGTGTTCCTGTGGTTATGCGTTTGTGGCGTGGGTGCACCATTTACGGTGTGAGTTTGCATTTTTTAGTGTGGTTGTGCGAATTGCATGGTGTGGTTGCCTAGCACTAGCGATTTATGCAATATAGATCTAACGACGTGTGCATTGTCTAACAGACGACGAGATCCGTCGTGTGCATAACTATGGTGATTCACACACGTAATCAATAGAAACTAGCATTTTGACACGAATTGGGTTGTACATTTGTCTGATTGTGTGAAATCGGATGACTTATGTGGGTTGCTGTGAGAACACTCGGGCATTTTTGGCTAAATTTGTCCTTTTTGAGTTAATAAAAAAAACTAAGAAGAGGAGGAATAAACTTGTGTCTTCCAGCTTGTTTGTGCAATCAACAAATCTCCTTTTGGCAGTATTTTGGCCCACATCGATGTCTCCCAACTCATTTGTACAATCAACAGAGCTCCCCTCGATGTTCTAGTTGCCTACCTCAAAGTATCCCATCATATTTGTGTGATTAACAAAGCTTCATTTGACTTTGTTATTACCCACTTCAGAGTCTTCCAGTTTGTTTGTGTGATTAATATAGCTCCCTCAAGGGTTGCTGATGCATTTTCCGGATGAGATTGTTTTTGTGTTTCAAGATGTCGAAATTTTGGGAACCCCACCCTCCTAAAAACTAGAGGAAAATCCAAAATTTTGATGATGCGATATAGAACTTGACAGAGGAAAACCTAATACTATTTTGGAAGAAATTTTATTTTCCCAACGATATGCTTGTGAAGTTGCTGACCCCAACAGATCAAGCATGTTCTCCTCCTCGAGATATGTTCCATTTAATAGGCGGCATCATGAGTCGGCCTGCGATTTTTGTTAGTGCCCGAGATAATCAACTTTCTTTAAAAGTTATCAGAGACAGTATTTTCCAGTCCTCTTGTCGAAGAATGGCTATCGTCATTAGGCTAATTGCCTTTTTAGGGAAACGTGAGTTAAAACTAACGTCAGATATTTTATAAAATTAGGCAGATTTACAAGCGACACACATGGTTGCGTCCCCTTTCAAAGCAAACAATTGGATTTTCGTACAAACGAACATGTAAGACAGTGGATCATATGAATTTTCTTCATAAAGAACGATTGAAGATTCCTTGAGAAACAAGAGAAACTGTTGCAGCTGCCAATCTCTTTTAAGGTCACTGTAGATGATAGACTACAAATGTTTAGATTTTGGGATTTTAAAGGGATGCGGCTCAATGTGTACTATATCTATGAATTTGTGAGTGAGGAATTGATGTTCAACTTCAGAGACTCTTTCTATTGTCGGTGATTTTCCTCAATGATGTTGAAGTATCATGAGACTAAGCATCCCGAGCCAGCCCCCGTGGCACCTCCAAATTGCCCTATAACAAGTAATGATTGTATGATGCTTCCCCAAACCCATATAATAAAAGCGTTTGTCGGATATTCAATGCAAAAACGACAATGTAATTGAACTCCTCTTGATCCTTCCCCAAGTTAAGGTCGTAGTTCACCTCTCGTAAAGAAGGGTAGGGATCCATTTATAGAGTATGAGAGAGGTCTTCATTGAAACAAAGAATGAATCTGAACCACTCCATCATACAACCCGAAGAGGTACCCTCGTTTGGATGATATTCGTACATATTTGGGTATATTAATGACGTCAAAATTTAGCGATTTTAGGCTCATTAGATTCATCTCGTTGATACGCTCGATTTGATTATAAACATGTCAGATTTAGAATATGTTTGACCTTCTAATTAAACACCAAATGCTTCCAAATATGGCTTAATAACCTGATTCAGACTCACTTTATCTCAGATTGGATCAATTTCAGTGTCATTGGATCTGTCTTTTTGAGCCGATCAATTTAACTATAAGTTTGTTGAAATCAAAAACTTGAATGATTTTCAGTTAAGAGTTTGAATATTTTTTATTAAAAAATTATCTGAGATTCTTTCTAATCCCCTCGGGATTCATGCAAAATGATAAGTTTTATTCATGTTGTATCAAATCTAATATTTTCTTATAAGTATTTGAATCAGGTATTCGTCATCATTATCATTAGAAATAGGAAGATCTACAAACAGATTATTCAATTCTGTGTTTACAATATCTAAGGCCTAAATTTTGATATTTACAAAATTACCACCTTATCTAAGCATGATAATATATATTTAAAAAGTTAAGAGTAGTTGTATTTTTAGTTGTGACATGAAAATTTTAGATGTTACAAATGGAAAAAATCAAAGATTAATAAGTGTTATATATGTAAATAATAAGAATTGGGTGATATGCATGTAAATGCCCCTTAAAAATATTAAACTATTTAAATAATTTATATAATTAAATATTTATTTACTTTACTAGGGATGGAAATATTTTATTCACATCAAATTAAAATGATAAATCTTTTTATCCTGCTGCTCCCAGGTGCGGCGTTCTCCGGCCATCTCTCCGACTCCTTCCTCGGCCGCAAAAGAGTCCTCACTCTCAACTGCTTCCTCATGGCAGTCTTCAGCCTCCTCACCGCCTTCTCCCCTTCTTTCTCAACCTACGCCTTCTTCCGGCCTCACCCCCGGCGGCGTCGGACTCTCCGCCTTCGTCCTGTCCACCGAGCCCGTCGGCCCCTCCTTCCGCGCCGCCGCCGCCATGTCCAATTTCCACTTCTTCTCCATCGGCTCCATCTCCCTCTCCGTCACCTCCCTCCTCCTCCCTTCATGGCGCCTCCTCTACATCTCCACCTCTATCCCCTGCATCCTCTTCCTCCTCCTCGCCCTCCCTTTCATCTCCGAATCCCCCCGCTGGCATCTCGTCCGCCGGAACCTCCCCGCCGCCATCCAAATCATGCGCGCCATCGCAAAAACCAACGGCTACTTCATTCCCGACCGGACATCGCTCTCACAAACCGCCGACCCGACCCGAACCGTCCGATCCGCTTCCATCATCGACGTCATGCGCTCCAAAGTGACCCGCCCGCGCCTCATCCTCGGCCTCCTGATAAACTTCCTGATTTCCGTCTCCTACTACGGCCTCACCCTCAATGTCGCGAATTTGGGGCCCGAAATCCACCTCAGCGCCATCCTCAACGCGGTGGCTGAAATTCCGGCCTACGCGCTGACGGCAGTGGCTCTGAGATGGCATGGAAGGCGGCCGATGGCCGTGACATCCATGTGGCTCTGCGGATTTCTCTGCTTCGCGGCGGAAGCTTTTGTAAATGCGGCAAGAACCGGGTGCGCGGCGGTGGGGATATTTGCGGTTGCGGCAACGTATAATCTGATGTATGTATGTATGGCGGAGCTATTTCCGACAGAGGTGAGGAACGCGGCGTTGGGTTGCGTGTCGTTTGCGGGGCAGATGGGGGCCGTGGCGGCTCCGGTGGTGGTGGCGGCGGCGGGGGGAAGATGGGGGTTTGGGGTGTTTGGGGCGTGTGCGGTGGTGGCGGGGGGGGTGGGGTTGGGGGATTGAGGTTGCCGGAAACGAGAGAGCGGCCGTTGTATGAGACTATGGCGGGGCTGGAGTGGGGAGAAAAGGGAAAGGTGGATGCAGTATGATTCCGACTCCTAACACAATTTGCCTTCAGAGTTTAGAGTTTAATGGTGCCAGGTGTCAAGTGATTATTACTGTAACACACTGATATTGATATTGACAGATATTAAAAATGGTAGAAACTGGTTAACACATGATGCCTCATCATTGAACTCCGAATACATCAGGATCAGGATATCAGGAGTCGTGATATAATATTTTTTTTTTTATTACAATGGTTCTAGAATGTCGTCTGTCCTATATCATAAACAATCAAAGTATGTCATATTTGGTGGTTTTAAATATTTATTATGTTGATGTTGGAAAAAAAAAACAAAATAATTATTTTTATTTATCTGTTATACAACTTAAAAAAACTATCTTTTTTGTAAGTTATTAAATATTGGGCCAAGTTGACACATATGATTAGGAGAATCCACAAAAGCATTGGATTCCCTGATGAAAGAATAATAATAGATAAATTATAAACCATATTAAAAGATGCCTAGATTTATGTAAAAAATTCTTAATAGATAAAGACCATTGCTTAGGAAGAAAAATTAATTATAAGAAAAAAATGCTAGGAGTAAAAATGGATTGGCTCTCATAAGTTGGTCTTCATGAAAACTTATGACATTCAACATTTTATGTATTTTTTTTTTTCTAAATGTTGATGTGGATTTGTGGTGAGGTGGCCTCACCATCCATAATTGTTCATCTGCTTGTGATAAATTTTCGTTCGTTTGGGATCATTTCTAGTTTTTTGTTATTTATTTTATTTTATTTATATTTTGATGTGAAATAAAGTATAATAAATAATTATTATTACTTTAAAAACAACTAAAATATGTAAATGTTGTTCTCATTGTTTAGAAAAAGTAGATGGTAAGTTTAGGATTGGCTTAATGTAATCATTCCTGATTTATTTAGATTTATAAAATTATTTTTTAATACCTTCATATAAAAAAAATCAAATATTCATTTAAATTTTTAACTTTTTTGCTAATTTTATATTAAAAAATTTGTTAAAAATTTTGTACTAATTCAAATTTTTAGTCGGCTCAATTAATGTAAATAAATCAGCATAAATGGCTATGAACATTTAACAATCTAAACAAGCTAAACATGAACATATATATATGTTAAACTCGGCTCAAATTTGAACTAAATTGTAGCAAACTTATAATTGGACAAAGCTAAATTCAATCCATAGCTTACTCGACTCGGTTTAATTACAACAACAAGACGTCTGACCTAAAATGCAAACAAAAACCAACTTTGAATATTGCAAGACCTGGAAGAAAAATATATTCTGTTTGGACGTCCACACGACCAACCACTGACCACCATGTTGCCCGCCGATGACATATATGACAACGTGACCGCCAATATCTGGATGAAATATTTTCTCCCGCTGAAGGGTTTGTTTTTAATTTTACAAGTATAAACTTACCTAATAACAAATAAATTGCATCATAATCATACTTACAAAAAAAAAGAGGATTTACATGCTTATCACACAAGTTTTATCAATTGACATATTAAGCACCAAGAATTTGATATTTACTTGCATTTCATTCAAATCTTTGATATTATTATTATTATTTAAAAAATGAAAGTCATTTTCATGCATATATTTTCCTAAAATTATAACACTAAAATATTATAAATATAAATATCAAAATTTAGGCATTAGAAATGTAAACACAAAAATTCTGTGGTAGGCATGTAAGTTTTCCTAAAAGAAAAATAGAATAAGGATTCGTCTGTGGGAACTTGATGGTTTATATAAGCGGTTGGCTGATTTTGTGGACCCAAAAATAGTTTAATGAGATGAAAATTTGATAAAAATTAATAGTATCTTAAGTTTACACGTCTTCTTTGGGCATTCCATTACCAGATTCAAGTCAGGAGGAGGACTTGGTGTCTGATGTTTGATTTCCTGATGGCTGAATTGATGAATTCTCTGTATTTACTGATGTACTTGGTGGAAAATTTGGAGGCTGAGATGCCTGTGGATTATACCCTATTGGCGGCCCTGACGCATAGCCCAGTTGAGATTTCGATGCCTGCGAATAGGCTGAAGGAGGGGGTGATGTCTCGGAGGAATAGTTCGATGGTGGTACTGAGTTGTTGATTGGACGAGTCTGCAATGTCTGAGACGACTGGTAACTCGTCCAAGACTGTGAAGTTTGGGACATGTAGTTTGATGGTGGTGCCGGCGGAGACTCGGATGACTGAGCTTGAGAAGGTGGCGGTGGCCTTGGTTTTGCATACTCTGCGAATATAACCCAACCATCCAGAAACTGCAACAGAGACAGAAAAAAATTGGCAACAAAAACATAAGTACTAAGGTGTGAGGATTTCAATTTCTAAATTAAAATTTCAAACACTAAGCCACACCTTGCCATCCATGCCCTTTATGCCTTCAGCTGCTTCTTCGACTGTAGCATATCTCACAAAACCAAAACCTTTCGAGTAGCCCGAGACCCGATCGGTTACAACCCTGGCTGATTAACATGTAAGGGGAAAACAGAAATTAGGATATCTCGAGTGTTCTTTTTTTTTGTAAGCTTTTTAGAGAGATAAATACCTTGGATGACATTCCCGAACTTCATAAAGGCTTCCCTAAGACCCTCTGAAGTGGTCCGCTTGCTCAGTCCTGCATAACTTAGGAGTAAAATGTTGAGGATATGAAAATTTAATCAAATTAATCACTGCAATTCAGTAAATTTGGAGCTGTTGGATAATTTGTTTAAATGCATATAAAAAAATTTTGAAGATGCAGAACTTGAGTGACAGCATCTTTATGCAGCTTTACCCTACAAAAGATAAAAAAGGTCTCAAAAGAAGATTAGAGTATAACTACAATAATAATAAAAAAAAATGGATTGATAAACTTGAGACTTAAGAACCTAGTACCTCTTCCTCACCGAAATATCAGGGATTTCAAACAAATATTATTATTATTATTATTATTTTTTATTATTGAAACGAATGGCCAAAGGCTATTGGGGGAGCCTCGACCATCCCTAGGTGTGCTAAATATTCGAGTACCACGCCCTACACACGGGTGGGATCTGAACCTGTGACCTGAAGGGACTTACGACTTTTAGAGAAGCTGCTCTACATTTTTCTTTGAAGGCTTCAAGTGCATGATTTTTATAATGCAAGAACTTGTAATTTATTATTATATATTAAAAATATGTGTAATAATGAACTTTATTAATATATATATATATAGACACACACATACACAAACACACATTTTTCATATGCAATAAATTTTGATGATGCAAATATTGAAATAAATAAAAAGCACATTATAAGATTAAAAAATTTAAATAGACAAAAATCCGGGATTAAGACCATTTTGTATTGTCAAAGCGAGACTTAAATCTTAAGGTGGATTAAGACGTAAGTCTTGAACATAAAACATATAAATGAGAGCATTGTGTGAGAGCTTTTGTTCTCATCTTCATCCAAATTTATCAAATCTATCCATCGATCTCTGAGTTCTATCGAAAGAAAGATTAAATACTTCGACTACAAACATCAAAACTAAATATTCTTGTTGAGAATCAAAGTAAGAGTACTTCCAATCATTTCATCCATGTTTTTTTAGCTACATATTTTGAGGTGAAATGATTTTTCAATTCTACTACATATTCCTTTTTAACATCCTACGATACTTTTCATATGCTCCAACATTAAGATACATATAGAAACAAACTAATTAAAATTAAATATATTTGATTGCATCTTAGAATGATGTTATGTCCAAATATTAAATTGTAGTAGATATGAACATGAGCCGTACCAGTTTCTTCATGATTTTCCTTAATCCAAAAATTTCTAATATAGTCCACTCACATTGTTGTGGCACATCTCCGATAGTGTTCATGATAGCCCTAAAACTTATCATCTTCTTCGAGACGAGGTACAAGGGTTGCAAAGAGTTTTTTTTAATTGCTTAAGGAAAAGTATTAAATTTACCTCTAAAATTACGAATAAAACCCTTGATATTACCTAACTATATACTTAATTATGGAGCAAGCTTCTAAAAAGAATTAACTATTGATCCTAATATCCTAAATGGTCTCTTTAAGGAAAAAAAAAGCCAAACTCATGGACTTCAACACACATATTAGCTATAGAAAAAATTAAAGAGAGCAAAAAAGATATCCTATTTATATATGACTGCCCAAGATTGTTTTAAGATGGTTGAAATTGATACTTTAATGAAGAATTAGTTCGTTACAGTTCTACCAGATGGACTATGCAAATATAGAATTCCATAATTAAAAAAGAAAACAATTTTATTTGTTAAATGTATGTCAAAATTTTAAGAGGGCGTATTAAATTAAAAAAAATATATATTATTAAGTAATTTTAGTGCAGTTAAATCAACTATGTAGATAGATGTCATGCATCTACTCTCCAAAAAAAAAGTTTTGTAGGGTACAAAGCACAATTGTCAATTTATCATTTTTATATTAAAGCCAAGAAACTTTTGCAGCACAGCAAAATAAATATATTGAACTGAGGAGAATATTCCTCCGAAGATCGCAAGGGATTAACCACAAGCATTGAAGGAGAAGGCAAACTAGACCTTAAGGAATATTTATATGGATTACCTAGAAGGAGAACATATGAGAAATTATCCTATTCAAAAGAAATCATGGAAGCTAAACTACTTCTTTATGTAAAGCCAACACTGAAATATATTACAAACTATAATCCAGAGAATTGTAATATCTAGTAAACATGGATGCTTGTCAGGATTGGCTTGGAAACAATTGTCTATCCGCATGAAAAACACTTGTGAGAAAATTGCCTTGTAACTAAAATGTGTAAAGATTCTATACAACTAAAATGAACAAAACAAAGCAATTCCCTATAGCAAATGCATCGTCAATAGGATTTAACATGACAAATATTTGGGTCAAAACCCCTTATTAAGAGTGGCAAATAGTCACAATTCCTCATTTCTTAGGAGTAATTTTAGTACTTATTGATCTATGACAAAGAAAGTGGTGAAAGCATTTTATGTTATAAATTAAAAAATATATATAGATGATCGTATTAATGAATTAATCAATCACCAAACAAATTCCTTCATAGTCAAATAGATGATGGGAAAGTGAAAAAATAAATAAATAGATGATGGATAGACTTAAGGTAATTTAGAATTCATTTCTACTTCTCTATTAAATAAATGCATTTCGATAGAAGTGTGAATATGCTTAAAAAATTTGAGAATTTCTTGGCACGATAAACTTTTTGATATTAGTTTGAATACTAAAAAGATGCATGATGAGTGAAGAAAGAGCCTACTGATTCCTTTTTTTTAGAATAAATGGGATGCATAAGTGTGTACAAATTATAGAAAAATTAAGTTATGTCATACAATAAAGTTATGGAAAAGAGTAATTGAACATAGGTTACAACGTGCTACAAAATTTTATGAATATCAAGTTGGATTCTAGCCGGGCAAGTCTACTATGAAAGCTATACATTTATTGAGAGGTTTGATGGAAAAGTACAAAGAGAGTAAGGAGGATTTACATATATTTTTGTTGATTTAGAAAAATCTTATGATAAGTATCCAAGCGAAGAGCTACAAAAAGTTCTAAAAAAGAAAGATGTTGATATTGCTTATATTCAAGTCATTAAAGATATATATAGTTGAGCTATTACTTGTGTTCGAGCACAAGAAGGATTAACCAAATATTTTCCTATATTAAATGGTTTATGTCATTAAACCCATATTCTTCTGCTGTAGTGATGGATGTTCTCACTGAACATTTATAGGAGGATGTAATTTGGTGTATGTTTTTCGCTGCTGATATCCTTCTTGTGGATAAAACTAGAGAGAAAGTTTAGGATAAACTTGAATTATGGAGGTCAATTTTAGATTCTAAAGGATTTCATTTGAGTAGATCTAAAATTAGATTCATGAAATATAATTTTAACAGTAATAGATTTAGTGGAGGGGTAGTAACAATGGGTGATTAGATCATCAAAAGGAGTGAATGTTCCAGATATCTTTGGTCTATTGTTTAAAGTGATGGTACTATAGATTGGGATGTTAATAGTAGAGTTCATGTTGGATGGCTGAAGTTGGGGAATGCATCGGGCTTATTGCGTGATATAAAAATACCGCTTAAACTTAATGGTAAATTTTATAAGATGGTGGTGAGATTTGTAATACTTTATAGTGCAAGATGTTGGCCTGTAAAAGAGAAGTATAAAATTTAAGTTACGTGCTGCTGAGATGAGAATGCTCAAATAAATAAGTGGCTTTACACTTAGAGGTAAAATGTGAAATGCATATATCCGTGAAAGGGTTGGAGTAACTCCAGTGGTAGACAAGACTAGAGAAAGTTGCATTAGATGGTTTGGTCACATTAAACATCAACCATCTGATGACCCAGTTAGGAGAGTAGATGTTTTAGATTTGACTTATGTTAAAAAAAGATAGAGGTAGACCAAGAACGACTTGGGCATGTATAAAAAATGATCTTAATTTATTAGAAAGAAATGAAAATATGACACTTAATATGACAATGGAGAAAAATGATTCATGTAGCCGACCCTACTTAGTGAGATAAAGTATTGTTATTGTTGTTTTCTACTTCTTTTAAAGAAAATTATAACATGCGGGTGAAATCATCTTTTGCGATACAAGTAATTACTACAGATTAATTAATTCAATGCCAAAGTTTAGTTTATGCTTCACAAAGTGTCAAAATCCTCAAATTTGGTCATGGAACATTTCTAAGGGTCATAATTAACTTAATAAATTGTGTATTCAAAGGAGATTTTTACCGGAGTAATGGATGCAAAAATGTGAATGAAAACCAAAAATATATTGAAAATTTTATTAGCATTAATAAAGAGCAAGTCACTAGAAAATCATAGTACAAAACTCAAATTTACTCGTAAAAATATTCATGACAATTTAAAGTGGAAATATCCTCACGAGTTGCTAGATTGGATTAAAAAAAGAATGTTGTGTAAATATCAACAACAAGTTGCAAAACTCTTTGCAACCCCCACACCTAATCTTGAAAAAGATGAAAAAATATCAAGACAATGACATAAACACTATTGAAGATGAAGCCATAACAAAATGATGGGCAGATATTAAAAAATTTTTGGACCAGAAAAAACCATTAAACTCTTATAAAATTAAAATCTTAGTATCAACAACAATCTTAAGGGCTATTAATTCTTACAACATTTTCTTCAAACTCTTATCTATAATTACACCTACATTATTTCTAGTGCAGCTCATAACTAAATACCAAAATTTAAAACCTAAGCTATCAATCTCCTTAGTCTTTTCTCCAACCCATTTATTTTTTTGAATACAAAAGATATTTATCTTTCTATGAACCATAAAATCAACTAATTCCATCAATTTACCTGTGGGGGGAAACTTATTATATTAAAAAAAAATCAATATCACAATTTAAAACAAAGTCTTGTATTCCAAAACTTCTCAATTTATTTTGCATATTTTGATAATATTGCATAACAACTTTATTTGAAACTAAATCAAAGACTTCTTTTTCAAAGTATGAAACGAGACAATCATTAAGTCATTTATCACCAATTCGACTATGCAATCTATTTTTGACAATTTTTATTGCAGAAAATGCTCTTTCAACTGTAGTATTAGCAGTTGGTAAAAATGCAAAGATAATAAGTCTAGAAACTAAAGGATACATACCACCCTTCTTCGTCTAAAATAATTGTTTTGCAATATCAACAATACCATTTAGAAATGAGAAATCAACACTAATGCGCATATCAATAATATAAGTGACTAATTATTGTTCAACAATAGAAAAATCATATGAATATAAACGAATCAATTTCCCCTTATCAAAAGCAAAGAATGAATCACTTGGGCTTAAACATGCCACACAAAAATGTAGCTCAGTACATTGTTTCAAAGAAATAATTGTTCAACTCTTGAAGTTGTATGTCGATCATAATATAAAGCAACTCAACATGTTAAAAGTAAATTTGTCTTTTTTTTTATATCTACGTGTTGATCGGCAATTAGCCTTAAAAATATATTTCATAACTGGAATATCAGTTGCAAAAACATTACAAAACAAGATACTTCATTCAATAAATAATCTCATCTATTCTCTCTCATCATATGTAATAGTTGCTTGTATATTTATACTAATTTCATTGCATTCTCAATATCTTGATCTTTTCTTTGTAGGGATTGTGATAATTCATTTGTAATACCTAAAATTTTAATCATTAAATGCATTAAAAAGATAAAGTAAAAAGATTTTATTGCACTGATTAAAAGACCATCTTCAGCTGACTTTTGATTATGTATCCCATCCTCCTTTACAATCTCAAGTACATCAATTATAGATACAAGTATTATTGTGAGACTATTTAAAGTACGAAAAAGTGAGTTCCAATAGGTTTCACCAGCTCGTTACAAAGTAATTTTTTTATTTAAACCATGATCACTAAGTAAATCTCCAGTTTTAATACAAAAGAATTTTCTCATGTTAAATTATATTGAGAGCATCACTCCTCTCACAAGAAGCTTCTATAGTATTCAGAATTCTTAAAGTAAACTCAGTAATATGTTTGACTTGCTAATGATTTTTTGCTACTGCTACTGAACAATAATTGAAGTTGATGAGCACAACAATGAATATAAATAAATGTTTTTAAGCCATTAAACTCATCTCACACATTAGATGCTCAATCATTACATTGGTCACGTATTCTATGCAAGCTTAATGAATATTTCGTAAATATAGTTTCAAGGGTTGTCTCGAGAGTAACTACATTTATAGAGAAATATGTTTGATAACAATAAATCTTTCAATGACTTATCCTTTTTAATCAACACATGTAATTGCAACATCTAGTTGTTCCTTCGTTAATACAACATGAAGGGAAAGAATCTCAGTTGTTGCGGTTTGACAAAGTTGGTTTTGATTATTTTGAGAAGTCAACTGTACCTTTGTAATAGCATTATCAGATGTATCTTTTCTTCATTATTTCATTTTTTCATTGTGATTCGTAAGGAAATAAAGCAATTCCAAATAATTTTTTTGATTAATTGATTCAGATGATTCAACATGACCACAAAAAGATAATCCTTATAGTAAAAGAAATCGAATACAATCAACTGTTACAATCAACAAAAATTCGATTTTTTTTTTGTTTCTCTCATCCTTACTTAAATGCATAGAATAAACACTCTGCATTTGCAATTTCATTAAATCCTTACATTTTTGTTTTGCTTTAATATGAGTAGTATAATGTTCACCAACATGAGCTAAAATTTTTTCCTTTTTATTCTAATTTTTAAATCCTTCAACAACAAATGAATCTTCACCCTCTTGACTTTTAATAACTTGTTCTTGATGCCTAAATATATAACAATAAAGACAATATATTGCATTTCTCTGCACACTATACTCTAACCAAGTTGGATATTCTTCAAACCATTTTGAAGTAAATCTTCGTGCAACATTACCCATCAATGTTTGAGGAAAATTGTGATTTTTGGCTGAAGTGGTACCTTCCTTCCTACTGCATCCTTTTCATTAACACCATAACTCTAAATCAAAGGACAAAGCCTAGGAAAAGTTGGAAGACTGTCAATATCAATTTATATTCATTCTTTTCTCTTTAAATTATTTATTAAAGATAAATAATTTAAAATTGTAATATCAATATAAATAATTTAAAATTGCTAATAAAACATTTGTAATATGAAATATATATTAAACAAATAAATTATTCAAACCTAAGAGTTTAACATCAAGTAACAAGTAAATATAAATGGAAGCAATAAAAGAGAATAGGGAAATGTGTATCATAAATAGAGGCTTCGAACAGAGAACCAATAATGGCACAAAATGTTAAAAAGGTTTGTGAAAAAAATAACGTTGAACAAAAAAATAATATTTATTTGATATTCCAAATTAAGATAAATCAAAACTAAGACATATCAATCATTATCATCATACCTTAATTGATATTTCAACAAAATTGGGTGGTATGTATGTAAATGCCCCTTTAAACATCCATTTATTAATGATGTTTTTTATAGTAAGAAGAAAGAGTTCTTCATATAATGCTTGGTGCAAACTTATTTTCTAAACTGAAAACTAATTGCAACTTTAATGATTTATACTAATTAAAAAATATTCATTCAAAAAATATTGGTGAGTCACAAGGGATCATATAATAATTATCAAATGATTTCAAAACATATCCCATAAATGTGAACTGAGTATGCAAATTTGCATATAACATTTCTACAAAACTTATTGCACAATGTCTTTCTTATGGCATATGGAACAGTCAAATCCTTATGGTTGCCGGGATCTGAAATCTCAGGATGGAGATACTAATATGTAAAAACACACTGAAAGAACAATAAAACTAAAACATATATTAAATAAGGGGTATGTATGTAAACTCTAAAGATATAAGCAAAGTTTAGGTGTTAGATATGTAAATACATAAGAATTGAGTGGTAGGTATGTAAACTCCCCAAACGATATAGACTTGTTTAAGATCGGAATCCTTAATTGGAAGAGAAAATTTTATGTGGAGCAAAAAACTGACATGCCCAATGGTAATTCGAAGAGATAAAGCGAAGAGCAAGAGAGATGAGATGACCAATGAATTGGGGCATGATTTAAGAAAATCATTTATGAGTATTTAATATTTAAATTTAAATCAAAATTATATAATCACTGAGAATTTTATAAATTTTTTGGGAGTGATGTTTTCACCCCATTACTCCACTAGCATACATAAATCTACAAGCACTACTAAATAACATGCAAAAAGCTTTTAAACAAAAAATTATATCGAATCGTCACAAAAAGAAAAAGGGTCATTTACATAACTACTGCCAAATTTCTATATACTTACATTATCTAACACTTAAACTTTGCTTTTTACACTTATACCATCAAAATTTTCATATAATTGAATAGAAATATGTACACGTAAATGGTATAACCTATAGATGATTTCCAAGTAAACTTTATGTACATAACCAGCTCATATTAAGCTCAACAGGTTATCAAGTTAAAAAAATTTTTTAATGTTTTGGATTTAGTAATTTTTAACTAGGCTTCAAGTTGAATTGGGCAGTTGCATTGTAAGTTCAGAGCACCAAAGTGGGACCATTTCATATTACATGTTCATTTGTTATACCAAAAGTCTTGAGCTTTTGGACAGCACCATTAAATGTAATATACTTAATTGCTATGTTGAACTGTTCTCTTTAAAGAAAAGGAAAAAGGAAAACAAAAAAATACTAAAAAAAATTATGAGAGTTAGGGTTTGTTTAAGTTATAGTAACATATTGGAGTTAATTTAATGTAATGCTATCAATTGATTCATTTCATTCATGAGACTGCTCTCCCTGACTTGAGTTTTAGTTGATTTTATCTAAAACTACATAATAATTCATTTAATTCATATTTTTGTAGTTTATACATCAATTTTTTAAAAGAAAAATTTTCTGTCCGGATTCCGAATGTAGCTCAACGTGCGGACTCCAATAATGTCCCCGCATGTGCTACATCTTGGAGGTTATTTTAGAGTTATTGAAGTTAAACCGCAGAGATTATTTCTGGGTTATTTTGGAGTTATTGAAGAGAAATCTATATATTTGACTTCAATAACCCAGAAATAACCCCGAAAAAACATTCGCAGTTCTACTTTAATAACCCCAAAATAACACCGCAGAGATTATTTCGGGTTTATTTATGGGTTATTAAAGTGAAATATATGAGTTTCTCTTCAATAACTCAAAAATAACATTCAAGTTGTTATTTCAAAGTTAATAAAATGGAACCAAAGAGGTTATTTTGGGTTATTTTCGAGGTTATTTCAGGGTTATTGCTAAGTCCGTGGTTCCACTTTAATATTTTTTAAGTGGGCGCGATATAACACACATGACGGTAAGTTACTGGGAGTCCTCATGTAGAGCTACGTTCGGAGTCCGGACAGAAAATTTTTTCTTCCTTTTTTTAATCTGCAATTTTTTTTCCTTGTAGTCTCGGGATTCAAAAAAACTATTGGTGAGACTGCCACAGTTCCTAATAGATTGCTAGAGCCATGCTCTTCTCAAGGTAAAATTTCTATGCAAATTAAAACTGGAGGTGAAAATAAGCTCTCTTTTTGCTTGGAAAACTTTTCACAATTTTGTTCGTCAAAAATTGACAGGCAAGTGAAGGTTGGGCACTATTTTTTTTTTTTTTTTGGATGATTTACATACATTCCACTTAATTCATATCTTTTACATATCTAGCACTTAAACTTCAATTTTGACAAATATAAATCCAAGAACAAATCAGAAAAAGGATTCAAAATATTTAAGCCTGATGAGGAGAGTTGTTCAAATGATTAACATCATCATTTTTTTGACATTAGACATAAATGAAATAGCACTTACCCAAACAAAAATTCTTATTTCTCAACATTGTTGCTGTTTCGATCGTGGTAAAAGAGCAAGCACAGGGAAGGTGGCATAGATTTGAGCATTAGGCAAGATTTAAAGCATAATTTAACCTATATTTTGCCAAACAGCAAAATGACAACTTTAAATCCATAAATGAGAAACTACTTTGCAACGAGCTAGCGAAAACCATTGGAACTCACATTTTTGTATTTTAATTAGTCTCACAAAAAAGTATGCATATGTAATTGAAGTAATTGAGATTGTAAAGGATGATAAGGTACATGATCAACAGTCAATTGAAACTAGTGGTTTAATCATTGATATGGAATCTTTTGGCTTTTTCTTTACAATGCATTTAATGATTGATATTTTAGGTATTACAAATGAATTATCATAATCCCCACAAAGAAATTTCAATGAAATTAGTGCAAATCTCCAAACAATGATTACAGATGATGAGAGAAAAAGAATGAGATTCTTTATTGGATAAGTATCTCCTTTTTATAATATTTTTGAAATTGTTATTCCAGATATAAACGATATTTTCAAGGCTAATCATCGATCAACACGTAGAGGTGAAAAAATGACAAATTTAAATTATTATCGTGTTGAGTTGTTTTATACTGTGAACGACATGCAACTTCAAGAGTTCAACAATCATTTATCTAAAACAAATACTCAGCTACTTCTTTGTGTGTCATGTTTAAGCCCAAGTGATTTATTCTCTATTTTTTACCAGAGAAAATTGATTCGCCTTGCAGAATTATATCCATATGATTTCTCTATTATTGGGTTTGCTGCATTTAAGCATCAACTATACACTTAAATTGCGCAGTAATGTTGATTTCTCATCTTTAAATGATATTACTAATCTTGCAAAACAGTTGGTTCAGATAAAGAATGATGGTGTGTATACTTTAGTTTATAGACTTAATATCATAACATTCACTTTACCATTTATTACTGCTATAGTTGAAAGAACATTCTCTGCAATCAAATTTGTCAAAAATCGATTATGTAATCAAATGGATGATGATTGGCTTAATGACTGTCTCGTCCTGTACATTGAAAAAGAAATATTTGATTTGATTCCGAATGAAATTGTTACATAATCTTATTAAAATATGCAAAATAGACTAAAAATTTGTAATATATTTCATTTTAGCATTGATAATGGAATACAAAATCTTATTTTGAATTTTGTTATTCATTTGATTTGTTTGAATTTTTTTAATATAATAAGTTTGCACCCTAAAAAAAGAGACAGGTTCTGCCCCTGAACCTATATACAAAATTATAAATACATCCACATAATATTAGTTCACTTAGCCTTTAAACCACCGACTATTTGAGATTTAAAACATCAAATACTTCCATCTTAAGCCTATTTAGGACTGGACCATTCTTAAACTGGGCACAATCACTTATAAGAGTTATGAAAAACAACATATACCACAAATCAATATATTTTAATAAATTCTCAAGTCTCAAGTAATCTTTACCAGTTGTTAAATTGTTTAAATTTACTATATTGTAACTTAATTTACATAGTCATAATTTTTAATTCAGACCAACAATCATAACCCTATTATTCCATATTCATTTGAATGTTAAGAATAGCTTATATGCCAATATATTAAAAATAATGAAACCATTAAATCCAAGGTTTAAGAAAATGAAATCGAGAACTAAGACGGGTTTCTTGACGAGGCAATGCATAAGCCTTGAAGTGAGTTGAGATGTAACCCTTGGAGCGAATCGAATTGTAAAACTAAAAGCAGAAAAATAAAAAGCCATAAATTAAGGATTATTAATATAACATAAATCCTCGACATATTTATTTAGTTCATCATCATAAGGAAATGAATCACAAAATGACATAATAAAAAAAAACAAAAACAAATATCAACCTTAAATGCTAATGTAAAATGAAAAAATTGAAATGAGATTCAAGATAAGTACTCACCCGAAATTTAAACAAGTTGTTATGATCAAGATCTACAATGATCTCATTCTCACTTTCAACATCTCTAGAAGAGTCATAATATATAAAATTTTATCTTCCACAAATTTACTCACAGTAGTATCTTCAAAATTTTCTTCAATAATTATATTTTATTCTTACTTTTTATATTTTTATATAAGAAAAAATTATCCTACACAATCAAACTTCCGATCAACACATAGATGACCACTCCTCAAAGCTCTCACACTCAAAAGTTCTTGAAGATAAGCTTGTAAGTTCTCGCTCAACAATAACTTGCTCAACTACGACTCTCAACCAACCTCGTATATATATATAATTGTAATATAGGTCCCTCGTCGTCTCCGCTCTGCTAGGGTTTCGCCTCATGACGAACCCTAGTGTCTGCTTCGATATCTCTCTCCTCATCTCTGCTTAACCTTCCTCGTCGGCTTCTCGCGTCGCGTTTCCTTCGTCGTCGCTATGCTTCTGCTAGAGCTGTTTTCGCAGGGTCCGCTTCTGCGCTCTGCTCGACGTGATTCCGCAGGGGCGTCGTCCGATTCTGCGTCCGCTTCTGCGTTGCTTATGCATCCGCTTCTGCGCCTCTTCTGCGCCGCTTCTGCGATTTGGGTGTTAAGAACGGGGCGTATTTTCGGGATTTCCGCTCCTGCTCCCTGTTTTCTGGATTTGGGCTTTTTGGATTCTGACTTTGCTCTTCATTGCTTTCTTCATTGTTCTTAACACCACACCTCCATCTATTGGGGATGACTTCAGACAGTATGCTGCTGCTCTTGCGGATGTCAACTCCGCCTCAGGTACACCAAAATCGCTCTTTCCCTCCTTCGTTTAAGTGGGAGGAGGATATCAAGAAACCTGAAAGAAAGAATGAGAAGTTTGCCATCTTTTTTACAGAAGCTGAAGGTATTCAACTTGTTTCCACCTGTCGACTGAATTTAGTTGAGAAATTTCTGTATGATCATCCCAAAATGGAACTTATTCGTCAAGAATTTGAGCTTATGCATCTGGTTGGGGAGTGAAAAATTGGACTGTTAGATAGAAGACACATTCTCATACAAATTAATAATGAAGAGACTTACACGCATTTATTTGCTAGAAGGATAATCTAGATTGATAACAGAGCAATGAAGATTCTGAAATGGTCTGTGGATTTTGACCCTCAGACGGAACCTCCGATTATTCCAGTTTGGATTCGCCTCTCTGGTCTGAAATTTCATTATTTTACTCAAAAAGTTTTGTACGCTATTGCCTCAGTTTATGGTAAGTCACTCAAAACGGACATTCATACTTTTAATCTTTCCCATCCATCAGAAGCCAGAGTACTTGTTGAAAGATACATCACTTCATCTGCTTGTGAGGAAATTTGGTTGGGCACACAACATCATGGGTATTGACAAAATGTAGTGATTGAGTTTTTTCTTTCGTATTGTTCAAAATGTCGCATGTTCGGCCACTTCAGTTCTCAATGTTACCATCTACATCCACACCTCAAACCAAAAAAACACAGTGCTCCGCCAGAGACAGTGATTTCATCTCCTCCTGATCAACTCCAAGTTATTGACAATATTGATCATCAAAAGAATGCCCCCAAATACATCACTATTCCCGCAGGCAATATTACAACCACTCAGCCGTCTCTGGAACCTCCTATCGTGGGTGAGAGGGAGATTCTTCATACCCCACTTGCCCTAGAACTTATCACTGTTATTACATGTTACAATACTTCTACTGTTTCACTACCGCCTCATCAGGTCGAGCAAACTGTAACTGTAACTCAGGTTCATGGGGATCATGTTGTGCAACAGCCTACACATGTTCAACTAACTTTGAAACAATCTATTGATCAAATGAGTCAATCATCGGATGAGGAATGACAGGTCTACACATCGAGGAGGAATAAGAAGAATGGAGACCCACTTGAGCTCAGGAATCTGATGGATTATACTTTGGTTACTTAGGGCAATGACACTCACTTTACTAATTTGTTAGCAGACTCAATTCCGAGAAGTAGAGGCAGAGGGAGGACTAAAGTGGAACGTCCCTAGCACTTTTGCAACCTTTGGTGGCTTTTTGGTTTTTTATCTTTATGCATATTTGCTTTATTTGGGTTTTGCGTGTGTTGTACTGTGTGAGTTGAGTTTTCTTTTAAGCTTTGTCATACAACCTTTCTGTATCTTTTTTGTTTTAATAAATTAGCCCTTGGACTTTTTCATATATATATATATATATATATATAAAATATTTAAATAAAATATAATATATTAAATATATCATATTAAAATAATTATTATTACATTCACTTAATGAGGCGCACACCTCAAGTGCCTTGAGGAATACGCCATGGTTTAAAAAGGTGTAAATCTCACCGACAATATTGAGGCATAGGCCTCGATGTCTTTTGTGAGCGACTCAAACTGAGATGCACCTCAAATGTCTTTTAAATTAATAATTGAATCCCACTAATTTAATTTAAGCCAATCTTTTAGCTTCACACATAACAGCCAACATAGTTTTTAAGTGGAATGAAATAACATTTTCTTATAATTTTATTATTTCTAGTGTTGTCACACCAAGACTAACAGTTAATTAAGAAGCCAGTCAAATAGTTCAAATTTCAAAGAGGATGTAGAAATAAGATTTAATTCTCAAAGAGTAATAAGACTTCCTAGGATCTCTACCCCTCCGAATCCTTTGATCCAAGAAATCAATTATGTAAATAATGACACTGTTGAAGCCCAAACAGTATAAACTGTTAATATGATGTCTAACCAAATCATATATCCTCAATTTAGAGCAATCATTCTCCTATTCCTCCAAAAATGAATTTCAGTTCTGAGTGATTTCATTCCAGGCAGCACTGATAAACCAAAATCTCAGTTCCGAGTAATATAAACATTTCTTAAACCAAAATTTCCAAATTTATTCATATATATAATAAAAGAAGTCCACTTCTCCTACCACTCAGAAAATATTTGAAATAATATATCAATGACGTGTATTCTAGAAGATGTAAGGGCATGGGAGCCATTTATTTTGTCACTTGATCTACACAATAACTTTATCATAATCTTGAGTCTCATCTTCATATGATGACTAGAAAATGAAAAACTAATAAAGGTGACGTAGAATCGATTTATCATTTATCAAACTATCTCTTAATTGAAAAAGATGATAAATCCAATGAACTTGAAATATCAACCTTTAGGAAAACTATAGCTGATGAAAATACCATAACCAAATTTCCTACTCTCATAAAACAATTAAATTTCACTACTACTAATTTCCAAGTCATATCTGCCCGGCTGTTCAAACTAGAACATAAAATTGATGCACACACACACACACATCTCAAGTGCTAGAAAAAGAGATGAAGACCTTAATAACACCACCACCTTTTACTAGAATGAAAGTGGATATTACTTTAAGTTGGGGCTATATATCACTAACTTGCTTTTTAATGTACGGAATAAGCTACAGCCATACACCTAATTCAATAAATCATAACTACACCAAACACCAAATAACATCGTTGCTAAAAGAGCAGATGTTTAAGTCAAAGATCACCAAGAGTCAAAACCATGCAACTAAGCAAGTAAAAACTATGTTGCAAAATTCTTTTTTGGATGCTAACAATGGATACAAACCAAAAACAAAGGCACCATTTAACATGAAGAAGGATCCCACCGCACTTTGAATGCCAAATGAAGCGCCAAGAATGGCACTAAAAAAAAATCCTTCTAAAAGAATGATTTGAAATCTTTATTCAAGTCAATCAATGTTTTACAATTTTAAGGTTTCTAATAAAATCGTATAGAACACTGTCATTGCTGGTCCCAAACCCGGATGTCAAAAGTGGAGGGTTGCGTTAGGTGGTCGACAGTCAGCGTAAAACTTGTCGAAAAAAATCATGACATGAATCCTTTTGATCATTGTGTAAGTTTCAGACGCGCTGTATAGCCTGAATACAGTGATAAGTGTGCAAGAGCCGCTACACTGCCCGGGTGTATTGTCAAATAAGCAAGGGTTCCTACATTACGGGCGAATGCGGGTAAAGAAGTTAGTCCATGAAATTAATAAAACTAATATTAGGATAGGATCTTGGAATATAGGTACTCTCAATAGTAAATTAATGGAATTAGTTGATATTATGATTCATAAGAAAATTAATATCTTATGTATTCAAGAAACCAAGTGGGTTAGAGAAAAGACTAAGGAGATTGATAATTTAGGTTTTAAACTTTGGTATTCTGGTAAGAGTCGCTTTAAAAATGGTGTAATTATAGATAAGAGTTTGAAAGATAATGTTGTAAATATTAATAGAGTTGAAGATAGAATTATAGCCCTTAAGATTATTATTGATACTAAGATTTTTAATATTATAAGTGCTTATGCTCTTCAAGTAGATTTAGATACAGGGTCTAAAGATAAATTTTGGAATGACTTAGAAGACTTAATACAGGTGATACCTCTTGAAGAAAGAATTTTTATTAGAAGAGATTTAAATGGACATGTCAATAGAGTGGTAGAAGACTTCAGAAATACTCATGGTGATTACGGTTTCAGAGTAACTAATGAAGAAGGTCGAGCTATTTTAGATTTTGCTTTAGCCATTTTGCTTTATCCCATGATTTTGTTATTACTAATACTTTATTCAAGAAAAAAAATAAGCATCTTATTATTTATAAGGGTGGAACTAATAAAACACAAATTGATTATTTTCTTATGAGAAGAGATCGTCGCAATTGTAAAGATTGTAAGGTCATTCCAAGTGAGAATTTAAGTACTCAACATCGTTTATTAGTTCTAGATTTTAAAATTAAGAGTTATAAAATAAAAATATTAGGACTCATCATCGTAGAATTAGATGAAGAAACTTAAAAAACACAAATAAAATTATTTTATGAGTAAAATTTAAGATTCCAAAATTTGGGATATTCATGAAGCAAATGTTATGTGGGATAAAGAAACAAACACTATTAAACAAGTAGCAAAAGATGTGCTTAGAGAATAAAAAAAAAGTTTTTATAAATAAAAATAATTGGTGGTGAAATAATAATGTGCAAGAAAAAATAAAATATAAGAAGTTATGTTATAAAAATTGGTTTAAATGTAAAAGCTTAGAGAACTATGAAAAATATCAAACGGCCCGCAGAGAGTTTAAATGAACAATCTGTGACGCTAAAAATTTTACTTTTAATGATTTTTATAATAGATTAGATACTAAGGAGGGTGCAAAATATATATATAAACTAATCAAACAAAAAGAAAAGAAAAGTAAGGATTTAACTCAAATAAAGTGTATTAAAGATGAAAATCAAAAAGTATTTTTCTTAGAAAAGGAAATTCAACATAGGTAGGTGAGATAGGTATGGGGATGTGAAGAGAGTTAAGGTAGATAAAGACGGTTGTGTTGCGCGCACAAAGAGTAGGAAACTCCAAAAATGAGATCGTGAATAATAATAAAACGTTTCATTTTTACCGTCGCATTAGCAAAAAAGAAGTTGAGGAGGCTTT
>NW_018164444.1:19742382-19783048 GCF_001263595.1 Phalaenopsis equestris
ATGATATCCAAAACGAGAGAAAAAGCCCAGGAAAAACTTGAATTATGGAGGTCTACATTGGAGTCTAAAGGCCTTCATTTAAGTAGAACTAAAACTGAATACATGTAATGTAATTTTAGTAGTAATAGCTTTAGTGACAGAAGTGTGACTTTGGGTGATCAAATTATTAAAAGATGTGAACGATTTAGATATCTTGAGTCCGTTGTTCAAAGCGATGGTGATATAGATGGGGATGTTAATAGTAGAATTCAAGTTGGTTGGTTGAAGTGGAGGAATGCTTCAGGCCTTTATGTGATAGAAAAGTACCGCTTAGACTGAAAGAAAATTTTATAAGACGGTGGTGAAACCAACAATGCTCTATGGCGCTGAATGTTGGCCTTTAAAAGAGAAGCATAATAATAAGTTAAGTGTTGCCGAGATGAGAATGATTAGGTGGATGAGTGGCTTTACACTTAGAGACAAAATGCAAAATGAATATATACGTGATAGGGTTGGTGTAGCTCTTGTGATGGACAAAATTAGAGAAAGTTATCTTAGATGGTTTGGTCACCTTAAACGTCGACCATCTGATGATCTGATTAGGAGAGTAGATGTTTTAGATTCGACTTGTGTTAAGAAAGACACAGGTAGACCTAGGAAGACTTGGGCTTCTTGTATTAAAAATGATCTTAATTTACTAGAACTAAATGAAAATATGACACTAAATAGAACAGAATGGAGAAAAAGGATTCATGTAGCCGACCCCACGTAGTGGGATTAAGGTTTTGTTGTTGTTGTTGTTGTTGTAATAAAATGGTATAGCGATTACAGACTTA
The DNA here is from genome assembly GCF_001263595.1 of Phalaenopsis equestris. Lineage (NCBI taxonomy): Eukaryota > Viridiplantae > Streptophyta > Magnoliopsida > Asparagales > Orchidaceae > Phalaenopsis > Phalaenopsis equestris. Next base: position 19,743,198 of record NW_018164444.1, read on the forward strand.
TCAACTAGTCCCCCAAGTCTATTTCTAACATTTGGGTTTACTACTGGGATTAGTTATTGAACTCTTTTAGTTGTATTTCTTCTTAGGCTTAGATATACATATAGCTGTGGAAAGATAGGGGACCATTAATAATTTTGATATAACACCAAATCTCTACATAACTTATTCCGTGTTATCCTCTTCTCCTACCTTAAATTTCCTTTTTGGTTTGACTTGGGATACATCAGCTTGGTATCAGTCATTGCAGACTCCAGCAAACAAGACATAAAAGACTATGATCGTCATTGAAAAATGGTGCATGAGGCATTGTTCACTCACACCTACAAGTTGAATCGCTGGACGCGGTTTTCCAATAGTTTGTTGTGGAGGTGGGGTGAGATTTAGATCCTCCAGAAGTTATGAAAATCCCCAAACAGTGATCATACTAACAACGACATCAACATAGGGGAATCCGATCTGCCGATTCGAGAACCAAGAAAACCCATACAAACTGAGCCAACAAACCTTACCACACTACTGAACTCAAGGATGACCGGCTATTGCCTCATTTGTGACCTGATGTTATAGATTTTAAATCTGAAAATGATAAAAAATGCTGGCCACAACCCCCTCCTCATCAAATGTGTGAAGCAGACTACAAAGTGAAGCTAGACATCCCCTATTTTGACGGCCATTTACATGTAAATGACTAGTTGGACTTGCAATAAGTTGTTGATGCCTTCTTTGAGTATATGTAGATCTCACCGGTAAAATAAGTGAAGCGTGCAGTCGATAGACCGAAGGGTGAGGCAGGAATGTGGTGGTTGCAACTGGTTAAAGACCGCTAGCATGAAGGCTGTCGAAGGGTAAAGAGTTGAGCAAGGATGAAACATTTCATGCAAAGCCACTTCCTTCCCACTGGCTACGAACATATGCACTATCTACAATACCAATAACATATGCAGAAAGATCGAACTGTAAGTGCTTAAATAGAAGAATTTTATCAATCGAGTGCTAAAAGCAATCTCAATGAGATTTCTTAGCAGTTAGTAGCTAGACATACTGAAAGCCTAGAAGGCTCAATTCAGGATAAGTTATAAATGTATTCGATATGATCTTAGAACTTATATGAGGAGAAAAATTGTTTTCGTGATTATTCACAAATAGGGAAACCAATCCCTCTTTATTTACAAAGTCACCAAATATATCTCACCTAAATTAGGAAAGGAATTTTTTTTTGGAAAAAAAACAACATTAAATAGGAATGAAAGAAACCAATCAAATATTTACTAAGATATACCCAATCAAATCCTCCAAGATTTGAAGGCAGTGGTCAACCCATATGAGAGGTAAATATGGAAAAGACATCTTAGACATCCATACTCTCCCTCAAGCTGGGTCTTAAATGATGTAAAGACTGAGCTTGGTATTGAATTCTTAGGTGCTGAAAGGAAGAGTTTTGATAAAGACATCAACAACTTTTTAGTGTGTTGGGATGTAGCTTAGTTGCATAACTCCCCCATTAACATTTTCAGAGATGAAGTGTCCATCAACTTCAATACGGATGGTCCTGTCATGATGCACAAGATTCTTGGCAATACTAATAGTTGTTTGACTGTCACAAAACATCTGTGTAGGTCTATTGGAACAACAACTCAGTTCCCTTAACAATTAATGAATCCATATCTATTCATAGATCCCTAAAGCAAGTATCATATACATTGATTCTGCACTACTTTTCGAAACAATAGTTTGCTTCTTACTTCTCCATGTAACAATATTTTCCCATATATATAAGCAATAACAGGTGGTGGACCTTCTGTCAGCGAGTTCTCCAGCCCAACTAGCGTCAGTATAGACTTCCACTTCTCTGTTTCAGATTTTCTAAAAAAATAATCTATAGCTAGGAGACTTCTTGAGAAATCTTAGAATCTTGTAAACCATCTCCAAATACTCTTCTTTTGGATAATTCCCATGTTAGCTCACAATACCGATAAAGTATGTAATATCTAGCCTAATATGTGACAAATAAATGAGTTTTCCTACCAATTATTTGTATCTTTACTTATTCACAAATATGTTTTTCCTCTCTGTTAGACTTATTGTTGAGTTCTATTGGAGTATCAGTGGGTTTGCATTCAATCATTCAAGTTTTCTTAACAAATCTAGGATGCATTTCCTCTGTAATACAATAATCATTTTCTTAAACCTTGCTATCTCAATACCTAGAAAATATCTCACGTTTCACATGTATTTGATTTCAAAGTCAGTAGCCAAAATTCTTTGATTTTAAGAATTTCACTTTCATCCTCATTAGTAAGAATCATATAATCTACATATACGATCAATGCAGCAGTCTCATCTCACTGGATGTATTTTATGAACAATGTGTGATCAACTTGACTTCGAAAATATCAATTGAATTTCATAATTTTAGCAAAACTTTCAAACCGCGCCCTTGGTGATTGTTTAAGCCCATAGTGAGAATTTCTGAATTGCATACAAGGTATTTGTTGGAATCATTATTCAATCCTGGTGGTATTTTCATTTACACTTCTTCTTCTAGATCCCCAGTCAAGAAATCATTTTTATGTCAAGTTGATGCAATCTCAATTCCTTGTTGATGAAATCTAAATTACATACACATTTCTTTTTGCCAAAGCTTCACATAAATGTTTTTTGGTCTATTTAACATTATGCTACATGCCAAAATTATAAAGGAACTTCACAAAGCACATGTTCGTATCTAACTCTACCTATTCCAGAAACAATTTGTGAAAATTTAAGTATAGAATTCATTCTCGGCTTACCAAAGGCTAAAAATGGAGTTCACTCTACCATGATTGTAATGGATCTATTCTAAAAAATATCGCATCTCATTGTTTGCAAAAATGCGTTTGACGCTTTCAACATTGCTTGAATATTCTTTAGGAGCATCATCTTTCTCTATGGATTACCAAAGAGTTTCACTTCCGATAAAAAAAATTCAAGCTCATGAGTTGCTTTTTGTTGAGGAAGGTGGAGGCTCGGTTCACTTCCTATTACGGCAGATTCATATTTATAGAAATCATTTAATTCTTCTCTAATGTAATCCTTCTTAATTATATTTCCTGCTTTTGTTTGTAACCCGCCTAATCTCTCCTTCCCGCCTCTTGCTTCTGCTAATAACGAAGAAGCTGGACCTCGCCAATTGATTTGGATTCGCAATTTATGCGGTTTCCTCATCTGCTGTTTACCAATTATTGGAACTGAGATTTGACAATTGAAAGTTTGCCTTAATGGGCCTTACATTGGGTCATTTAAATAACGGAAGAAGGAATTGCATAGAAGCATTGGCTCCCTAGCTTCTTTGGTGAGGACTTACAGGAGAGAGAGAAAGAAAAGGCTCTGTTTATTTTCTTCTCCTTTGGCTTTCTGGTAGAGAAAGGGAATCTTGCTTCTCTTTTGTTTATTCCACCTCTCACGTAGCATTAGAGAGAGAGAGAGAGAGGGAGGAAGAGAGAAAGAGTTTTTCTCTTGTGATCGTCGAGGTGATCGACGGGTGTAATTCCTCAATTAATAAAATCCTCTACAGCTCCGTGGACGTAGACAATTTGCCGAACCACGTAAATCTTGTATCGCATTTTCTGGTGTAATAATTTTTTGATCTGTTTTTCGCTTTATTGTCGTCGTTTTTTTCACAACACTTTTAGCAAGAGTTATGAAAATGAGTACATAGAGACCCCGGAATGAGCTCCCTTAGCCTCTCCACAGACGGGCAAACAAATGTTGTAATAGACTCCAAAAAATATGGTGCAGTGTTGAGCAAGTGAACAAAGTAAAAAATAGAATGAAGTATTATGTAAGCCAAATTTGCTTATAGTTCCATCATACATCTATCCACATTGCTTGCTGTGGACATCTTCATTCTTCCTAAACCTCAAAGCAAAGTTGTTGATAATTTAGCTACTGTTTTCACATCCCCGATACAAGAAGCTAAACCTCGGTCCCTTGACTATTACACAAAAGATCAATGAAAATGCATATGTTGTTGCTTTATCACAAAACTTGAACATTTTTCCACCATTCAACATTGTTAATATCTATGAATAACATCAACCGGATACTTAACCTTCACCAGAACTCGAGTATATTTCTTATAAAGCGGAGGAGAATACAGTGTCGCGGCTGCAGACTTATCAGCTAGAGTTCTAAGTCAATTTCCACAATTAGGGTTTACTACTGAGAATACTGATTAAACACTTTTAATGTATCTGTATTCCATTTCCAAGTAAAATCGCGAACTGGTTGTGGCTCTTCAATCAGAGGTTCCAGGGGATTTTCAGCCGAACATACGTCAAAAACGTCGAATGAACTCTCATTATCCGGCTAAACAACTGAAAAATCGCTTAGTTTTTTTTCCAGGCCGACGCCAGATAAGTGAGTTATCGCTAGCAATGCACTGATCGTTTCTTCTTATTTCTAATGTCACCGTAAGAAATCGTTTACAGATAAATAAGAATTTTTCAGGGAAGTTTTATTTGGGCATCTAAAATCGTATCGAGAATGCATTTTTAACAAAAAAGAGGAAAGGAATAATTCAAAATAGAAAGGAAGAATACAGAGATTTGTACTTGCCCGATACGAAAAGGTTTGGTGAGGGCTCTGCCGGCGGCGGGACGGTTGCGGGAGGAGGAGGAGTGAAGGCGGAGATGGATAACAACCGCCGGAATCCTACCCTCGCCGCAGCCAACGCTTTCGCCATAGCTCTCTCTCGCCTAGCCCAACTTAGCTCTTTACCTCCACGGCGTGCAACCGTGCATGCAGGTAGGTAGGGCTGTCAAGCTCGTTCTTCGCGAACAGTTCATTCGTCAGGGTTCGTCTTCGATTCGTTGGATACTAGACCGACACGAATTATTTTTTTTGGTTCCATGTGCTGAACAGTGATATGTTAGTTCGTATTCGATTGATTCATTAAAATTTAAAACCTGTAAATTATAATGTAAAATAAATTATTAATAATAATACATTTACATACTATCTAAACTCTAATAATATAGGTATTATATATTTATATAATATAAGGTATATAATTATTATAGTATATTATATTTTTATTTTTATATTATAATATATAAAGGAAATGAAAGAGAGGAAGTGCTAACCCCCGTTCGTTTTTTCACCTCTCACGCCGCTCTCCTCTCACGGAAGCACGAGACCGCAACCGATCTTTTTTCCTCCGGCTGCTCCTCTCAAGATCGTGAAAAGCTCGCCGCTCTCTTCTCACGCCGCTCTCCTCTCATGGAAGCACGAGACCGCAACCGATCTTTCTCCTCCGGCTGCTCCTTCTCTCAAGATCGAGAACCATCTTATTCTATCAAAATCGTGAAAAGCTTCTCTCGGTGAGAACTTGTCTCAAAATTGCGAAAATCTTTGTCTTGGTGAGAGCTTAGAGTTGAGGTTGATTTTTTGTGTTCGTTCTCTAATCTCTACTTCTATTTTTCTTTGATAAAATGTATTTTTCCTCGGTGAGTCGGCGTTGGATCGACCCGGTATTCTTGCTTCGGTGTTCATTACTTTGGTTGCTCGGTATTCTTGCTTGGTTGGTCGATATTCATGTTTGATTTTTTGTAATATTTCATATTTATCTTCAGGTAATCAGGTTTGCCTCTTAGCTTAAATTTTTAGAAATTTTTTCGGTTTATTTAATTTTTTTGTGTGAAACCTAGGTTTTGAAGTTTCTGATATTTCTGTATGAGGGCATGTAGATATTTTATGAGTTAATTTTTGTATTATTATTATTATTTGACATAAAATGTATGTCAGATTATTTAGTTTGGAGAAATGTAAATACATAAGAACTATGTGTTAGGTATGTAAAAACAACCCTAAGTTCATGCAATAACATTGTATTACCTTATTGCATGTGTGAAAATTTCTGCCAAAAAAATACACTATTTTTTCCATCATTATGGATGAAAGCTTAAGAATAGTTTGCAAAATTTAGAATTGAATATTGTTAAATAAAAATGAATTATTGTTTAACTTGAATTGAAATCAGAGTAAAATTATGAGTCATAGTATTGATTCAATCCAATCTTTAATCCAATTTTAAGAAAAGCCTAAATTGATCCGAGTTAGCTCGTAATTATGTGTGTGTGCGTGCGCGCTTGTGTGTGCATGTATTTAAGAAAAAAAATCTACTTCCAACATATATATATATATATATATATATATATATATATGTATTGGAAGTAGAAATTTTTTTCTTAAAATGGTATATAAATTAATAATATTTTAAGGGGCACAATCTGTATGTTTAAAGTGTAAAAAGATATCAGATATGAGGGGCACATGCTCCAAACAACCTCTTTTCTTATATGTGTTAGAGAGGCTGTGCTTGTACATGCATATAAGATTGTCATAATTATATATGTAATCATGTGACATATTTTAAAATAAATATAAAAAGATAAATCAAACTGAATCAGGTCAAAGACAGTTTACGACAAAAAAGATGTTTGAGGCAAAGTGCCTTAAAAATATCAACTTTTCTTGAATGTACTTAAATTGAGCTACTATGAGACATTAAAAGCATCGTTTTAGTGCTTTTTTAGGGTACTTATACTTGCTGTTGGGAGCCTTTAAAGTGTTGTTTTGGCTTGTTGTACTTGCTGTTTGGAAACTTGTTATTAACTAGTTGTTAGTGAATAGATGATATTTATTTGAGCAGACATGTTCACTTGTAAGAAATGAAATATATATTGACATGAAAAGTAATTTGTGGCATTGCATAAATGGGTTAACAACTATATGATATATTATTAGTATATTTACATACATGTAACCATGCAATGGTTATATTGTCTATATATGAGCTGTTTTGAGCATTGTTTTAGAAACATTTTAGGGTTGTTTTGTGCGATGTTTTACAAAAATTAAAAACATCATTTTAGGGCTGTTTTGAGCACTGTTTTGGAGACATTTAAAATATTGTTTTAGGGCTGTTTTTAAGACCCTAAAAGCATCATTTTAGGGTTGTTTTGTGCACTGTTTTACATATTAAAAACATCATTTTAGGGTTGTTTTGAGCACTTTTTGGAAACATTAAAAACATTATTTTAGGGTTATTTTGGGGTAGTTATACTTGTTGTTGGGAGCCTTTAAAGTGTTATTTTGGCTTGTTATATTTGCTGTTTCGAAACATGCTATTAACTAGTTGTTAGTGAATAGATGATATTTATTTGAGCAGACATGTTCACTTGTAAGAAATGAAACATTTATTGACATGAAAAGTAATTTGTGGCATTGCATAAATGGGTTAACAACTATATGATATATTATTAGTATATTTACATACATGTAACCATGCAATGGTTATATTGTCTATATATGAGCTGTTTTGAGCATTGTTTTAGAAACATTTTAGGGTTGTTTTGTGCGATGTTTTACAAAAATTAAAAACATCATTTTAGGGCTGTTTTGAGCACTGTTTTGGAGACATTTAAAATATTGTTTTAGGGCTGTTTTTAAGACCCTAAAAGCATCATTTTAGGGTTGTTTTGTGCACTGTTTTACATATTAAAAACATCATTTTAGGGTTGTTTTGAGCACTTTTTGGAAACATTAAAAACATTATTTTAGGGTTATTTTGGGGTAGTTATACTTGTTGTTGGGAGCCTTTAAAGTGTTATTTTGGCTTGTTATATTTGCTGTTTCGAAACATGCTATTAACTAGTTGTTAGTGAATAGATGATATTTATTTGAGCAGACATGTTCACTTGTAAGAAATGAAGCATATATTGACATGAAAAGTAATTTGTGGCATTGCATAAATGGATTAACAGCTATATGATATATTATTAGTATATTTACATACATGTAACCATACAATGATTATATTGTCTACATATGAGCTGTTTTGAGCACTATTTTGGAGACATTTTAGGGTTGTTTTGTGCGATGTTTTATAGAAACTAAAAACATCATTTTAGTGCTGTTTTGAGCACTGTTTTGGAGACATTTAAAACATTGTTTTAGGGTTATTTTTGAGACCCTAAAAGCATCATTTTAGGGTTATTTTGTGCATTGTTTTACAGATTAAAAACATCACTTTAAGGCAGTTTTGAGCACTGTTTTGGAGACATTAAAAACATTGTTTTAGGGCTATTTTAGGGTAGTTATACTTATTGTTGGGAGCCCTTAAAGTGTTGTTTTGGCTTGTTATACTTGCTATTTGGAAACATGCTACTAACAAGTTGTTAGTGAATAAAGTGAATCATATGTTTTGGAGCATTTAAAGTGTTGTTTTCAAGTCTTATTTTCGAGACATTAAATATTCAATGCTTTTTTACACCATTCAGTGTTTTTTGTATATTACACACCATTGAATATTATATTTTTTTATAGATATTTATAATGTCAAATGTTGAACATTCTCAATCTGTCTCAAATGACGAACAATTATCACTTGCAACATAAGAAGGAATCGATAGTTTTCAACCTATTGAACACTGTTGGAAGCACTGGTACTAAAATACAAGGTACGAAAGGCAGGAAGAGAAATCAGCTGTCTGGGAGTATTTTATATATATTAAATCAAATTCAAAGGGGGTTGATGTATCATAGTATCATATTGTTGTGGGGTGAAAATCCTCAAACCAAAGTCAAGTACAACCTCACAGCTTTTTAGGCATGTTAAAGAATGTGCTAAGATAAAAGCGAAGAATCAACAACAAGTTGACTTATCAGAAAAGAGACAAAAGTTACTCAACTTTTTGCCTCCTGAAGTTCAGGGTGAATTAGAGATTCCTATTTCTTATGATTCTAAAAATTACGATCAACAACTTATAAGAGAGGTGATTGCGAAAATGATAATTGTACATGAGTACCCATTCATGATGGTTAAACATAATTGGTTCAATATATTATTAAAAATGTTGAATCATAACTTTCAAATTGTTTCAAGAAACACAATAAAAAATGATTTCAAGAAACACAATAATTCAAGAAACACAATAAAAAATGATTGCATGAAAGTTTACGAGTGCGAGAAAGATAAACTTAAATTTTGCCTTAAAGATGTTTGCATGGTTTCATTTTTTATGACATGGTTATATGTCCCCCTCTATATCCTTCTTTCTGTGGAGGTTTTTCTTCTCTATGCTTCCTCTTGTGATATCTCAAAATTAAAGGGGCTGAGAATGGCTTAAATGTGTTATTTTCGCAGTTGTGGTGAAGAGTCTATCAGGCATCTTTTCTTTGAATGCTTCTTCTGCCAATCTATTTGGCAGATGGTTGGCAATTTTTTTCAGGTTAAATGGGCACAAACTTGCTTTTTGGAAGAGATACTGGCAGCTTGGAATGCTTCACATAAATATGATAAGAACCTCGTCTCCTTCCCTTCAGTGGTTTTATGGTTCTTATGGTTCTTACATTCTTTCTCATTATTTTAAAACTTTGCGCAACTTGGGAAGTCCCTTAACTAGTTCTGTTATGGCAATGGGAATGGATGGAAGGCCTCTACTTGTTAGATGGCAACCCCATACTCATACACATGGTTGGGTAAAGGTTATTATAGATGAGAGTTGGACGGGTGGTGTTTTTGGGAACTTAACATAGAGATTTCAATATGATGCATAAGCTTCATTATAGATGGGAGCTGGACGGGTGGTGTTTTTGAGAGCTGGACGGGAGCTGATTGAAACATTTCAATATGATTCTTAAGCTTCATTATACATTCTTTCATTTGTAACACGAAAACATTCTAAAAAAATTATTTTCTCTAAGTATCACGCCAGTGGTCTTTAGTTTTGCTATTATTTGCTGCCAAAGAGCTCCCATTTAAAAGCTGTTAGAATGTTTCAAGCTGAGACCTTATCATATTCTTCATCCTAATGGCATATTTTAATGTCTATTAGTTATATTTCAAAGAGCATATTTTAATGTCTTTAGTTTTGCTGTTATTTAGCAGCAGAAGGAAAACGAGAGGTGAAGAAGAAAACAAGAAATTCATTTGTAACATTTTAATAGATGATAGATGATTATTGTTAACTGTTCCAAAATTTGAACTGTAATTATCTATCTAGTTGTGACGGGTGGAGGATTTATTTGCTTTAGCATAACACCACACAAAATTATCAGATAAGTCATCATGTCAATTTTGCGCCTGGCTTCATTTGTTTTGCCTTTCCTGTTTTTTAGTGATTAATGTCTTTAATTGTGGTGCAGGAAATGTCTTCTTTAGATGATGGACTGATCTAATTGTCATTTAAAAATTCATTAGCTGATCATGAAGTATTTTCCTACCTTTTTTTTTAATATTGGAATTTCCTCTAGCTATTGAATACATATTGTTCATGTTAAAGTTGGATTCTGCCTGATCTGCTTTTTTTAGAAACTCTATAATAATCCCAATTTACTTAACCTTTTATTCATATTCACAATTGTTACGATTACTTCTTTTCATACCTAGCTAATTTTATTGTCAGCTATCGACATAAATTTATCCAACCAATTTAGTTACTATGACCGTACTTTGATTGAATATATGCTACAATTTATGAGGTTATAATCACTAATGCACGATCCACATTTAAGCATTATACCACCTGCTTGTGCTTGTCATTGTATAGCACTGGAATAGCTTTTTTGTTAAATGTTTTGTTGTTTCATATCTTTAACTTGATTTATTAATTTTTGAGACAGTTTGGAATAAGGTCTGCTGTCCTAAATGCCGAACTGCCGCATAATTCTCGTTCTCACATACATTGTGCGATGAAAGTTATAGGTGTTTGGTCTGTAAATACGCAAGAGTTGTGTGGTATGTATGTAAATTTCCCTATTCCATATGTTAGATATATAAATACATAGGAATTGGGTGAATTAGGCGATACTTTTATGTTTCTTTTGTTCTAAAATTAATAGTTAACATCTTCTATTATATCCAAATAACTTTTGTTTATTTGTCAGCATTCATAACTTTATGTAGGTTATAAGAGAGAAAATAAGCCGAAGAATGAAAGTGCTTCAAGATCTTGTTCCAGATTTCAACAAGGTATAATAAAACCTTTTCAAAATTTAGTATTTTAACAAATATAATTTTGTTAGTGTTATACTAGTGTAGTAACTCAAATATATTTTGTTACATAACAGATAACTGGTAAAACACTCATGCTTGATGAGATAATAAATTATGTGCAGTCATTTCAACGTCAGGTTGAGGTAGACAATTTACGACAATATGTTGCATTCGATGTGATTTCTCTCTTGAATATTTGATGAATTTTGAATTTTCATTTTTTCTGGTTGGAAATCTGTGGGATGATGATCTTCATAGTATTGTTCAGATGAGCCCAGTGCGAAACCAAGATAGTGGATTTACCTCTCGAAACTTTCATGTTATAATGGACATAAATGAAAAAATATATATATATATATCTAATTTTTCATCCTTTTGTGTTCGGCTTCAGTTATAATTTAAGATATCTTTCTATGTATATATTGATATCTACTTGTGTCAATATGAGGATTAAATTAACAATTTTTAGTCGTTCCTGAAACTCTCTTATAGTCTTGTGCTCTATTTTTTTTTCTTGAAGTAACTTATTATATTTTTTAGGAAATTTATATTTCTAATTATTATGGCAATAGCTTTCTGTGATGCATTAGTGTCTGAGAACCACATGATTTAAATTTGACAATTCTAGATCAATTAGAGATTTTTTTAGGAAGATTTACATACATACCACTTAAATCTTATATATTTTATGCAGATGTATTTCAATTTTTAAAAGTTAAAATGGTGGCATTTTTTATGTGATATGAAAGGCTTCAGTGGTCTAAGTGTCAAAATTATGTAAAAACATAAGAATATTAAAGGTATGTATGTAAATTCCCTTTTTTTTATTACGGTCAAATTGAAAAATAGAAACAAAATTGAAAATTTTTGAAAATTTTCGAACATTTCGAACATTTGGAATATTTCGAACATTTCGAACATTTTGAACGATTCAAACTAATTCCGAACAAATCGAACCGAACACGAACAAATCTTTCACGAACAATTTCGAACACGAGCCTATTTCAAACAAATTATATTTCAAACGAACACGAGCACTGTTCGTTCGTGTTCGGTTCGTTTACACCCCTACATGCAGGTCTTTCTTGAAGGTTCTAGGTCGATTCAGGATATATACATAAATAGCACCGAATTCTTATATATTTACTTTACCACTCAAACCAATTACAGAACAACAAAAATGTCATCATTTAGACTTCTAAGAAAGAAAATATACATTTCTAAATGAAAATATAATAACTTTATGTAAAGATTGAAATATAAGTGTTAGATTTGCAAATACATAAAAATTAAGGGGTATGCTTGTAAATCTTTCTATTTTTTTAATGGTAAATTCTTTTAAATTATTATTTACATTAGCTTTTGCTAAAGATCATTTTTTTTGGAGAATTTTTTTTATGACATTATACCTCCATAAATTCATACATAAATTATAATGTTTTATATTTTCTTAATGGCGATTTAATGATAAATTTTATGCTGAAAGTTTTGAATGTGACATATGACAAGTTAAGATGTGTTTGATAATATTATGTGTTATTTACTGAGTCTGTTAGTGTTAGTAACTTCAATCAATGAAACCTTTAATTTTATATACCACGATGTTGGACGAGTTTGTAGAGGTTGTATTGGCTCAAACTAATGATGAAGATAAAGAAAATGTACTGTATTATCTTATTCGGTATTTATCCCAACTGAAATGAAAATATCCGATAATTAAAAATTTTTGCTTGGTGTTCATATTTGTGGTTAAGAAATAAAGACAATATATGTTGTCTATTTGCAAAAACTTGATTTCAGTATATATTCCTTGTAATATTTGATAATTTGTCATGTTTTAGTTGGATGTCTAACAAATTGGGTTAAGATAATGTTATGATTTGATATTTGCATCATTGCATGTATCTCCCAATTGGCGTTAAAGGATAAATTTTAGTTGATTTCTTGGCAACTCATTCAATCTCAACTGATTCATCTCTTCGTGATGATTGTGTGGATAACTCATAAACCCTAAACTCATACTGGCAATTGATAAAGTAAAATGGGAATTATATTTTGATGGGGGCATCAATTAAGTCAATTCATAGCGTAAAAGGCAATATTGGTATCATTTTTGTGACCTTTGAATGCAATATTCTTTGTTATTATTTATTAATATAACTTGAATGTTTGTGAATGTGCAAATTGTGATGAAAGCGAACTAGTTTCTTTAGGGATCATATTTGTGATAATAGGTTAGTATAATTTATTGATCTCCTGTGTGTGTGTGTGTGTGTGTGTGTGTGAGTGTGTGCATATACATAGAGATATTAGTCCTGGGCATTGGGCAGGACTTGGCACGGTTTGGGGCTTTTTCGGACTTTGACCAGTCAAAGCAAGCTCTGGCTGGACTTTAGCCCGATTTTTGTTTAGCATTTCTTAGTGAGGCCTGCACACTGAATGGGTCTGGCTAGCCTGCGGGCCTTAACAAAAAAAAAAGATTTGAATGAACAAAAAAATATTTCATATGAAAATACACGCTAAAAATTTTATATCTAAACTTCACAAATCTTACGGGACTTTCACTTCCAATTCTAAAGATTTTCCAAAATGAAAAAATATTAAGGTTTTAATTATATAAATACGTAGGAATAAATAGAATGCGAGTAAAAATTTAAAGTTTAGATGTTACGCAGTGAATAAAAAAAATTGAATGACATACGTGTGAATCTGAAGTTCAGGTGATTCAATGGTGTATATATGTCTGTGTGTGTGTGTGTGTGTGTGTGTGTGTGTGTGTGTGTGTGTGTGTGTGTGTGTGTTTAGATATGAAGATTAGGTATTAAATATGTAGATGAGTAAGAATTGAATGTTGGGTATGTAGATATAAAGATTAGGTGTTAAATATGTGAATGCATAAGAATCAAATAGTATGTTCGTAGATATTTAAAGTTTAGATTTCACACATATAAATATATAAGAATCAGATGTGAGCATGTTTCGTTTATGAATAATATCATAGTCTTTAAGACGGCTATGCATCCTTCAAAAATTGTCGTTTTACATTAACAGTCAAAATTTAATTTTAAAAGCAGCCCAAAACACACCCTTAATCTTTCATATGACATAAAAAGAATCACTGTTACTAATTTATTAAAAAATGAAATACACATTTTCAAACACAAGTAAGGTGACATAAGGTTGATGTCAAAGTTTAGGTGTTACATAAGTAAATAAATTCGAATTGGGTGGAATGTATGTAAATTTTCCTAAATAGAAAGCATCTTAAATACAAATTTTAAAACATAAAAATAAACTAGATCTATGGGTGAAGTAACAATTAGTTCCAAAGTTGTGAAAATCAGATCAAACATCAAGCCGGCAGAAGAAAAGTTCAGCGTTCATTGATTTGACCGGGATTAAAACACACAATATAATAAATATAAACATTAATTAAATATGATCTAAATATTACTACAACAATATAAAAATAAATAAATAAATAAATAAAATGCTTTTTTAGTACGCCTATAAGAGCGCTATCAAGCTCTCTTCCATAAGAGCAATGTCTTTTTCCCAAAAAAATTCTTAATATTCCAAAAAGAATAAACTTGCATGATGTCATTGTAACGCTTTCTTTCGCTCTCTATTTCTCTATATAAATATGAAAACGGCTAGATATTTAATAAATTAATAGGATTTAGAATTAGGATCAAGTTATTTTTTGAATAGCGAAAATGACCGGTGGCCATGAGTTATCACTAATTTTAGAATGACAGCTCCGCCACAAAAATGAACAATTATGTGTTTCGGACCAGACCAAAGACTAGTTTATGATTGAACCGATCGATCCGATCTAATTTTCTAAACCTAAGTTAAGTTGAACAAAACATAACTTGGCGTGAAAGAAACAAGCATGGGGCCTCTGTAGTCTCCCACACTCAACGCTTTATTGTCTTACATACGCACAAGAATGCTAGAAATCCTTCAAAGGAATCTATTCAAATAAGCAAATAAAAAAACTGAGACTTTCGTGCCGGAAAGTCAGCAAAATGAGAATGTGGACTATAAATTCATCTGTCGCAGACAGCATCAGAAAAATCTCTTATCATTATTCCGCAGCGCACGTCAACATCAGTCACAGTCGGAATTTGGATGTATACTGAAAGTAAGCGCTGCAATTAGCAGTTAAAATACGTAAAATACATACAGAGGTACTTTCCTAAAAGAGTCTCAATCACAACTCCCTTTCAATCTGGATTACATACAAACTTAAAACAGAAGCCAAAAAATGAAACCTTTATATAAGCAAATGGCCGGTTCAGAAGAGTTGAAGGGAGGCAGCCATGAACCTAACCTTGGTTCTCTGCCTTCTTATTTGCCTCTTGGAGAGCGCTGCTGCCCTCTCAAGGGCTGATTTTCCCGATGGTTTTACATTTGGGACGGCTTCATCAGCTTTTCAGGTGTGAATGCTGCTGCTATATATATTTGTCTTTTTTATTTTTCGATTTTATTTTTCTTAGAAGAAGCTCTGGCTCTGGTTCTTGTTTGAAGGAGCTGTGAATGAGGGGAACAAGGGAGATAGCATATGGGATACACTTACAAGAAGACCAGGTAAGAAATTCACTTTAAATTTCAAGAGATATTGGTTTGGGCAACACGTAGAAACGGACATTTGTGTAAAAAACAGGAAGGATTTTAGACTTCAGCAACGCAAAGACGGCAGTTGATCAGTACCACAGATTTAAGGCAAGTCAATCAATATTTGTTTCTTTAAAAGTCTTAACTATAGCTTGTCTTCATTTCTCATCAAAGCTCATGAAGTTTATCCCGTGAATCCTAATCACAATTAATTGAAGGGTGTCACAACATGAATTTTGCAGACTGATGTGGACTTGATGAAGAATATGGGAATGGATGCATACAGATTCTCCATCTCATGGTCAAGGATATTCCCAAGTAATAATTGTATTATATTATATCATACATATATATCTATATCACGCATAAGGTTTAAAAAATCGGACCGAATTAGCGTCAAACCATCAAGAACTGGTCGATTCAAATTGTGGAACTGGTTCATTTTATATTTTATTTTCTTATCATTTAAAAATTAGTTGTCTCAATTCAAAAAGCAACCTCCAAGTCAACACGATTAGGAATAAGATGCTCTGGATTCCATTCCTATTTTTTTATTAAATATATTTATTGTAATTTATTAAATATCTAGCCTCTTTATATATGTAGAGAGAAAGATTGGGACGGGATAGGGGATAGAGGAGAAGGAAGAGGAGGAGGAGGAGTTTCACTGACATCTTTTTATGGAATGTAAAATAAAAAAAAATTCCGAATAGGACAAGCAGCTGTTATGAAAGAGAGTTTGATGGCTTTTATTATTGGTGTGCCGAAAAACATTTTATTTATCTATTTATTTTATATTATATATTTATATTATTATTGTAATATTTAAAACAAATTTTTAATTAGTTTTTATATTTACTATATCATCGAGTCCATTTGCAACTTTGAATATACATTTAAAACATTTCTAATGATTTGATGTTCGGTCCTACTTTTTACAACTTTGGAGCACTTTTTATGTGGAGCACTTTTTCTCTCCGGACTCTTGACGTAGCTCTACGTGCGGCGTAGGATATTCTTGAGTTATTTTCAAATTATTTCTGGGTTATTTTAAATAATCCTGAAATAAACCAGAAATCTCGCGGTCATTTTTTTTTTTGTTATTTTGGTATTATTGAAAATAACTCAGAAATAACATGAAAATAACTCAGAAATAACTTCCGCCGCACGTAAAGCTACGCTAGGAGTCCGGACAGAAAAATTTTTGTGTTCGGTGGGCCTGACATGTTCACCATGACAGATGGAACCGGAGATATCAATCCAGAAGGAGTGGCATATTACAACAACCTAATAGATGCTTTACTTGAAAAAGGTCTACAAGGAAACTGTACCATCATTTTCTATTATACTTCTCTTGTCAATATAAGAATACACAGATGATAGAAATTAGAAGATAAAAAATAAACACACACACATATACATATATATGTATATACGTATATCTACATGTACATATATACATATATATGTATATCTACATGTACATGTATACAGATATACGTATATCTACATGTACATATATACATATATATGTATATCTACATGTACATGTATACAGATATACGTATATCTACATGTACATATATATATGTATGTATGTACATGTATGTTTTATATTTATATATATAGCGATCAACCATAATATTTAATATTTTTCTTCTAATTAATAAGGTCATCTCTGTCTCTCCAATAAAAATATCTGGAGATCATGATACACTTTTTCCCTTTTAAGATCTCTATAGTTAATGCAACCTATAAAATCATAAAAAAATTCTCCTTTCTACAGGAATACAACCATTTGCGACCCTCTATCACTGGGATCTTCCACAAGCTCTGGAAAACAAATATCATGGCTGGTTAAACGCTCAGATAATGTATAATAAACAAACAAAAATTACAAATTTGGCACATTAACAGAGTATAAACAATCAAAGCTCACGAAAACCTTCTTGATGATATAATTATGATGCAGAAAAGACTATGAGAATTTTGCTTACACCTGCTTCAAAGCTTTCGGCGATAGAGTAAAGCACTGGATTACCTTTAATGAACCCCATGGGTTCTCAATTCAAGGTTATGACCTGGGCATACAAGCTCCGGGGAGATGTTCTCTGTTACATCACTTTATGTGCAGTAAGGGAGATTCATTAACTGAACCTTATGTTGTTGCTCACAATATCCTTTTGTCCCATGCTGCTGCTTATCATGCTTACAAGCTTCATTTTAAGGTATATATTCGCTCCAAGATTCCTTTAACCAGATATTAAGCATCTTTTTGAACTGAAAAAGGAAATATTCTCCATTCTTTCCTTGTTTATTTGATTAAAATTCAAGTTTTTTTTTTCCGTTTTTCACTAAGATTGCGTTGAATGAGAAATTTTAATTTTAAACTTAATATAAATCAAACAGATACTGAGGGAACTATAGGCAATAGAAATGAAAAATTGAACTGTAATTCTGCAGGAGAAGCAGGGTGGAGTTGTGGGAATTGCTCTTGATTCCAGATGGTATGAGCCAATATCTGAGGCTGATGAAGACATTGAAGCTGCTCGCAGGGCAATGGACTTTGAACTAGGATGGTAAATTTTGCATTTTAATATTAAATAAACTACTTGACAACAAAATGACTTCATTTGCTGAGAAAAATAATTACAATAATTGTTACAGGTTCTTAGATCCCTTAATATATGGGCGCTATCCTTATTCAATGCAGAAACTTGTCGGAACCAGATTACCTAAATTTACAACCGAAATGTCCAATTTACTAACTGGTAGCTTAGATTTTTTGGGAGTGAATCATTACACATCTTCATATGTTCAGAATGATCGCAGCAAAGTAAGAAAATTTTTACTGAAGGATGCTTCTGCTGATGCTGGTGTGATAAGAACATGTAAGATTATAATAAAAAATAGTTTTATTTTATTTTCTCTTTTTTTAATTGCTTGCTAAGTAGTATCTGCTCAACAGCATTCAGGCATGGAGAAGCCATAGGTGAAAGGGTAAGTACTCTGTCTCGAAAGCTAGAATATGTTTTTGCTTGCTTAATTAACATTAATTAGATTTTTGTGTGTGTGTGTTATATCAGGCTGCATCAAGTTGGTTGTATATAGTCCCTTGGGGTATCCGCAAGTTGATGAATTATATTAAGGAAAATTACAGGAATACAACAATTTTCATTACAGAAAATGGTATAAAGTTAAAATTTACATTTTTGGGATGATATATTAGACAGAAAATTTATAAAAAATATTTTTTGGTGCAGGGGTGGACGAAATAAACAGTCCATTTATTAGCTTGGAGAAGGCGTTGCAGGATGATAGAAGGATAAGTTATCATGAGAACTATCTTTCAAATCTAAGTGCTGCAATAAGGTTAGCTCTGAAAGTTAAATTGACTCCATGTTAATAAGAAAATTTTTTTAGATAAATCATTTCATTTAAATAAGAAAAATTTAACATGCAGGGATGACGGCTGTGATGTACGCGGTTACTTCGTGTGGTCATTACTAGATAACTGGGAGTGGAACTCAGGCTACACAGTTAGATTTGGACTGTACTATGTAGACTACAACAATAATCTTACAAGAATACCAAAAGCCTCGGTGCAGTGGTTTAGAAATGGTTTACAAAGAAATAATATTTCTAGCTTATAAGTTACAGGTCAAACAAATTAATTACAGCTTGTAATACTAAAGAAATTTTTTATTTATTTTATAAAATTTACCACCATCTTATGCCCATACCAGAAGAAGATTGTAATCTTAATAACCTATGAAGCTAATAAAAATTCAAAAAAATGACAAGAGCAAGGCACAAAATATTGCTCTGAAAATTTTAGTTGTGATTTATGTTTTCCATTTCTGACACTCCTAATCAGTGAGTTATAAATGATATAATCGTCACTTATTAATTTATGACGATCGACTGTATTAAAGTCGTAGTTAAAATTCTTGTTGGTAAATTTTAAACCGACGGGACTTCTGACGGCTTTGTTTTATCGACGTTTTTCTGACTCATTGATCATCATCTTTGAATAACTCACAAAGCATAAGGAAACTGTCAATTGTTGTCAGTTTCTGATAGCCGATGAAATACCGTCGGGAAATTAGAGCCCCATTAACCATTGGAAAAGTGTTGCAGCCGCAGTTTTTATGACACAGGTGATGCTTAAGCTAGGTGTCGAGAGTGTGTCGGTATTTTAACCGACGAGGAAGCCATCGATTAGCCAACAGTTTTTATCGAAGCAATATCTGTTGAATAATTGTCGGTAATGCAATGCTAATTTAACCGATGGTTTATGTCGCCGCTTATGGGGACGATCAATGAAGTAATCATCATAAAATCAATGTTAAGTAGATGGAAACCTATAACTTAAGAAAATAATAATAAATAAATAAATTTTCTCTTTGGTATTTACGATTTCAACACCTGCAATCACAAAAAAACTTAACCAATCCAAGCATTTTATAAATTACAATCTCATTTGAATAAAAAGTTATCTAATTGAACAGCTAAATAAATGAAATTCATTGAATTTAGCAAATAAACATCATTGTTCAATAAGAAAATATCTGCTGAAATGTTTAGCAAAATCATATAAAATAAAATGAAAAAAATCCCTACTAATCATCCTCTGCCTCATCATCATCATCATCATCATTCTCCTCCAATAGTGGCTTCCTCTGTTGCTTTGCCCACTGCTAGAACGAATCTAACTCGGCCTTCAACTAGGCCTCCAAACTAGCCTTCAGCTCCGACCTCATTTCATTGAAGTGGGCATCCACCTCGATAGTGAATGCAACGACACGCCTGGAGACATCCTCCTCCTATGTCGTAGAAGTAGTACTGCAGATGCATTGGTGGAGGAATGATCTGTAGGTGAATGCGTAAGACTCGAGCCCGTAGACTCGGCCCTTCTTCTTCCCTCCGGCAACCTTCCTCCATAGATTTTACTCTGACGAATCACGGTCTCATATCATAATACCATCGGAAGCCTGAAATCAGCTCTCCTTCTGCTGCTAGAATCTATTTTGCAAAAAAAAAGTTGTTTCTGTTGTTGTTGCGAGATCTATATATAAGATATACCAGTTGATGTGGTATATATATAAATCAAATAGGAGAACGATCGACGAAGTGAAAAATAGAACGAGAACGAGAAAAATCACACAGAATAACACAGCGGAACACACAGATTTACGTGGTTCGACAAATTGTGGTTCGACAAATTGTTTACGTGACAAATTGTTTACGTCCACGGAGTTGCAAAGGATTTTACTATTTGAGGAATTTACACCAGTCAATCACCTTACAAGAGGAATCTCTCACTCTTCGTTGCTGTCTATGTTCTTCTCTCTCTATACCGAGATACACCGAAGAAAATTCTATACAAAGATACACCGAAGAAGATAAACTTACAAGAGAAATAAACTCAATTTCTCTTCTGCCACAAGCTACAAAGAAGAATCCTAGGGAGAACAATCTTCTTCTTCTTCCTTCTTCTTCCTTCTGCTGTAGTGAACTGCTCCTTCTTGCACTTCTCTTCCTCTGCCCCGAGGAAACCTTCCTCTATCCTGAGGAAACCGAAGAAGAACTCAAAGCGTGACTTATAAACCCAAGGAGAGCCAGCCGAAGCTTTTATCACGAAAAAGAGGGAGCGAAGGGATGCTTCACTTCACAAAAGAAGAAGGCGGGAGTGGTTATTTGTGAAGAGGTGTGACTCTTTACAGAAAAGTAACCGCCCAAGCAGAGTGGACCAGGCTCCACCGTTTCTAACAATTCTCCCACTTGGAGACTTGTCCACAGACTACAACATCTCCTTCCTAAAATTGATATCCCTAACTGGTGATGTCTCCTTTTTCTTCAACATGTATCCTCCACCTTGAATCCTCAACCTCTGCAACTCAAAACCTCTGTCTTCACTCCAGAAAACCAATTGAAGCTGTGCACAACTTTAGTTTCTCAAGAGTAACACCCTCAATTAACATATCAGCAGACTCCACATAGCTTTGCACCTTCAAGCTATTTTCTGGGTCACTCTCGTCTCTTCTTACAACTCACACTGCATGTACAACTCTACAACTCTCACTGCATGGGCAACATCCTGCCTCTACTGAAAGCCTTTTTCAATAAGTTTAGTCTTGTACCTCTTACTGACATCACACTCAGTCTTCACCTGGTACACACACTTGTTGTGCAATGGCTTCTTCCTTGGTGGAAGTTCTGCTAGCTCCCACTTGCTCGAACATTCATCTTGCAAGATTTCTTCATAGCTCTGTGGTTATGTTTGTAGAATAATAGGAATGGGTGCTCCGGACCCACTTTCCTCTTTACTTCCATCACTGCCATGCACTGTGGCCTCTGGTAGATTTCCTACCACATTCAAAGCCTCTGAATCTAATATCAAGTCTTCAATAGAACTATGGACTGCCAACAATAGTGAATCTTGTGATTCTTCAGATACCACATTTGCGCTATCATTCTCCATCTTCTTAGGATTCCTGTAGTTCTTATTTATGTGGCCAGCCTTGCCACTATTTCAATAGGTTGTCTGCTTACTAAAATTTGATTTTCATCTCCCTATACTTGAGTTCTTGTCATGTCATCTCCCTTTGAAATCAACATTCAGTGTCGAACTCGAACCTGAGACCTCGCTAGAATCATTCCTGCAAACTTTCTCAGCTAAAATCAAATCACGAATATCATCGTATTTCAGTTTAGATTTACCTGCAGAACTGGTAACTGCTATCCTCATAGCTTCCCAACTATCTGACAATGAAGCAAATAAGATCAGTGCACATATCTTATCATCAAAATCAATTTCCACAGACGACAATTGATTTGTGATAGTATTGAAATCATTCAGGTGTTGAGCAACGGAAACACCTTCCGTCATCTTCAAATTGAATAACTTATTCATCAAGTGTACTTTGTTATTCACCGATAGCTTTTCATACATACCTGATAGGGCTTTCATGAGACTAGCAGTCGTCCTTTCCTTGACGATGATGTGTGCAACAAACCTCGATATGGTCAATCAAATAACTCCCATAACTTGTCAATCCAACAAAATCCATTCAGCCTAATCCATCCTTTCAGGTCTTTTCCCCAATAACGGAAGATGAAGTTTCTTCCTATAAAGATAATCTTCTATCAACATTCTCCAATAACTAAAATCTGTGCCATCAAATTTCTCTATCCCTGAAACTTTCACTTCATCTGCAATCATCATTCTTCCTCAGATCCAAACAAAACTCTGATACTAATTATTGTTGTTGCGAGATCTAGATACACCAGTTGATGTGGTATATATATAAATAAAATAGGAGAATGATCGACGAAGTGAAAAATAGAACGAGAAAAATCACACCATAGAAGAACAGCACAGCGGAACACACAAATTTACGGGGTTTGACAAATTGTCTACGTCCACAGAGTTGCAGAGGATTTTACTACTTGAGGAATTTACACCAGTTTATCACCTCGACTTACAAGAGGAATCTCTCAGTCTTCTTTGCTCTCTCTCTTCTCCTCTCTCTGTTCTTCTCTCTCTATACCAAGATACACCGAAGAAAACTATACACCGAGATACACCAAAGAAGACAAACTCACAAAAGAAATATACTCAATTTATTTTCTGCCACAAGCCACCAAGAAGAAGCCTATGGAGAAAAATCTTCTTCTTCTTCCTTCTGCAGCAAGGAACTGCTCCTCCTTGCACTTCTCTTCCTCTGCCAAGAGGAAACCTTCCTCTATCCTGAGAAAACTGAAGAAGAACTCAAAGTGTGACTTATAAACCCAAGGAGAGCCATCCGAAGCTTTTATCACGAACATGAGGGAGCGAAGAGATGCTTCACTTCACAAAAGGGGAAGGTGGGCATGGTTATTTGTGAAGAGGTGTGACTCTTCTAAGCAAAGTAACCGCCCAAGCAGAGTGGACCGGGCTCCACCGTTTCTAACAATTTCGTATAGTTAGAGCTAGTGTGAATAGACATCAAACTACTTTAGCTTATGAATTACCAAGTAGCAAGGGATCTTCCATTGATCCACGACTTGTCTGACTGCCTCCTATGTGTGCACTTGTGTACATCAGTAGTGGAGAGCTCTCGTTTCTTTGCACATCTTATCAATATAATGAAATAGTTAGAATATTTATTTGATTTATAATAAAATTTTAAGCAGAAATAAAGCATTAATAGCCTTTGCTTGTATTTTGTATGTGGGAGCGCCCCATGAGAGTGCTTGCAGGCTTCCATACCTTCGTCGTTTGAGCGTCTATTTTGATTCACTGCACCTTCTTCTTTTGGTATTCTAAAGAATCCAAAGCCTTGGGCAGTGAGGCAAAAACATCAACTTTGAGCCATAAAAGACACTGCCCCAATTTCTGAATATTGTCAAACGTGTCCCGTAAGCGGTCGCTGCCCTTTCGCTTGAAGTTGCGCTGGATGTGTGCTTCACGCTCAAAACGCTAGGAGAATTATTTCTGCAAAATTAAATGAATTATGTTAGATTGAAAAATATATACACACAACTTAAGGTTATTGTGATAGTTATCAACCACAAACCCCTGGAACCAAAGATTCCAAATTGTCATCGGGTTCTCCTTCTAGGACAAGAACACTGAGTCGTACCTGCTTCGGGTGATATCCCTAATGGCGTGAATAAACTGTGTTGAGGGGTAGAACTTGAAAAAGAATAAATGGTTAGTGTTTTATTTAATTAAAAAAAAATAAAAGGATTACTATCAGTATCTTATAAAAACTTATGTGTTCCTGACAAGCTTAACGTGTTAGTTGTTGCCCGTCGACTTATGCCCAGTAGATGCAGTGCAGGCCTCCACTGAACTCATCTCCACTGCAGTTGGGGTGGGGGTAGGGCTAGATAGTGGTCGGGGTGGGGTGGGGGTGGTCATGGATGTAGAAAGCGAGCAACCTCTCCTAGGGTTTTTCTTTGATAGATAATGTCGTGCTCATCACCTAGAGTAATTTATTCGTGTCCACCACTAACATTCTCTAAATTGAGCTCTTCATAGATAGAATTGAGTGGAAAACATAAATCCGACATTTTATTTTCTTGATGAGCTTATTCTGAATATCAATTGTGGCTCTAGGTTTACTCAGCATGATAACCGCTTAATCAACTTCATCTCTTTCTCTATGAGGAAATCAGAAAAAAGTAAACCTGACTCTTACATCAAGCTAGAATGAAAGGATCAAATTTAATATATCTTTCGTTCACTTTCACTTCTACGATATTATATGTTTTGTTTACACTTGTTCCACGATCAGGAGCATAATCGAACCAACCAAAGTTGAGTGAAAATACACTTCCTCCAATGGAGCCATAATAAGATTATTTAACAACTTCTCCGAGAATCACGTAATCATTTATCTTATCGTTTGATTTACTGTTTGCTTCAGGATAAACACAAAAAGTACAAGTCTTTTTTCTTTGGACCAGGATTTTGTATGAAACTTTACTCATTTACATCAAAAATTTGCAATATAAATAAGAAAAACAAACCAAATAAAAATAATAAGAAAAGGTCAGAGCCGTTGGGTCGACAATATATCCCAAAAAAGAAAAAAAGGCGGTTGTACTCCGCTTATACATGTTCGGTCCTAAATATATACATCAATATCAAATGTGGAATTAAGGTACCGAACAGAAGTTGCTGCTCCAGGCCCCTTGCCATTTGGTTCTGGAGCCAAAAGTCTCAAAACTCGTGTCTGTATCTTATTTCCGCTACATGACTCTCTTAAGAAATCTAAAAAGTATATCAGAAAAAACTAAAAAGGATTCAAACTGCAAGAAAATAGTGTCAGCGGGAAAGCCAAACAAGCATGCAACGTATCTGGGTCATGCCTAATGGGGGAGCTAAGCAGCGTCTGTAGAAAAGAGTTAGTAATGATTACTACGTTGCTCCTTTTTTATTGTACCTATGTGTGCATATATATGACATGACCCCCCAATAGAAGACTGCCTTAATATACTATTGTGTAGGGCGAGGGCGAGGGTCTTCCTTCTCTCTCAACTCGTTGTCTCGCAAGCCTACTTTGCCCAATCGACGATCGAGCTTCTCACCTTTTGAGATAGGTGGATTGACGTATTCCTCGGCCACAATATGGTCATTGTCCAACTCTAAAAGCTCAACCAAAGTATTAGGTTTTAGTAAAATTAGGAAGTACTTAAAATGTAACTCTTCAGCCCTTGCACTAGGGCTGCCTTCGCAATTGAGGCTCTAAATTTTGTACCTCCAGCATCTCTTTTTGGAACCTTGTGACAAACACCCGTACACTCTTGTTCGGCTCTTGTTTGACATGCTAGAGAGCTTCTGATACCATGTGGGGCTTTTGGGCGCAAGCAAACAGTGTCGTGAATAACTTTTTGAACTCTCCAAAGTAAGTGATAATTCCAATTAGAAGTGCATTAAACTATTTGAAAGTTGAATCCCTCAACGTGGTGCAAAGAAATTGACACTTTAGTGTGTAAAAACTTTGATAAAATATATAGCTGACTGAAAGGACTCAATGTGATCAGCCAGATCGCTCCGACCTTTATATAGTTCCAAAGATAAGCCTTGAACTTCTTAGGTCAATAGTTTGTTAGGAGGGTGTATTCTTCAGTTAGCGATAGACCCCCATTTGCGGTTGCGGTGGTATGTTCTATAACATGGACCCAACGCTACCTTGGTACTATAATTCTTCAATCTGTTTGGCTCCTTTAGTAGTTTGTTGGCCTCAAGATCAGGTGTTGGAGGATTAGGTTGTGGGAGAGGCTATGCTCTCCCCTCAGGAACCTTGCAAATCAGTTCTGCAATCTGACCCGCTATCCATCCTGGAGTTTTTGAATTAGTTGTTGCACAAATTCTCTATGGACTCCATATTAGAAATCCCCCCCAAGTGTGTTTATTCTCTGTTATGTGCTCATCTTCATATTGAAGGCATGACTACATGCTCACCTCACCTTTTATGATATTGAAACCCAAATTTGTCCTTCGGGTCATGCCGGAAAGAGCTTTAGTCGGATGAGAGGAATGAGGGAGAATAGAGAGGGGGAAGAGTGAGACAGAATAAGAGAGTAAGTAACAAATACTACTAATTCTCTTGGAATAGATTCAATAGTCTTCCCTGTAAAAATGACCCCTTATTGATAGGTTATAACAGAATTCTAATAAATTACATGTTTGTCCCCCACTTAATAGGAATGTTACAAGTGATATATGAGCCATTACACCTATATATATTAGTAATCAACTTCGATATCTTTTGACCACGGTAATTGTTGTTGGCATCGTTTCATATTTGTAACTGCTAGTAGCACTGTTTCATATTCATAATTGTCTGATTTTGTAGTTTGATCATCGTTCAGTCGGTTAACTATCATTTAGTCGGCCGTTAGATCTTCGATCGTCTTCCTTGAGGGAACCCTTTGGGGAGACTCCCTTTTCCTCAGGAAGAATTTATTCCATCTAAAAAGAGTGGATCACTATAATCTAATGGGAAACCTTCCTTCAAGTAAGAGTACTGAAATTCGAGAGGGAGTTTTGCTGAGCGACCGTTGATCTTCTCTATGAGTGACCTAGCATTAGTTGAGTTGCCATCAGTTCATATGCATAATTTTTTTTGGTTCAGATGTACTTTCATTGGATCAACACATGATTTGACTGACTGAAGAGATCATTGGTGATTCGATCTTTCGATGGTGGTATTATGTTTCTTTAATATCTTTTTCATGCATCCATCAAATTTCCTTAATAAGACACTATAAAGCTAAGCAAGCAAAATGTTATTAAAATGAGTGGCATTTTATTTGAATTTTTTATTTCATTTGACATGTTTAATCATTTTTATTTTCTTAATCAAATTACATACAAGCATATCGCTCCGTTAAACGTCACTTTTAGGGCAAATTAAATGCCCGTTTCCCATGATTGCAACTGTTTATAAAAATTTTACAATTTTATACATCTTCAATTTAAAAGAACACCCCCAATAAACTCCAAGTTTTGAGCACTGGCCATGGTTCCTAAAGTAAACAATATAAAAAAAAAGGAAAAATTCATTGTGATTCGTTGCATGACACTGTTTTACCACACAGACTCTAATAACCATTGAAGTTCAAAAACTAATAATAATAATAATAATAATAATAATAATAAATCATCAAAGCCCTTAATCAGCACACAAACAAAAACTCAAACGGATCGAAAACAACCATCCTCGCACAAACATATTATGCACGCGTGTATAGACAAGCCAAAGTCAACCCAAAACACACTCATAAATAAGTTAGAAACAGATAAAGCCATCCAAAATATACACATAGATAGGTTCATCCAAAGATCACAAGCATTCAGGTCTTATCAGTCTATGTCGACAAAATTCATATAAAATACATGACATTAAAAGAGAACTGCACCCTCTTAAGCAGAACAATCAAAATGGATGCAACAACTAATGCCAGGAAGCTAAAGTAATATATGAGTTTGACGATGTTTGGACTGTAATAAACATGATTCGATGGCCATCTCAGTTGATAAAAACAAAGAGAGCTCTGAAAAGACGAGATATGGGGTTCAAGGAGGTTCATCACATATTGTTGCACAAGCAACACACTCATCACTTGCAAAAGAAAGATGATAAAACACTCCTTAAGGTAGAAACAAAGATTACAATCTCCATATTACCCAAAACAAAGACAAGTCTTTAAAATCAAGAAATAACAAGATAAATATAATTCCCTCATAGGAAAAACTTTATTAAAAATAGTGAAATAGGAAATTCAAAAAGAAACAAAGGATATACGAAAATTTGAAAATGCGCTCCCCTATCCCGATTTGAACCAGCGATTGTGAAAGCCTCGATTCCCCAATATCACGGAATTATCACGATTAGGATCACAACGTCTCTCTCAAGGCTATAGCGAGGTGTTATAGGGACTATGGTGCGCTTCCACATAATTCTCCCTAGCTAGGAGAGTTTCTTCTTCTATGTATTCTTCAGAAATCGATCTACCACCATCAGAATAAAGCCATTGCATCGTTGTGATTGAGACAACACCTCTACAAAACATATGATGATGCTCCTCTCAGACAACTCTGAAAAACACATCATTTCACAATTTGTTCTCATAGAGAAAATAACAATCCCTTTTTGGCACAACCAGAGTTAAAACGACACATAGACGGGTATTCTCACGATTCACTTGAGTCATTAAATAAGCAATATGTTTCTCCCATTCCTCGTACTTGGTTGGGCGCATCCGATAAATAAATTTATTTAGATAAACCGACCCTGGAATAAAATATATGGCATGTTGGACCACTCTCAATGATAGCAACCCAAAAGATAAATTGATGGTCATGACATCCAACAACTCCCTCAATAGGAGTTGCTTCTTTCAGGTATTGCCTCCTAAAACTTACAAGCTTCTATGACAACTAATGTTAGTCCTCCTGGAGTCTTTCATGAGATTCACTTGAATTATTTTCATCTCTCCATTATCAGCTAAAAGTTGGTACTTCTCCTTTGTATACTTATCACATGTATCACTGTCTATTTCTTCAACTGTTCCACGCTCAATAAATGATATCACCCTTTCGTTTGAGCAGTCAAATACAATATACTAATAACCATAACTCTTGACACACTTCCTTGCTTGGCCAAATTTGAAAGTGTTAGTTGTCTCCACTTTGAACTGATTTTTCCTAAGACGGTGTCGACTTGAATCCTCCACTGAAATACTCTTGTTGTATAATCATGAAATTGAACCTTGTTTGTAAGGTGTAGATGTCACTTGATGAGGTTGCTATTTTCACCTTCAAAACTAGGGTTTGTATATCAAGTAAGAACCAATGTAACTGTAGCTGCGTCACATTACTAATAGATGACCTCGGCCCTCTAAGATACCTCGCCCTTGTGTGCTCCTCTAATTCCACCAACTCAAATTTCAGTATGAGTTGATCAAACTCAACCATTTACTTCAAAGAAGAATCTTTATGGATCACGTGATGGAGTATTATGAGCATATCCTACCGGTAGTAAGAATTGAAAGTTGGGTATGTAGATATGAAGATTAATTGCTAAATATGTGAATGCACAACAGTTGAATATTATGTTTGCCGATATTTAAATTTTAGATTTTAGACATATAAATATTTAAGAATCACGTGCCAACATTTTTCTTATATGTATAATATCATAGACTTTAAGACGGCGATCATCCTTAAAAAAAATTAATGTTTTACATTAAATTTGATATATAATTTTATTTTTTTCGAGCTGGGTTCCACATGGGCAAGTAGTGTTTGGCTACTTCCGGCTTTGACTAAGTCAATGCGGGCTCAGGCACGGCTACCAAATTTTAATTTTTTGACAGTCAAATTTTAATTTTTAAAAAACAGCCCCAAACACACCCATAATCTTTCATGTGACATAAAAAAAATCACTCTTACTAATTTATTAAAAAATGAAATACATCGTTTCAAACACAAGTAAGGTAACATAACATCGATGTCAAAGTTTAGGTGTTACATATGTAAATAGATTTGAATCGTGTGAAATGTATGTAAATTTTCCAAAATAAAAAGTATCTTAAATACAAATTTTAAAACATAAAAATAAATTAGATTCATGGGTGAAGTAGCAATTGTGAAAATCAGATCAAACATCAAATCGGTAGAAGAAAATGTTCAGTGTTCATTGATTTGACCGTGATTAAACCGGATAATATAATAAATATAAAAATTAATTAATTATGATCGGAGTGCCATATTCCCAAAATAATTCTTAATATTCCAAAAAGAATAAACTTGTATGATGTCATTGTAACCCCTTCTCTCTCTCTCTCTCTCTCTCTCTATATAAATATGAAAACGGCTAGATATTTAATAAAGTAATAGGATTTGGAATTAGGATCAAGTTATTTTTTGAATAGGGAAAATGACTGGTGGCCATGAGTAAAAAAATGAAACCTTTATATAAGCAAATGGCCGGTTCAGAAGAGTTGAAGGGAGGCAGCCATGAACCTAACCTTGGTTCTCTGCCTTCTTATTTGCCTCTTGGAGAGCGCTGCTGCGCTCTCAAGGGCTGATTTTCCTGATGGTTTTACATTTGGGACGGCTTCATCAGCTTTTCAGGTGTGAATGCAGCTGCTATATATATTTGTCTTTTTTATTTTTTGATTTGATTTTTCTTAGAAGAAGCTCTGGCTCTGGTTCTAGTTTGAAGGAGCTGTGAATGAGGGGAACAAGGGAGACAGCATCTGGGATACACTTACAAGAAGACCGGGTAAGAAATTCACTTTAAATTTGAAGAGAAATTGGTTAGCGTAATTACAGTAGAAACGAACATTTGGGTAAAAAACAGCAAGGATTTTAGACTTCAGCAACGCAAAGACTGCAGTTGATCAGTACCACAGATTTAAGGCAAGTAATGCAAAATTTGTTTCTTTAAAAGTTTTAAATATAGCTTCAGTTTATGTCTCATCAAAGGGATGATATATTTGATATTTGTTACATGAAGTTTATCCCGTGAATCCTGATCACAATTAATTGAGGGGTCTGACAACATAAATCTTGCAGACTGATTTGGACTTAATGAAGAATATGGGATGGATGCATCCAGATTCTCCATTTCTTGGTCACGGATATTCCCAAGTAATGACAATATTATATTTTATACCATAGACATACAAACATACATGTCTATATCACGCATAAGGTTTAAAAATCGGACCGAATTAGCGTCAAACTATCAGGAACTGGTCAAAACAGTTGATTCAAATTGGAGAACCGGTTCATTTGAAAACTATGAATTGTATTTTATATATTGTCTTCTTTATCATATAAAAATTAGTTATCACAACTCAAAAAGCAACCTCCAAGTCAACAGGATTAGGACAAAGATGCTCTGGATCCCAAATGGATCCCAAATCCCATTATTTTATTAAACATGTAGCAATTCTCATAAATATATTTTTGGTAATTTATTAAATGTCCAGCCTCTTTATATAAATAGAGAGAGTGAGAGAGAGATAGGCTAGGGGAGAGAGGAGGATGAGGAGGGAGGAGCAAACATTACATCTGGACTCCATATCTAATTTGTATCCAGAGTCCAATTTTGGGGCGCCGCATGTCAAGTGGGCCTACCACAATACACTGAAATTTATGGGGTCCACATGACACATGGCTCCACACTATTAGACTTTGGGTCATGACCTAATATTTTTTAGGATGGGGAGAATTACACGGACATCATGTGTGCTTAAAGAAAGATTTATAGTGGTATGGTCATCTTTTTATGAAATATAAAATAAAAAAAAATTTAGAAAAGAGCTAGTTGCTATTATGAAAAAGGGTTTGATGGCTTCTATTATAGGTATGCCGAAAAACATTTTATTTATTTATTTATTTTTTATTTATATTTTTATATTTTTATTTAGATCATATTTTTAATTAATTTTTATATTTACTATATCATCCGACAAGTCAACTTAATATGTCAAAAACATTTCTATCGATTTGCAACTTTGAACATACATTTGAAACATTTATAATGATTTGATGTCCGGTCCAACTTTTTACAATTTTGGATATATATTTTGCATGTATGTATGTATGTATGTATGTATGTATGTATATATGTATATGTATATATATATGTATGTATATATGTATGTGTATGTGTGTGTGTATGTCTATATATATATATATGTAAGTACACAAGAATTGAGTGGTATGTATATATATATATATATATTGCGTTGTTTAGTGGGCCTGACTTGTTCACCATGATAGATGGAACCGGAGATATCAATCCAGAAGGAGTGACCTATTACAACAACCTAATAGATGCTTTACTTGAAAAAGGTCTACAAGGAAACTGTACCATCATTTTCTATTATACTTCTCTTGTCAATATAAGAATACACAGATGATAGAAATTAGAAGATAAAAAATAAACACACACAAATATACATATATACGTATATTCGTATATCTACATGTACATATATACATATATATATATATATATCTACATGAACATGTATGCAGATATACGTATATATACATGTACATATATATATATATATACATTTATACATTTATATACATATATATATACATATATAGATGTTAAATTCAATTTTAAATTATAAAACCACTAGGGTATAAGTCATCTAAACATATTCAAATATATATATAGCGATCAACCATAATATTTAACATTTTTCTTTTAATTAATATGTTCATCTCTGCCTCTCCATTAAAAATACGAGGAAATCAAGACACTTTTTCCCTTCTAATATCTCTGAAGTTCATGCAACCTGTAAGATAGTAATAAAAATCTCTTCTTTCTACAGGAATACTACCATTTGCAACGCTCTATCATCGACCCTCTATCACTGGGATCTTCCACAAGCTCTGGAAAACAAATATCATGGCTGGTTAAACGCTCAGATAATGTATAATAAACAAACAAAAATTACAAATTTGGCACATTAACAAAGAACAAACAATCAAAGCCACGAAAACTATCTTGATGATACAAATATAATGCAGAAAAGACTATGAGAATTATGCTTACACCTGCTTCAAAGCTTTCGGCGATAGAGTAAAGCACTGGATTACCTTTAATGAACCCCATGGGTTCTCAATTCAAGGTTATGACCTGGGCATACAAGCTCCGGGGAGATGTTCTCTGTTACATCATTTTATGTGCAGTTTCTGATAGCTTTGTTTTATCGACGTTTTTCCGACTCATTCATCATCATCTTTGAATAACTCACAAAGCATGAGGGAATCCTCAATTGTTGTCAGTTTCTGATGGCCGATGGAATACCGTCGGAAATTAGAGACCAATTAACCATTGGAAAAGTGTTGTTGCCGCAGTTTTTATGACACAGGTGATGCTTCAGCTAGGTGTCGAGGGTGTGTCGGTATTTTAACTGACGAGGAAGCCATCGGTTAGCCAACAGTTTTTATCGAAGCAATATCCATTGAATACTTGTCGGTAACGCAATGCTAATATAACCGATGGTTTATGCCGCCGCTTATGGAGACGATCAATGAAGTAATCATCATAAAATCAATGTTAAGTAGATGGAAACCTATAACTTAAGAAAATAATAATAAATAAATAAATTTTCTCTTTGGTATTTACGATTTCAACACCTGCAATCACAAAAAAACTTAACCAATCCAAGCATTTTATAAATTACAATCTCATTTGAATAATAAATTATCTAATTGAACAGCTAAATAAATGAAATTCATGGAATTTAGCAACATCATTGCTCAATAAGAAAATATCTGCTGAAATGTTTAGCAAAATCATATAAAATAAAATGAAAAAAATCTCTACTAATCATCCTCTGCCTCCTCATCATCATCATTGTCCTCCTTCTCCAATAGTAGCTTCCTCTGAAATTAATCTTCTTTATGCCTGGACTAAAGGGTAAATGATATGATTGCTCCTATTTGACACATACAATATTTAATGCATCTCGTTCCTTTACATTATTCAATTCATTACATAAAAATAATATTTTTTAATATCTCAAAATTCTCCAAACCAATTCATCCAAAAAGGGTTATCTTTAGAATTAATATTTGCATTTAGTTATAGTTACTATATTTACATTTAACACTTGCATTTAAGAGTAGTTGCTAGATAAAACATCATTTTAATCGATATTCCAAACTAAGGACTAATTGTAGTAGACTAGAATTTGACTAAGGACCTCTTACCTCGCTTCCCTGTGGGATAGATAAACGAGACTCCACTAGAGCCCTGTATTACTTGAGTGATACGTATACTTGTGTTTGAAATTGTGACTTTATAAAATCATTATAAATATATGAATCTGAGTTCATAAATTCTTGTATATTAAAAGTCACATCAAGTTTTTGGCGCCGTTGCCGGGGATTTAAATTTTCTAGTAGTGATGTCAAATTCTTGTATTTTTAAGCATATATAAAGTCGCTGTCAAGTTTTTAGCGTCGTTGCCAGAGAACATTCGGTAAGAACTTTAGGAGAATTTCAGTTGAAGTAATTAGGCTTAGACTTGGAAAACTATAGTGTCGTAAAAAAACTATTTTTGTGTGAAAAGTGCTGTGAAAAAAAAAATATTTTTATGAAAAATAAGGTGTTCGTGAAAATATTTTGTTGTGTTGAATATATTTCATATGATATTTGTTTAATTGTTAAGGTATTGTTTGTTGTGTTGCGTATGTAAAACAAAGGATCTGCATGACTTGTGCCTTATGATCCCGAGTTTGAAAAAAAGAAAAAAAAGAAAAATACAAAGAGGACTCGAAAAACTAGAAATGAAAATGGAAAACTTTCAAAATAATAACTCAAAAAATCATCATACTTCATTGAGGGATTACTTAAATCCTACAACTGATGAAATTCACTCAATTATACAAAACCATGTCGTAGAAGCTGACTCGTTTGAAATAAATCCTGAGATTATCCAACTTGTGCAGAACAATCAGTTTGGGGGAACTCTTTTGGAGGATCCCTATTTACACTTATCAAATTTTATAGAGCTTTGTACTATATTTCATCATAACGGTATGTCAGACGATGCTGTCAGACTAAGACTTTTTCCTTTCTCACTAAGGGATAAGGCTAAAATGTAGTTATACTCATTAGCACCTGACTCTATTAAAAATTGGGAGAAGTTAACTTAGAAATTCCTAACTAAGTATTTTCCACCTTCAAGGACTACTAAACTTAGAAAAGATATTATCTCATTTTGTTAGTATGAAGGGGAATCAATATACGAAGCCTGGGAAAGATTAAAGGAACTCCTAAGAAAGTGTCCACATCATGCTCTGCCTGATTGATTAATCATTCAAACTTTTTATAATGGGTTAGTAGAATCCCTTAGGTTTATAATTGATGCTGCAGCTGGTGGATCATTAATGTCAAAACCATTTGATGAAACGTATGTGTTAATTGAAGAAATGAC
This sequence comes from Phalaenopsis equestris, assembly GCF_001263595.1. NCBI lineage: Eukaryota > Viridiplantae > Streptophyta > Magnoliopsida > Asparagales > Orchidaceae > Phalaenopsis > Phalaenopsis equestris. The sequence goes on from NW_018164444.1 coordinate 19,778,833, forward strand.
TACAAATGAATTTCAATGGCCCTTTACAAGGGTAAATCCTAAAAAGGTAGCCAGTGTTTATGATACAGATGAGATTTCAATTCTTGCATCTCAAGTTGCTGCAATATCTAAGAAGTTGGACCAATTAAGAATGAACCAAACTCAATTTACTCCAGTAAGTGAGGAAAGTTCATTAAGGCATATGATTGATTCTAACTTATCATATGAGATTTTCATATGATGCTTTAAATACTACTTATCATATGAGATTTTAAATACTATAAACAACCCATATTCTAACTTTTACAAACCATCTTGGAAGAACCATCTTAATTTTAACTGGTGTCATACTACTTGGGGTGGAAACAAACAATGGGAAAATAATCATGTGAATCCTAATGGGAGTTCAAATAATCAGGGGAACACAAACTATAAACCTTCGTATCCACAGGACTCTAACAATGATCAACAATTTGAGGATAAGAAGATGTCTATGGAAGATGTGGTACTGCAAATGGAAAACCAGTTGCAAAGTAAAAATGTTGTGATTAAAAACATAGAGAATAACCTGGGACAAATTGCAAATTGCAATAGACCCCAAGGAACACTTCCTATCAACATTGAGATCAACCCTAAAGAGAACACTAATGAACAAGTAGAAGCTGTCCAATTAAAAAGTGGAAGAGAGATAAAAAATTTTCAAAGTTCATGGACGTACTTAAGAAGTTAACGATAAATATTCATTTTGCTGAAGCTTTAAAACAGATGTCAAGTATGCAAAATTTATGAAGGAGATATTAAACAAGAAAAGAAAATTTGGGGATTACGAGACAGTTGCACTAAGTGAGGAGTGCAGCGCTATACTTCAGAAAAATTTTCCTTGAAAACTTAATGATCATTGTAGATTTACAATTCCTTGTGTAATTGGAAAAAAGATTATGTGGAAAAGTTTTATATGATTTAGGATCGAACATTAACGTGATGCCTCTATCTATATTTAAAAGGTTAGGTTTAGCCGATATTTCTCCCACTACTATAACTCCTCAGTTAACTGATCGATCTATCATTTATCCAAAAGGGATTATAGAAGATGTGTTTGTTAAAGTGGATAAATTTATCTTTCCTATGGACTTTATTGTATTAGATATTAAGGAAGATAAAGAATATCCTATTGTTTTTGGGAGACCTTTTCTTATTACTGGACAAGCTATGATAGATGTGCAAAAAGGAAAGTTAACTATGAATATTAATGACCATGAAACTACTTTCGATGTTTTAAAGGCTATGAAATATCCAGTTGAGAGAAATGATGATGATTGTTTTCGGATGGATGAAATTGATTATCTAAGTAAAAACCATTTTCAAAAGAGTTTTGAAAATAAGTTAACAGATGAGATCGAAATGGGCTTTCATGATGAGTCTAAATTGTTGTTTAAAGAAGACTGTATGTACGTTCAGGTGAGGTGTGAAATGATGGACGTTACCAAAAATAGTAATCTTTTAATTCCATCTTTTGAAAAATCTCATGACCTTAAAATGTATTTACCTCATACAATTTTAAAGTCTACCAATTTAGGGAATTCATCTACACCACCAGTCTTTATATCTTTAGATTTGACTCAATCACAAGAAAAACCTGAATTGAATGATGAAATCAGTAAAAAATCTCCTATGAAAGAGTTATTCAAAGTCACTGAATGGCTGGGGCAGATTATTAATGCAATTAACAGTTACCCCAGAGATTTTACCTAGTGACTCTGAGATAAATCCTAAGGAAATGAATTATGAGCAATTTAAAATTATTAAACTGATGTTTAGAAGAGAATTTGAGGATTTGTTTCAAAAGAGCTTTGAGTTGAGAGAGAAGGACAAGGAAATTTAAAGAACAACGGAAGAAATCCCTAAAGAATTGGAAAATAATTTGAAATAAAAGAGTAGCATAGAAGATATTGATCTAGAATCTGAATTATTTAGAAAGAATCTGATCCAAATTTTGGGAGATCATGAAGTATCATATAAAGATCCATTTCTTATAAATTTTAAGGATGATATTAATATGCAAATTGAGAAAATTACTAGAAGAATATTGGATCTAGAAAGAAATATGAGAAACACGGATATGAATCAATATGAAAAGGAAGAGATGAAAGAAAATTTTAAATTCGAGGATTTTGTAGGAATCCCTAGATCTGGAAAAAATTGGGCTATTGATCAACGATTACTTAATTAGAATTTTGATCCAGGTGGAACCATTTGTCGGTCTAGTGACGTTAAATCAAGCGCTTTATGGGAGACAACCCATAGTTATTTGTGTGGTTTGATTTAGTATGCTTAAGAGTCATGATTGTTAGTGTTATATTGTGTTTGCTTTAATGTGGATTGATCTGTTTGCTTGATGTTTGGTAGATGTTTGGATTGTTAGTGTTTTGATTTGCTTTTTGTGTGTCATGAGGGAGATAATTCCTTAAATTCTTATTATGGTTAGACTTGTATGTTCTCTTGTAGTAGTTGGATTGACGAGTCCACTACAACTTGGGTCTCACCCGGACTTGAGTTTTACAAAGACATTATGAATTTTTACAGCGATAGTTCCATCTCAATTTTGTTACTTCTTTTCTTAGACTTTGTTTCATTTGATAGGAGTCACGAACTTATTTGATGAGTAACTTATGGATGATTTTACACTTTACTTATAACTATTAGAGGTGCTTAATTATTGGGATATGGTGATGTCTAGTGTTGGTGCTCGAGAACCAATATATCAGGGATAATCTTATCTTTGGGATTAGAATCTATAAAATCATATATAAGCACCCAATATATTTGTGTAGGGATTCCGTTAGAAATTGGAAGTAAGTTAGTGAGATGCGATGAGATGGAGGAAGAATTGACCTCATTTATCTTGTTTATTAAAAAATGAAATAATTAAGGATGGCACCCTTAATCTTTCATGTGACATAAAAAAAAAATCACTTTTACTAATTTATTAAAAAATGAAATACACCTTTTCAAACAAAAGTAAGGTGACATAACATAGATGTCAAAGTTTAGGTGTTACATATGTAAATAGATTCGAATCGTGTGGAATGTATGTAAATTTTCCTAAATAGAAATCATCTTAAATACAAATTTTAAAACATAAAAATAAACCAGATTCATGGGTGAAGTAGCAATTAGTTCTAAAGTTATGAAAATCAGATCAAACATCAAATCAGTAGAAGAAAATGTTCAGTATTCATTGATTTGACCGGGATTAAAACGGATAATATAATAAATATAAAAAATTAATTAAATATGATCTAAATAATACTGTAATAATATAAAAATTTAAATATAAAAATAAATAAATAAAATATTTTTGAGTACACCTATAAGAGAGCCATCAAGCTATCTTTCATAAGAGCTGTGCCGTATTCCCAAAAAAATTCTTAATATTCCAAAAAGAATACCTCTCTCTCTCTCTCTCTCTCTCTCTCTCTATATATATATATAAATATGAAAACGGCTAGATATTTAAAAAATTAATAGGATTTAGAATTAGGATTAGGGAAAATGACTGGTGGCCATGAGTTATAACTAATTTTAGAATGATAGCTCCGCCACAAAAATGAACAATTATGTGTCTCGGACCGGACCAGACCAAACACTAGTTTACGGTTGAACCGACCCTTATGATCTAAGTTTCTAAACCTCAGTTAGTTCAACAAAACTTAACTTGCCGTATAAGTACCACTTGGGGCCTCAACTCTTTATTGCTTACATACGCATAAGAATCCTAGAAATCCTTCAAAGGAATCAATTCAAATAAGCAAATAAAAAAAAAATTGTGACTTTCATGCCGGAAAGTCAGCAAAACGAGAATGTGGACTATATATTCATCTGTTGCAGATAGGGGTGTAAATGAGCCGAACACGAACCCGGGCTTAGTTCGTGTTCGGCTCGTTTCTATTTCGAGCTCAAAATGTGTGTTTGTGTTCGGCTCGTTTGCTTAACGAGCTGAACACGAGCCGTTCACGAACAAAGAGTTGTTTTGATAACCTAATCAGGTAGTCATAAGATGCTAATGATTGAGACTAAATTTAAGAAATATTTTTATATTAAAACATCATTTGAGTCTAATTTAATAATTTTTATTCTGTTTTTTTAATTAATACTTATAATTGATTAAAAATCTTTATAGCCTTGTAGTCAATTAAATTTTTTAATATATATATATATACATATATATATATATATA
>NW_018164444.1:19783113-19821020 GCF_001263595.1 Phalaenopsis equestris
TATATATATATATAATTGATTAGTAGTATTTCAAGCCAAAACGAGCCGAACACGAACGAACAAATCTTTGTTCGTGTTCGGCTCGTGAACTTAGCGAACGAGCCGAACACGAGCTGTCCGCGAACAACGAGCCGTTTTGACAGCCCTAGTTTCAGACAAGATCAAAATAATCTCTTATCATTATTCAGCAGCGCACATCAACATCAATCACAGTTGGAATTTGGATGCATTCTCGATCACAACTCCCTTTCAATCTGGATTACATACAAACTTAAAACCGAAGTGAAAAAAACGAAACCTTTATATAAGCAAATGGCCGATTCAGAAGAGTTGAAGGGAGGCAGCAATGAACCTAGCCTTGGTGCTCTGCCTTCTTATTGGCCTCTTGGAGAGCGCTGCTGCGCTCTCAAGGGCTGATTTTCCTGATGGTTTTACATTTGGGACGGCTTCATCAGCCTTTCAGGTGCGAATGCTGCTGCTTTATATATTTGTCTTTTTTTATTTTTTGATTTGATTTTTCTTAGAAGAAGCTCTGGCTCTGGTTCTAGTTTGAAGGAGCTGTGAATGAGGGGAACAAGGGAGACAGCATCTGGGATACACTTACGAGAAGACCAGGTAAGAAATTCACTTTAAATTTGAAGAGAATTTGGTCAGCGTCATTAAGGTAGGAGCTAACATTTGTGTAAGAAACAGGTAGGATTTTAGACTTCAGCAACGCAAAAACTGCAGTGGATCAGTACCACAGATTTAAGGCAAGTGAGGCAATATTTCTTTCTTCAGAAGTTTTAACAATAGCTTGTGTTCATTTCTCATCAAAGCTCATGAAGTTTATCCTATGAATCCTAATCACAATTAATTGAAGGGTCTAACAACATAAATGTTGCAGACTGATGTGGACTTGATGAAGAATATGGGAATGGATGCATACAGATTCTCCATCTCTTGGTCACGGATATTCCCAAGTAATAACATAATTATATTTTATACCATGCACATACAGACACACATATCTATATCACGCATAAGGTTTAAAAGTCGGACCGAATTAGCGTCAAACTATCCGGAACTGGTCCAGCTGTTGATTCAAATTGTAGAACCGGTTCATTTGATATTATTTTATATCTTATCTTCTTTATCATTTAAAAATTAGTTATCCCAATTCACAAAGCAACCTCGAAGTTAACACGATTAGGACTATATCATGCGATTTAATCCGATCAAACTAATGAGTCATAAACATTTATATGGATTCCAATATGAAACATTTCTATCCATATAATTTGATGTTTGATTCAAATTTTACAATTTTGAATATATAGTTATGCATTTATGTATGTGTATTTATATATATATATATTGATTTTATTTTTCTCTTTGTTGTTTGGTCGGTCTGATATGTTCACCATGACAGATGGAACCGGAGACATCAATCCAGAAGGAGTGACATATTACAACAGCTTAATTGATGCTTTACTTGAAAAAGGTCTAGTAACAAACTGCAACACTGAGCCTAATATATTTCTTTTGTCAATGTAAGAAGACGAATGCTCAAAATTTGAAGATAAATAATATCTATAAATATATATTATTAATAAAAGTGATCAACTATAATATTTAATATTTTTCTTCTAATTAATAAGGTCATCTCTGTCTCTCCAATAAAAATATCAGGAGATCATGATACACTTTTTCCCTTTTAAGATCTCTATAGTTAATGCAACCTATAAAATCATAAAAAAATTCTCCTTTCTACAGGAATACAACCATTTGCAACCCTCTATCACTGGGATCTTCCACAAGCTCTGGAAAACAAATATCATGGCTGGTTAAACGCTCAGATAATGTATAATAAACAAACAAAAATTACAAATTTGGCACATTAACAGAGTATAAACAATCAAAGCTCACGAAAACCTTCTTGATGATATAATTATGATGCAGAAAAGACTATGAGAATTTTGCTTACACCTGCTTCAAAGCTTTCGGCGATAGAGTAAAGCACTGGATTACCTTTAATGAACCCCATGGGTTCTCAATTCAAGGTTATGACCTGGGCATACAAGCTCCGGGGAGATGTTCTCTGTTACATCATTTTATGTGCAGTAAGGGAGATTCATTAACTGAACCTTATGTTGTTGCTCACAATATCCTTTTGTCCCATGCTGCTGCTTATCATGCTTACAAGCTTCATTTTAAGGTATATATTCGCTCCAAGATTCCTTTAACCAGATATTAAGCATCTTTTTGAACTGAAAAAGGAAATATTCTCCATTCTTTCCTTGTTTATTTGATTAAAATTCAAGTTTTTTTTTTCCGTTTTTCACTAAGATTGCGTTGAATGAGAAATTTTAATTTTAAACTTAATATAAATCAAACAGATACTGAGGGAACTATAGGCAATAGAAATGAAAAATTGAACTGTAATTCTGCAGGAGAAGCAGGGTGGAGTTGTGGGAATTGCTCTTGATTCCAGATGGTATGAGCCAATATCTGAGGCTGATGAAGACATTGAAGCTGCTCGCAGGGCAATGGACTTTGAACTAGGATGGTAAATTTTGCATTTTAATATTAAATAAACTACTTGACAACAAAATGACTTCATTTGCTGAGAAAAATAATTACAATAATTGTTACAGGTTCTTAGATCCCTTAATATATGGGCGCTATCCTTATTCAATGCAGAAACTTGTCGGAACCAGATTACCTAAATTTACAACCGAAATGTCCAATTTACTAACTGGTAGCTTAGATTTTTTGGGAGTGAATCATTACACATCTTCATATGTTCAGAATGATCGCAGCAAAGTAAGAAAATTTTTACTGAAGGATGCTTCTGCTGATGCTGGTGTGATAAGAACATGTAAGATTATAATAAAAAAATAGTTTTATTTTATTTTATTTTATTCTCTTTTTTTAATTGCTTGCTAAGTAGTATCTGCTCAACAGCATTCAGGCATGGAGAAGCCATAGGTGAAAGGGTAAGTACTCTGTCTCGAAAGCTAGAATATGTTTTTGCTTGCTTAATTAACATTAATTAGATTTTTGTGTGTGTGTGTTATATCAGGCTGCATCAAGTTGGTTGTATATAGTCCCTTGGGGTATCCGCAAGTTGATGAATTATATTAAGGAAAATTACAGGAATACAACAATTTTCATTACAGAAAATGGTATAAAGTTAAAATTTACATTTTTGGGATGATATATTAGACAGAAAATTTATAAAAAATATTTTTTGGTGCAGGGGTGGACGAAATAAACAGTCCATTTATTAGCTTGGAGAAGGCGTTGCAGGATGATAGAAGGATAAGTTATCATGAGAACTATCTTTCAAATCTAAGTGCTGCAATAAGGTTAGCTCTGAAAGTTAAATTGACTCCATGTTAATAAGAAAATTTTTTTAGATAAATCATTTCATTTAAATAAGAAAAATTTAACATGCAGGGATGACGGCTGTGATGTACGCGGTTACTTCGTGTGGTCATTACTAGATAACTGGGAGTGGAACTCAGGCTACACAGTTAGATTTGGACTGTACTATGTAGACTACAACAATAATCTTACAAGAATACCAAAAGCCTCGGTGCAGTGGTTTAGAAATGGTTTACAAAGAAATAATATTTCTAGCTTATAAGTTACAGGTCAAACAAATTAATTACAGCTTGTAATACTAAAGAAATTTTTTATTTATTTTATAAAATTTACCACCATCTTATGCCCATACCAGAAGAAGATTGTAATCTTAATAACCTATGAAGCTAATAAAAATTCAAAAAAATGACAAGAGCAAGGCACAAAATATTGCTCTGAAAATTTGAGTTGTGATTTATGTTTTCCATTTCTGACTGTCCTAATCAGTGAGTTATAAATGATATAATCGACACTTATTAATTTATGACGATCGACTTTATTAAAGTCGTAGTTAAAATTCTTGTTGGTAATTTTTAAACCGACGGGACTTCCGACGGCTTTGTTTGATCGATGTTACTTTTGAATAACTCAAAAAGCAGGGGAACCGTCAGTTATTAGTTTCTGATAGCCGACGAACTAACAGTCGAAAAGTAGTGACTAAGTAACCATTGGAAAAGTACCGCAGCTGCCATTTTTATGACACAGGTGATCCTTCGGCTAGGGGTCGAGCGTGCATCGTTATTTTACCCGACGAGAGGGCCATCATTTAGCCGTTGGTTTTTATTGTAGCAATATCCGTCGAATACCTGTCGACAACGCGATGCTAATATAACCGACGGGATATGTTGTCGGTTATGGGGATAATTAATGGAGTAATCATCATAAAATCGATGGTGAGCAGATGGAAACCTGTAACATTAAGAAAAAAAAACAAATTCTTTCTTTCTTATTTATGATTTCCACACTTGCAATCACAATACAACTTAACCAATCCAAGCATTTTATAAAATAAAATCACATTTGAATAATGAATTATCTAATGGAACAACTAAATAAATGAAATGCATTTAATTTAGCATAAATGCATCACCGTTTAATACGAAAATATCTGTTCAATTGTTCAAAAAAATCATATAAAAATAAAATGAAAAAAATCCCAGCTAATCCTCCTCTGCCTTCTCCTCATCATCGTCATCCTCCTTCTCCAATAGTGGCTTCCTCTGTTGCTTCGCCCGCTGCTGGAATGCATCTAACTCAGCCTTCAACTAGGCCTCCAAATTAGCCTTCAGCTCCGACCTCATTTGATGAAGCGGGCATCCATCTTAGCAGCTAATACGACGACACACCTGGAGACCTCCTTTTCTTGTGTCATAGAAGTAGAACTGCAAATGCATTGGTGGAGGGGTGAGCGTCGTAGGTGAACACATGAGACTCGAGCCCATAGACTCGACCCTTCTTCTTCCCTTCGACATCCTCCCTTCATAGGTCTTCCTCAAACTGAACATGATCTCGGATCGTAATACCGCTTGATGCCTGGAATCGGCTCTCCTTCAGTTGTTGGAATTTATTATGCAAAAAAAGTAGTTTCTTACAGTTAGAGCTAGTGTTAATAAATATCAAACTCGTTTAGCTCGTGAATTACTTAGGTAGCACGAGATCTATGTTGATCCATGACTGGTCTGACTGTCTTCTATGGGTGTGCTTGTGTACATCAGCAACTGAGGGCACTTATCTCTTTTGCACAGTCTGTCAATATAATGAAATAGTTAGAGTATTTATTTGATTTATAGTAAAACTTTAAGCAAAAATAAAGTATTACCGGCCTCCGCTTGTATTTTGTGTGTGAGAGCATCCCACCAGTGTGCTTGGAGGCTCCCAAACCTCTGCAGTTCGAGCATCAGTTCTGATTCGCCTGCTTCTCTTCTTTTGGTACTCTGGAGAATCCCAAGTTCTGAACAGTGAGGAAAAAAACATTATCTCTGCGCCACAAAAGACACTGCTGCAATTTCCGAATATCGTCAAACATGTCCCGTAGGCAATCTCTATCCTTGCGCTCAAAGTTGTGTCGGATGTGTGCTTCATGCTCAAGACGACAGGAGAATTGTTTCTACAAAATTACATGAATTATGTGATAGATATCAACCACAAACTCCTGGAACCAAAGATCCTAAATTGTCATCAGGTTCTCCTTCTAGGATATGTACGCTAAGACATGCTTTCTCCGGATGATATCCCTAATGGCGTGAATAAACTGTGTTGAGGGGTAAAACCTAAAAATAACAAATGATTAGTTATTTATTCAATTAAAATAATAGAAGGATTGCTGTCATTATCTTAAAAAAAAAACTTACGCGTTCCCGATAAACTCAATGCATTAGTTGTTGCATGTCGACTCATGGCTAATAGATGCAGTGTGGACCTCCACCGAACTCATCCCCGTTGCAGTTGGGGTGTAGGTAAAGGTAGGGGTTGGAGGGATGAGGAGTGGGAGTTGGGGTGGGGGGCGGGGAGATGAGGGTCGGGATGGGGTTCGGGGTGGGGTGGGGGTGGTCGTGGGGGTAGAAAGCGAGCAACCTCTCATAAGGTTCTTCTTTGACAGATAATGATGTGTTCATCACCTAGAGTAATTTATTCGTGTTCACCTCTAACATCCTTTAAATTTAGCCCTTCATAGATAGTATCGAGTAGAAAACATAAATCCAATACTTTAGTTTCATGATGAGCGGGTTCAATATTATTCTGAAATCAATTGCGACTCTAAGTTTACTTGATATGATAACCACCCTGTCAACATTATCTCTTGCTCTATGAGGATATCAAAGATAGTAAACCTGGCTCTTTTATCGAGCTAGAATAAAGGGATCAATTTTAACAACTTTTTTTCACTTCCACTTCCTACAATATTATATGGTTGGTTTAAACTTGTTCCAAGATCAGGAACATAATCGAACCAAGCACAGTTGAATAGAAATACACTTCCTCCAATGGAGCCAGGATAAGATAGTCCAACAACTTCTTCGAGAATCCCATAATCATCCATTTTGTCATTCGATTTACTGTTTTCTTCAACAAGAACACAAAATTACAAGTTGTTTTCCTGTGGACCAGGATCTCATATGAAACTTGTGCCAATTCACAACATAAATTTGCAGTAGAAAATAATAAAAACAAGCTAAATCAAAATTATAAGAAAAGATCGTTGTCGTTGGGTTGACAACATATCCCAAAAAATAAAAAAAAGACAGTTGAACTCCGCTTATACATGCTCGGTCCAAAATATATACATCAATAGCAAATGCATAATTAAGATACAGAACAAGAGTTGTTGCTCTTGGTCCCCCGCTTTGTGGTTCCAAAACCAAAAGTTTCAGAAGTCGTGTCTGTATCTTATTTCAGCAACAGGATTCTTCTAAGGACTCAAAAAAGTCCATAAGGAAAAATGAAAAAGATTCAACTTGCACGAAAATAGTGTCAGCAGGAAAGACAAACAAGCATGCAACTTGTCTGGGTCACGCTTAGTTGGGGGGGTCTAGGGCAGCCTTCAAAATTGCAGCTCTGAATTCTATACCTCAAGCATCTCTTTTTGGAACCATGTGACAACACCCGCAGGGTCTTATTGAGCTCCTGTTTGACGTGCTAAAGAGCTTCCGAGATCTTGTGGGGCTTTTGGGCGCTAGCAAACATCGTCATCAATAACTTTTTGAATTCTCCAAAGGAGGTCATAATTACAATTGGAAGTCCACTAAATCACGAGAGAGTTGAATCCCTCGGTTTTGTGTAAAACAATTGACACTTTAGTGCGTCAAAACTTTGAGAAAACATATAGCCGACTCAAAGGATGCAATGTGATCGGCCATATCGCTCCTACCTTTGTACGGTTTGAAAGATGAACCTAGACCTTCTTAGGGGGCTCTACGTCAATAATCTGTCAGGAGAGTGTATTCTCCAGTTGGCGATAGACCTCCATTCAAGCTTTCGGTGGTCTGTTCTATGGCATGGACCCAACACTATCTTGGTACTGTGATTCTTCCATTTGTTAGGCTCCTTAAGCCATTTGATGGCCTTGGGGTCAGGTGTTGGAGGATTAGGTTGTAGGAGAGGCTATGCTCTCCCCTCAGGCATCAAGTGGGTCAGTTCTGCAATCTGACCTGCAATCCAATCCAGGAGTTTCTAAATTCATTGTTGCACAAATTCTCTTTGGACTCCAAATTAGAAGTTTCTCCCAAGTGTATTTCTTCTCGACACGCTCATCTTCATATTGAAGGCATGACTCCATGCTAACATTATCTTTTAGGATATTGAATCCCAAATTTTTCCATCGGGTCACGCCCAATGGGTGTTGGTCAAATGAGAAGAATGAGAGAATAGAGAGGGGGGAGAGTAAGAGCAAGAGAGTAAGTAACAAATAATACTAATTCTCTTAGAATAGATTTAGTAGCCTTACCTGAAGAAATGACCCTCTATTTTCAGGTTATAGCAGAAGTCTAATATATTTCATGTTTGTCCCTCACTTAATAGGAATGTTACAAGTGATTTACGAGTCATTACACCTTTACGTATTTGTTATCAACTCCAATTTCTTTTGACTCTGAAAATCGCTGTCGACATCGTTTCATATTTATAACTACTACTAGCATTATTTTAAATTCATAATCACCTTACTTGGTTGTTTGATCATTGTTCGGTCGGTTAAATATCATTTACCCTGCCAATAGATTTTCATTCGTCTTCATAGGAAGAATTTATTCAACTAGAGAGAGTGTGTATCACGGTACTTTGATAGGTAGCCTTCCTGAAGATGAGAGCACAAAAGTTCCTGAGAGAGTTTTGTTGAGCAACCATTGATCTTCTCCAACTGACCTAGCATCGATTAAGTTGCCATCCATTCAGGTGCGTGGAGTTTCTTTGCTCAGATGTACTTTTATCTGGTCGACGCATGACCCTAAACCTAGTGAAGTGATGATTGGCGATTCGACCTTTCGACGATGGTATCGTTGTTCTTTGATATTCTTTTCACGCATTTGTCGAACTTCTTCAAGATTTATATAATCAGAATTTTAATGTACATATTCCAAGGGCACAATTTAACTTGATAAAACAGACTGAAAAACTAAGCTTGCAAAATGTTATTATAAATAGCATTTTATTTTAATTTTTAGTTTCATTTGATAAATTTAATCATTTTTCTTTTTTTTTAAAACGTCCACTTTTAGGCCAAATTAAATGCCCGTTTCAGATGATTGCAACTGTTTACAAAGATAATTATTGTTACCACGAGAAAATTTAAATGCAATCTTAAACAATTTATATTTGAACATAAAACGTTAAAAAAAAAAAAGACACGCCGCAAATAAACTCCAAGTTTCGAGCACCGGGCATGGTTCCTGAAGTCAGCTATAAAAAGCAAGGAAAAATTCATTGTGATTCGTTGCATGATACTGTTTTACCACATAAGTCTCTAATAACCATTGAAGTTCCATAAATAATAATAAGAAGAAAAATCATCAAAGCTAACAATATCCCTCATCAACACACAAACATAACCTCAAAACGGATCGAGAACAACCATCCTTGTACAACAACATATTATGCACGCGCGTATAGACTCATAAATAAGATAGAGACAGCTAAATTCATCCAAAATATACACATAGATAAGTTCATACCAAGATCACAAGCATCCAGGTTTCATCAGTCTGTGTCGACAAATTCCATATAAAATACATGACATTAAAAGAGAACTACGCCCTCTTAAGCAGAACAATCAGAATGGATGCAACAGCTAATGCCAGGAAGGAGGCTCCGAGCGCCTTGTTGGTATGTTTATCATCACTGCTGCTTGTTTCCTTCTCGCTGGATATCCCAAATATATCTTGGAGGTAGTCTGAAATATTGCTCATCACCTGCGTTACTTTAACCTTGATGTTATTGATGTTATTCAGTAAATCCATCACGAAAGAGTCCTGCGAGGTTTTTCCGCTTTCCATTGTCGTCGAAAAGCCGGACTTGCTAGCAACGGATTCAGCTGGATCCGTAAATATTTGAGTTACGGCTGTCGAAAGAAATAGATGGAATCATCTTATATATATGGTGAAATGGTCATTAGGAAAATTTACATACATACTACACAATTCATTTGTATTCATATACCGAACACCAAAACTTCAATATTTTATGTACAGATGCCACCTTACCAATGAATGAAAAGGTGTATTTTTGATGTGATATGAAAGATTTGGGTGGCGTATGTGTAAAAATTAAATTTTGGGTGGGTGTTAGATATGCAAATACACAGGAATAGGGTAGTGTGTAAATGCACCAAAGTATTATTAAGTTGGTTTTCCAAACCAGGTGAAGCGTTCATGCAGAACTGTTGAACTTTTTCATTTTTCATGACTGCATTCCAAACATTTTCATCCGAAGCGAGAGAAGCAACCACGCCCTGCAGAAGAAGGCAAGGATGGTTACTACAATCAAGCGTTTAAATATATGGCTAAAAATTGTGAAATGTAGAATGACATTTTAAGTGATAAAAAAAGTGCAAGGTGTTAGAAAATGATGTTCTTCATATCATACAGAGGCAACACAAAAAGGGCAAAACATGAAGCCAGAAGATGCGAGAACATGGAATATTTCACTTTATCTTTCATTGCACCACAAAATCTCCTTACAAGGTACAATGTGCTGCCAAACTCTCTTCAATCTTTACCAAAAACCATCTCATCGAACCTAGCAATCTAATGCAGCATTAGATTTAGCTATAAAATAGAAGAACCTCAATTTACTTTTCTTAGCAATCTAACTTGAAATAGATAGTTTCTCATCTTTTAAATTCCATCATCTCATCCGAAGCAAATTATTTATCATAGCTAGTGATATCATTCTAGGACTCCTAGGTGTTTAGTAAGTAGGCTTTGTGCAAGGTGGTTGTGGGATGGCAAGGAAAAGGTAATATACGAATTCAACGATGTTTGGACTGTAATAAGCATCATTTGACGGCCATCCCAGTTGATAACAACAAAGAAAGCTCTGAAAATATGAGATATGGTGGTCAAGGAGGTTCATCACATATTCCTACACAAGCAACAGATACATCACTTGCAAAATAAAGAGGATACAACTCTCCTTAAGGTAGAAATAAAGATTACAATCTCCATAATACCCAAAACAAAAAACAAATCTAAAATCAAGTAACAAAATAAATATAATTCCCTCATAGAAAAAATTTAATTAAAAATAGTTAAATAGGAAATTCAAAAAAAAAAAAGTACAAAAATTTGAAAATCAGCGCTCCCCTACCCGATTTGAACCTGCGATTGCAAGAGCCCCGGTTTCCCGGTATCACGAAATTATCACGATCGGGATCACGGTATCATTCTCGAGACTGTAGTGGGATGCTCTAGGGACTATGGTGCGCTCCCGCATCATTCTCTCTAGCTAGGAGAGCTTCTTCTTCTATGTATTCCTCTGAAATTGATCTACCATCATCAGAATAAAGCCATTGCATCGTTGTGATTGACACAACACCTCTACAAAACATATGCTCATGCTCCTCTCAGACAACTCTAAAACACACATCATTTCACAGTTTGTCTTGATAGAGTAAATAACAATTCATTTTTGGCACAACCAGAGTTAAAATTGGACATAAACGGGTATTCTCACGATTCACTCGAGTCATTAAATAAGTAATATATTTCTCCCACTCCTTGTACTTGGTTGGGCGCATCTGATAAATAAGTGTATCTAGATAAACCGACCCTAGAATAAAATATATGGCATTTTGGACCACTCAATGACTGCAACCAAGAAGTAAACTAATAGTCAGGACATCCGACAACTCCCTCAATATGAGTTGCTCCTTTCAGGTATTGCCTCCTCAGACTTACAAAATTCTATGACAACTAATGTTAGTCCTGCTTGAGTCTCTCATGACATTCACTTGAATTATTTGCATCTCTCCATTATCAGCTGAAAAACTGGTACTTCTCTTTTGTGTGCTCATCTTCTTCAATGTCTCATGTGTCACTGTCTATTTCTTCAACTGCTCCCCGCTGAGTGAAGGATATCACCCTTTCGTTTGGGCAATCAAATACAATATACTAAAAACCATGACACTTGACACACTTCCTTGCTTGGACAAATTTGAGAGTGTTAGTCGTCTCCACTTTGAACCGATTTTTCCAAAGACAAGGTCAACTTGAATCCTCCACTGATATACACTTGTATAATCATGGAATTGAACCTTGTTTGTAAGGTGTAGAGGTCACTTGATGAGGTTGCTATTTTCATCTTCAAAGCTAGGGTTTGTATATGAAGTAAGAACCAATATGACTGCACTGCATCACATTACTAATAGACAACCTCAGCCCTCCAAGATACCATGCTCTTGTGTGCTCCTCTAGTCCCACCAACTCACATTTCAGTCTGAGTTGATCAAACTCAACTATTTACTTCATAGAAGAATCTCTATGGAGCACGTTATGGAGTATTATGAGCATATCCTACTAGTAGTGTGGGGAAAGTTATTTAAAATGATTTTCATTTTCATTTTAGACCAGTTGGTGAATTTGCTTTTTCCTTCCCGTTGTAGAGAAGCTTCAAGTTCTCCCACCACAGAGATTCACTTTTCTTAAGCTTAGCGGTTAGCTTTACCATTATGTACGGTGGAACGTTCTTATATTTAAAGAATTGTTTTATTGCTTTGAGCCACTTAATGAATCCGCCTGGATTCATGCAATCGTCAAAATCTAACAAGTCAATCTTCATTATAAAATCTTGGCTTCTTTTAAGATATTCCATGTCAAATCTTCAGGTTTTTAGTCCTTCACCACCCAAAATTGCTTGATGGAAAAAAATCACTTCATTCTCTCGATCTAATGAGTCACCATTTTAGCTATGAGTGATCTCATTGGATTATCTCATCTCAAAGACGACCTCTATTGTGGTTAGAATATTTCTTGATGCATGTCCTCCACAATGAGCTCCTCAACATCTCATTACAGATTTCTCCTTGGCAACATGAGACCGTTCTTCCAACAGAAGTTTTGACAAAAAGGAAAATCGTTTAGGATTTTTGTTTAGGACTACCGACTAGGTAGATAGAATGGATCGTTTAGGATTTTTGTTTAGGACTACGACTAGGTAGATAGAATGGATTTTTTTTTTTTTTGTGAGTGTGTTAGGTTAGTTTATTTAGAATCTTGGTTTGGGACAAGGAATACAAAACACTAAGAAACTAGGGTTTGTCTAGCTCTAATACAAGATAATACCGTTCTAGATCTCTTAAAAAGTGTTTAGGAAGCGAGTTTTGTAGGGAGGTGATTGTGGGATAACAAGAGAAAGACAATATGCAATTTCGACGATATTTGGACATGGATAAGCATCGTTTAGTGGTTGTCCCGGCTAAAAAAAACAAGGAAAGCTTTGAAACGATAGGCATGGAGCTTAAAGAGGTTCACCACATATTTTTGCACAAGCTACTAACACACCACTTGCAAAAAAAAGAGAATACAACACCCTTAAGGTAGAAATGGAGATTACGATATCCAAAATACTCAAAACAAAACAAAAGTCTATAAAACAATAAAGATCTATATAATTCTCTCAAAGAAAAAACATAACTAAAAATAGAAAAAATAGGAATGAAATAAAAAAGGAAAAAAAGGTATGCCGGAATTTGGAAATCGACGCTCCCCCCGTCTGAGCCACAATTCCGCATATTGTGGTATTACCGCGCTCAAGATTGCGGTATCGCTCACAGGACTGTAGCGGGATGCTCTCGGAATATAACGGGACACTCCTACGTTAGTTAGTTTCCTTATACTCCTTGTAGTCCTAAGTTATGAATCCATAACTCTTATATATTATTTAGTCAAAATTTTTCCCGAGATCACCATATAATTTCGCAAAAAATGAAACCTATTCAAATGATACAATCCAATGGTGAAGGTAAATAAGTAAATTTCTTAACATATGCATTCTTTGCAACAAGATCATGACCTACTATGAAATTAAGTAAAATTTTCATCTTTTTTTATTAACTACTTCATGCAAGCCAATGAACATACCCATACCCCACCTCTATTACAATATATAGATCCATTTAAACTACCCACAATAATTATCATTCTTCACCCTCAAGTGTGCATATAATAGTTCATCCATGTCATCCCAAAATCAATTGAGTTAACACACTAATTCACATAAACAACAAAATCACTAGCCACTCCTATAATATCATCACTAATAATTAAACAATTTAATATTTCAATTCTCCATCCACTACTACCTCAACCTGATTTTCTATTATTAACTTTTTCAGCATGTTATAACTTTTAACCTTCCGAGTGTTATTAGGCTTTTCCTCTTTCCATTTAATTTCTAGAAACAAAAGATACAATATTTTTTACTCATTATGCACACTAATTCTCATCTATTCTAATCTAAATCCCTAAACTTCATGTAGTAAGTATAGTTTTAGATTAATTCAATCCTCACTTGTCATCATTATTGGGTTAAATTATCATGAATATTTGCAATACATGCGTCAATCAACCCTCGCATACATTCCAACACAATCAATTGAATAACAGGTTTCTTATGAGCAAACTCTAACATACCACTGTCTACTATCTAGAATCAAATTAAATCATGATGCATCACTTGTGGGAAACGTGCTATAGCACCAATTAATTTTAAATTTGAATTCAGTTCACCAATCTAAGCATAAGTTTTATGGTAGAATATCAAGCATACATGAACCCTTGACCTTCTCAAGGGAACTCGAAACACACAATTGCAACAATGCAACACCACAAACATGTAATATATCTAGATACCAATAATATCATTTATCACATATATAATATTTGCAAAAAAATCCGAAATGATTTAGTTTAAAAAATCAGAAAGCATTGCATTTAGATATGATCAACTTTAATTAATATATGCCAATAAAATGACTTGTATATCACCCAAGAAATTATTATCCAAACATGTCAATTTCTTAAAAAAAAAAAAGCAATCTGTTAGTAGCTACAAATAATTTGATATATATAGGGATATAAATGAACAAAGTCGAGCCCAGTCCTACCTCATTCATTTTTTTTCTTGTAGAGTTAGAAATGAGTTTAAACATGTTCGATATTTTTTATCAAATTCAAGTCATAATCAATTTTTAATCAAAGCCTAACCATACATTTGATACTACTTATTATTCAAACATATAGATCTATTACTAATAATAATTGAATTTTAAAGGTCTTAATAAAAATTAGCAACACTCACAAGATATTATTTAATTATTTACCAAAGTTCAAAAATTAATAAAAATAATCTATATATATCTAGCTATTGATTTAATATTATCAACATATTTATATCTCTAATAATATGAGTAATTTATAAAGTATTAAGATATAATAAAATTGATACAAGAACATATAATAAGTATTATTTACCCTACTTAATGTTTTAAGAAGCTTATTCTATATCCTAACACAACGTTTAAGCACATTAGTGTATCCTTAAAAATACTTGACCCACTTAAAATGTTCATTTCCCTTTTTTTAATGCATATAAACATTAGACGATCAATATAAAATAATTTTTTTAGATATTAATTATAGAAATTGATTAACATCTCTTATATGAAAGAGCATGTACAAATGCATTAAATTCTCCATCATAATTAGAATATTTTTGTTTTCTTCTCAACTTCTCAATAAAAAGTGAAGTGATGTCCCTCTATGCTTGAAACATCTCTTATACAATATACATAATGTCACAAAATTTATAAAAAATTGAAAGTTAAGCATTGGTAAGTTTTTCTTCCTTCATACCTTAAAATGCACGATCAGAATATATTGCCTAAAGAAATTCTCCTTGTTAAAGCAATTTTATTGGGTGTTATAATTTGATTAAAGCCTTCAATATATATTTTTATAAAAAAAGACCAAACCAAAAAAAACATTTAATATCACGAACATTAATCAATTAGAACAATTCATTAACTGGCGTCCCTTTATCACAATCAATAAAAATACTACATAAGACCAAACTTTTTCATAGTTAAATATAAATTATTTATTTATTTATTTACCTCAAAGTCTCTTCCAAATTTCAAAAAATGATCTTCTCTAGTCCCACAACACACAAAATATTATCAAAATACACCAGAAAACTTCTAATAAAAGAGACAAGTTCTTAATTCTCATAGAAATATTTAATAGATTAGTTGATCCAAAAATCCTTACTAACCACTCATATAATCTATCTTCAGTCTAAAAATTTACTTTCTCTTCACCTCTTCATGCAATCCTGCTTGACCATGACCACTCAAATAAAGTTTTAAAAAAATTAGCTCTTAACCATCAAATTAAGTGTCTTTCAACTTATGAACAAAAACTAATATTTGATAGTCATCATCATAACCGCCACAATTAATCTTATTCAAACTTTTTGCGGACGACTAATGTTTGATAATGATTTTATTAAATATTCTACTATCAAAGGCATATACATCAATTTTCACTTTCATAGGTGTAAGTAACAATGAAACTGCAGGACTAAAACTTTTCTACAAATCTCGTCTGCATCCATCCATCTAATTCTCATTTAAGTTCAACAAATTTAGTTGAATTCCAATAAGATGAAAGATTAGGAAAAATGACAGAGAAATTTAATTAATATCAATGTTTTGTGCTTATAAATGATGATAATGCATCTAAAAGAATACCATGATGCATATCGTTAAACTTAAATAATGTTTTATTGACATCTTTGACTTGTTCATAGTTTTATTAATTTTATATTTAGATTCAACTACAAAAAAGGCATATCCATTCTTTTTTTAAACATTTATACAAATGCATGATAATTTAAAATATGAAAACATTATCAGCTCATTAATAAGTGTTTTAGAATCTTTTGTAAATGAAGTAAAACTCTAAGCTTGATAAAGTAAGAAAATATTTTCCATCAAATATTTTTAAGTAATAGATTTTTTAAAATGGGAAATACCTAAATTATATAATTACAAATGACCAAACTTAAGTGTCTTATCCATAGGTAAAATATCATAACATATCTAATCAACATATATATAGTAAAATGAATCCGCACTAGATTTTTTATAATAAAATTTTTATTTGCATATGCTACCTTCTAGTTATGCTAGTAATTTTGATTTTAATTTCTTGCACCCTATAGCCAAATAGCCATAACATTCATGCAGTGATGAGTGACTATAATAAGCTTAATTTATCTCTATATTTAAAATAAGTTGGAAATAAGAAAACTCTATCCAATCAAATTTAATTTAAGTGTGGTGATAATGCATCTCATAACATTTTTGGAATGCTTTAAATTCATAATTATTTATGTCTAGAACAAATTAATGCATGTCATTAAGTTCATTAATTTCTCCATCATCTCCACTCTATATGAGGGTATCAAAACTTCTAGTTGGACCATTCAATACTCATTTGCAAGATTGACACTTCAAATATTCTTCAGGAAAACTTTTAAAGCACACACACTTCCAATGGATTTTCTTTTATTTTATTTATTAATTGTCACGCCACTACTCTTAGATGCGGTAGGCCCAACAGTGTGTGTTCTAATTTCCAAAGCCTCGCTAAGCCTAGCACGACTTTTCTTCACTCAGAGAGATAAATCAGGTTAAGATAAAACAGAGACGTCCACATTTGATGTTTTGTGTTTCTTCATTGCGACCTAATCTTCTCCCCTCCCCTGTGATTTCCCATCCATCGTTGGTGAGCCAAAGTATGAAAAAAAAAAATACGAAACAGCTTCACAGGCTTATATTAGCTAACATTTTAAATCGACCAAATGGCTTAACCTACAATTTAAGATCATTAGCTTACATAAATAAAGAAGCAAGCCAGCCCTGAGAGAATTTAGTAGTGTATGCACTAAACCTATTAGGAATAAGATTTTTCAACAGTGACAAAATTAGGAGCGTATGAACTAAACCTATTAAGAATAATGTGTCATTTCTGTTTTAAAATTAGCCCCTAAACCTGATCAAGATCCTGGAAAAATTATTTTAGGATCTTCCACTATTCAAAAATAAGTTAATAATACTCCTCAAATTTATTCATATATTTAGAAATCATGTTTGCTTCCTGTTCTAAAACACTAGAATCATCAACAAATGATAAAGGAATGATAATGGGGTATACTCTTATTCAAGTGTAACTTACATTTTTGTCCAAATTAACACAAGTCTTTTGTTAAGCTTTTCTCTTTAGTTTTTTCACATGTATCAAATATATTTTAGCTTTGCCAATTAATTTTCAAGTAAATTAATCTTATTTGATGCTCATCCGACAGCTACTCATTCAATAAATTTATCCACAACATTGACCCAAAAAAAAGTTTCTCATTCAATAAATCTATCCACTCACCAAATGTAGATAATTTGATGTTTAGTAATTCATCATGCAAATCACACATGTAATACCTATAATTGCCAAACATCTCATTATCATTCAAGGATTACATATATGAATATTTCTGCCGCATTAACATTCCAAACATTTATAAGGATTCAGGATCAAATTAACAAGTTCTCTATATGATTGAAAAATTAGCTTTTTATTCATAAGGGTTGTTGTTAGGTGAGAATAAACAATTTATAAAATTTAGATTCTTTCTCTAAGCAGATTCGTGCCTCCCTCCATTACTCGTCTAAATAGCAGCTAATCATTTTCTTTTTAAATTTCCTAAGATCTCATCCCTTTGTTGATTTGATGGAGATAGCATAATGTGTGCAGATTTGTAAAAGAGACGCAGGAAATGGAATAATCACAAAAACCAGAACCTAACAGAAGAGCCATAGAAACATAAAACCTAAATAGCAACAAAAGCTAAAAGAAACCCATAATGAAGTAACATAGCACGCAATTGAAAGGAAAATGAAATGTCAGCCCTGAAAATATGATATCATCATAGGAATAAAAATAGAGACTCCCCCTAACTCAACTAAATCTAACCAAAAATCAAACAGCAAAATCCAATATTTAAATTTGATTTTAAATAAAAAAATTCAACTTCCAGAAAAATAATTTACATTTCTAGCAGCTGTATGGTTTGAGATTCACAGCACTTATTCTGCTTAGAAGTGATTCACATTTTCAAAAGAAAATGAACAAAATGTCAAGGAACAATAGTTAAATACAATGGTCTAATCAGCCAATGAGGGTCTAGGGAAGGTTTGATATACATGGTCTAATCCCAATAATACAAAGGGGTTGTTTCATAAAGAGAATTATAACTATCTTTTAATGGTTACTGTCATTTCATAATTCTTCCATAGTGAAGTTTACATGGCACCAAAGGCTATCCTTCATATATCTACCACCTAACATCAGAGAGGGGTATTTTAATAGAACATTTTATTAATTGATTAGAATTTGAACTACTGTACAATGGATTTCAAAGACATAAAATCATAAATAATATATAATTAAGGACTTTTAATATGAAATGTTAAAAAAATTAACTTAAATTAAATCCATGCCTAAGCAACTATGAAGTACACTTCAAATAATTAACCCAAACATAGATCATACAAGAAATAATTGATACTGAAAATGTAGCCCCCATTTAATAAAATTATCTCACTTTAGATTCCTCATTTGAAACAGTGTTTTCGAAGCACCAAACACAATGCAATTTATAATGGTTCTTTCTTTCTTCAATGCATAATGCATAAATTGAAGCAACACTTCTACTAACTAAAATATTCATGAGTTGTATATCATATATACATACACTGTGTGAACACAGTAATTACGTAATTAACCGAACTTGAACAGCAACAAGTAGTACTCTTAGAATAAGTATAATGATATATTAAATAACAATAATTTATAGCTAACAAAAGCCAAAAAAATTAAATATAAACAATGAGGTGGTGTAAGAATATACTTAAAAATATCGAAGAAAGAGTCGAAGTAAAGCAAGAAAGAGGGAGAGAGTGTGTATGTGTAAGATGGGGCATCGAAAAGCATTCCGAAGAAGAAATATATGAGCGAGAAGCTAACAAATCTAATAACAAGAACAAGAAAAAGAAAAGAAGAAACACCAAAAATTGACTAGCTCAAATAGAAGACATTAGAGAATCAATAAGAAATGACCAAAATGACTACGAGATAGTGCGAAAAAGCATAGAAATTGTGATTAGAGATTGAACCAAATCATAAAACCTGAATCAGACTTTTGCTCTATCTAGGAGCCAAATGCACAATGCTACAATGCAATGAGCCAAATCAATGTGAGATAGGTGCTTTATTATAAGCTTGCATTTCACAAACAAGTGATATGAAACGTTAACACATCACTAAACTTCACCAATAAAGCACACTTTGAAGTTTGCTTTGAACAACAATAATTCAAAATAATGGCAGCTCCTCATCAAATAGCTATGGTTCTGATTCAGAACAATAAACTCATAAATGGAAACTCCAATGATCACCAAAGCTTCAACTTATTAAATAATCAAACCAAGAAAATTTCTAATTTTAGAGCAAATTTAGCATGATCTGTATCTCTAGTTGATTGAACAATAAGTATGATGAGTTTTCCTTTTCCTTGATTTCACTCAACAGCGACTGGAATGCAACAAAATGTTAGCAAAGATATCGAATGAGTAGCAGTTGAGAAATCTTTTCATCAAAATGACGAATTTCCCAACTTCACAATATACATAATCTATACACAAGGATTTCAAGCTCTCCCTAAGTATGAATGCATCTATATAAAGAATTTCTTATCCCCATAATTAAAAAAGGATTTTTTTTTACGTGACAGATTAATGTTAGAATTTATTAAGAGGAAACCTCTCAATTATTTTCACAGTAAGTACATATTCTTCAACATATACTGCATGAATTTGGTACCGTATTCATATCTCAAACATGTACCCCTCTTCATTATAAAAACATGTAAATTAAAAAATATAACTATAGTAATCTCTGAAAGTAAATGAAGTGCGTTAAAGCAAATTTATAGGAATAAAAGGAGAAATATACAAAATGGCAGGAAAATAGGAAATGTATAAGCTCAATGAAATGTTTAATGCATATTGGTAACTAAATAGGACTAAAATAAAATGGTCGGAAAAGAAGAGAGAGAGATAAGAACCTGAGCTTCAGAGCTTCCTTGCAGCAAAGAAAACATCTGAGAAACATGTTTTGGTACAGCAGAAACGGCACCACTAGTTGCTTGGCCGCCTTCACAAGAACCCGGGGTATGTTCAGGTGTAAAATATACTCTGAAAAAATCTCAAAACAATCAAAGACTAAAATAAGGTTATTTAACTCCATAATAATAAAAAATATAAAATCCGCTTTTGCAAGAAAAAAAAACAATGCTATTAATTGTCTATTAGCTATTCAAGTTATGCAACGTGTATCAATCGATTGAGCAAATCTAAATAAAGCATACAAAATGTAAAACTCACTTCTCCAGCGCTTCTTTCAGATCAGTAGTGGCCTCCTTGGCCTCCTCGATGGTCGGAACAGGACCGAAAACCAATCGAGGAGCAACATCAACTGATTCAAGAATTTGTTTTTCTTCATCTGCAGCGAAATCCCACTCATCAAATTCCCACTCGGGCCAGCGGGCTGCGACGGTTATTGCCGGGGTCTCATTTACTGCAGGACCGGCGGAAAGGCTGGAAACGCTGATCCCAGGCTCGACGGCGGGCAAAAAAGAGGAAGCTGGCGGCCGGGCGACCCTTCGACTCGCCTCACCAGCAAGCGGAGAGCGGAAAGATCCACCTGAGGCAACCTTCGCTGCAGTTCTCAGGACTCCACCGCCCATATTGATCTGCTTATTTTACTCTGGCTCGCTGAAACCCTAAAGGGATGCCGATTAGAGCAATCAATGAGCATGGTAGAGGAAGACGCCGGGATTATCTACTGTTTAGGATAATATCGTCGGTGTTTAATCAACGGTCAGGATTTGTTAGATATGATCGATCTCTCACCAGATTTCATTCCTTCGGCATGAAGGGATTCCTGTGTTCAATATGTGCTCATATTTGAAATCACTTATTAAATATTTTTTGTCGTGTTCGACTTAATTTAAATTTAATGTTCGACTTAATTTAAATTTAATTATATTCATATTAAAATTTTATATATTTTATTTATTTAAGTCATATTGCCCAAAATAATTTTTTCTTTTAAAATATTTCCATAAAAAATAGAAAATTAAAATAATTCTAGCTTCCACATTCTATTTGAGAACTATATTTTTACTATCATTTAACATTTAAAAAGAATTTTCAACCAATATTCTTTTAAATATAGACCATGTGGGATTATATATAGAAGTAGGGAAAAAAATTGTGTATATAAGACATACGTAGCACTTCGTACATAATAGAAGTTATATTTGTGTTATATCGGCATTACATTCTTGTTATATCTCTTATAACCTCCATGTAAACTACATATAATCTACAGATATGTGAAAACAAAGGCACGAAACTTATTTGTAAGTTTAGGTGTGTTATAGGTAGGTTATATGGAGGTTACATCGAGGTTACAAGCGATATAACTCGGATATAATGTGGATATAACGTGGATCTAACCTCTATTATAGACGCAGCACTGCGTACATCTTACATACGCAAATTTTTCTCGTCATTTAGATACATGCCACCAATTCTTATGTATTTACATATGCAAAAAAGACAAAGGATCTGCAGGAATTTTTGGAGGAAATCTTATGGTATTTACATGCATACCACCCAATTCTTACGTATTTACAATTCTTAAATAAAAAAAAAGGAATTCAAGACTTCCAGTGAATGTGCCATTTTATCTATGCATGAAAAAGTGCATTTCATTTTTTTTTTTAATTAAAATGGTGATATTTTTCATGTAATATGAATGATTTGGGTTGTATAAATGTAAAATGGAGTTTAGGTGTTAGAAATGTAAATACATAAGAATTTGGTGATATATATGTAAATGCCCTGTTATTATTTTTATTACTATTGTTATGATTATCATTTAATTCTTGAGTTTTTGTTGAAAATTTTACCATAATTTTTTACATGAAAGAATTGCATTTACCACTCAGCTCCTTAGGGTTAGGGTTAGTCATTTGAATTTGAATATTTAACATATAATAGCAGCATGCATATATATATATATATATATATATATATTAAATTGTTATATTTTCATGTGATATAAAAGATTTTAGTGGTATAAATACAAAAAAAAGTAAAATTTGGAGTTAGAGATTTAAAAGCATAGGAATGAGGTGGTATGTATGTAAATGACCCATTATAAATTTTTTGTGCTAAAAGTATATAAATTGTGATTTTTTTTTTATTTTTTTTTTTTATAACTTAAAATAAATATAAATATTTTTTAATTAATACATTACAAAAGGCAAATTTTATATTATTGTGTGTTAGAAAACTCGTGGCAGTTGGGATGTCAGTTTGAGTTAACACTTCAAATTCAAGGGTCAGCATTTTCATCTCAACAACACTTAATTTTATGTTTCTCTTTTATAGGATAACATTCTGCAACATAAAACATTGAAGGTCTCACCACAATATTTTATTTAATTCTAAGTAACACTTTTTTATCACAGAAGACCTGATGCATTTCTCCACTTCAACCATCCAACTTGAATTCTACTAATAACATCTCCATCTATATCACCATTATTTTGAATAATAAGCCTGAGATATCTAAATTGTTCACTCATTATAATGACTTGATCACCTATAGTTACAACCCCACCATTAGATCTACTAATGTTAAAATTATATTCCATGTATTCATATTTAGATCTACTCAAATGAAAGCCTTTAGACTATAAAGTTCACATTTATAATTCAAGGTTTTCTTGAACTCTCTCTTGTCTTATCCACAAGAAAAGTATCATCAATGAAGAAAATACAAATATGTACATTCTCCTATAAATTTGTACTAAGAATTCGCAACTAAAGGAAAAAATATATGGGATTAAAAATGATCCTTGTTGTAATCCAGCGTAAATAAGAAAATATTTGGTCAATCCTCCTAGTGTTCGAACATAAGTAACATCTTTAGTATACATATCATTAAAGACTTGAATATAAGCAATAGCATCACCTTTCTTTTCTAGATCTCTCCAAAGTACACTTCTCTTAGTACCTTATCATAAGTTTTTTTCTAAATCAAATTTTTGTATCACATTGTAATTTATATTCAATTACTCTCTCTCTCTCTCTCTCTCTCTCTCTCTCTCTCTCTAATTTAATGGATGCCTTATTAAAGCATAATTCCTTTATAATTTGCATTCTTGTTGATGTGTATAAAAACTTGATGTGATACTTCATATATTTTCTTTATTATTTTGTGTATTTTTTATGTTTTTTCACGGTATATCTATTTATATATGTAGTATATATATATATGAAGTCAGCAAGTGAGAGCACAAGGAGCAAAATATAGGCTAACTCTCAACCTGACATCATGGCGCCTAGGGCCATCATGTCAGGTTCTTTGTTTGTTGGACATCTACTGGTGCAGCCCATTTGCGACGCCATGGCGCCAACCTGTTGTTGCTCCATTGCTCCATCTGCCTCCTTTCGCTAAGTTTTCGCTCTAGTTTGCTCCAAATCTTTTACCTTTTATACCTACAACAAAAATATGGAAATACTTTCCTTTAAAGTTCAATTTCATTAAAAATTAAGTGTTAAATATAACGAAAAATTAGCATGCTGCAAATATGTCAAAATCCCCTAAACTTAAATATTACTTGCCCTAAAGTAACACTACAAATT
Source organism: Phalaenopsis equestris (assembly GCF_001263595.1). Classification (NCBI taxonomy): domain Eukaryota; kingdom Viridiplantae; phylum Streptophyta; class Magnoliopsida; order Asparagales; family Orchidaceae; genus Phalaenopsis; species Phalaenopsis equestris. Next base: position 19,807,349 of record NW_018164444.1, read on the forward strand.
TAAAAATCAAATTTCTTGATTTGAGGTAGTGTGTTTCTTTAGTATTACCTACAGTTTTGCCTCAATAATCTCATAGTGCAACCTAGGGGAAATTCTAGTGAATAGGGCTAGCACTAATGTATAAGAATATCTTGTATTCAACTTAGGAATACTTATTTTATATTCACCTCAAAATTAATTGTAATTTGTCAAACTTGGGATTCCTATAAAGTGTAAAAGACAGAATTTTAAGTACTCTATTAGTAAATATTTGACTAATATATTTATGGAATAAGAACAAGCTTAGAATTGTATCTAAGTTTTCTTCTTTAAGAAAGTTCAAATGACACCAATTTTTTATTAGGCTTCCCTTTAAGCTTTTCCTCATTTTTCATTTATTCTACTTTCCTTTTTCTTTTCCATTTGATTTCCTTTTTTTAAGGATCATTTACAATCCTTTCAACTTTTATGTGAAGTTATTATATCTGGATCAACCTTTAATGGTATTGAAGTTTGTTTTCCTCCTCTTAAAGTTAAAAACTCATCACTTTCCTTCACTTGAGATTTGTGAGTATTAGTTTAAAAATAAGTTTAATAGAGGCTCAATTCTTACAAAGTGTAAATCTAGGAATCCTAATTGTTCAAAAATACATTTTTGTTTTTACCATAAATATAAAAACCATTTTCCTATTGTCTCCCACAAAATACCTTAACTCTAGAACAATCTTTGTTTTTCCAAAATCTCAACAAAGTTTTCCATAACCTTCCTAAAATAAAAAACATAGCATTCAAAAGGTTAACACCACATGCCACAAGTCATTTTAAAGTGATATTAAATTAATATGTAGATTAAATGAGGACAAATAAAGTTAAGCTTTTAAAAATTTTTCTTCACTCCAAACTTAATTTTTAACATGTATAAAATTAAAATCAATAATATAAACAGGGAGAAAATAAAACTTACTTTTTACCACATGATTATATTATAAAAAATACAAGTATAAGAAGAAGATATAAATATGCATGAGTAAGTGAATCTCAGTTCAAAATTTTTCATATGGGATTTCTACATAATAACAAAGGCTAATTCAATTCATCCCAAACAGCAGCAACAAAATATATAGTCCAGTATATGAAAATTAAAATACAACATTTTAACAATGACAAGGAAACATAAATATAAAAGTTCACTACATCCACATGAAAAGTACTATTGTTATTCCCATCATCATCCTCTGAATGCTCATCCATCGCCCTGCGACGTTCAAACAACTAATGCGTCAAAAACGCAGGAAACTCCAATGTCTTAGCTCCTTCAATCCAATTGTTATGTTTACACAATTCCAACAAAAAAGCATGAATACCAGCATCATAATCGCTTCACCGTTTGATCTACAAATCCAAGTGTTCCAAATAATCTGCATTTTCATACACTTGGTTCTGAGTAATGGCAATATCCCCTTCTTAATCTTCAAACATTCCAATATAGAATCCATGCTTGTACAAGGTCTAACTGAAGCATGAGAAGTGGATGATCTAGAAGTAGAAGGAACTTCAGAAGAACTAGTTCCATGTCCAAAAACAACACGTTTCACGTATAAATCTACATTGACCTTACTAATGGGCTTCAATGGATGCATCAGCTCCTCCCCTTTCTCAAAACCAACACCAGACTGCTAATATAAGAGACGAGTATCCTAACCCTAAAGTAGAACTTCTCATTACAGCACTGATGATAGATTTGTAAATAAGAGCGCCAATATCAATATTCTTCATCGGCAGAATACAATAGTTCAAAGCTATCATCTCTCTAGTAACCTCGCCGAGATTCGTAGAAGGAAGAAGCCTGGTCGAAATAAAATAGTGTCATGTCTTGGATGGAACATTTAATTTAGATGAAGAAAAATGTACCTTATGGTTTCCAAATTCCTTTTCCATCAGTTAAGAACTTAATAATATATTCAAGCTGAGAATCAGTAGGTTCAAATGAAGAGTAAAAACAATCAGGTACATCTCCCAAAGAATAGAGTGAATTTATCCATGTATGTGTAAAATTCACTCACAGTTCCCTAAAAAAGACAGAATCATCAGAAGCCTCACTGATATTTGCGTAGAACTCTCTAACAATAAAAATGATGGTGTAGCAAAAAATCTCCTAATGACGAGATACAATGTGTTTTCTACATCACCACTAGGGTAATGAAACCCCGCTTCACAATCAGTTTCTTTGAAACAAGAAATTCGTTATATCTCTCTGGAGCTCTGTAACTAACAAATTTCTTACGATCAAATGAACCTTTATCCTTACTCCCTTTGGTTTTGGGTGCCATAGTAACGGCAATTAAAAGGACCAGCCAAAAAAAAAAAAAAAAAAAAAAAAAAGAGTTCAAATGTAGGATGTATTTGGCTCAAAATGCAAGTTTAGAGCATAAATTAACCCTCCCCAAATACTTTTTCTTTTTCTTCAATGTTTTCTAGTTGGAAACCAAAAATCAACTAACATCCACGACAACTGCATCCGAGTTCAATTCATCAATTTTGCTTAGACCATGAAACTTAAAAGAGTGTGCTCTCAAATTTGGCTTAAGCTCACAAAAGTAAAATTAATTTAAATAATTTAAATTTATTTTGAAGGTATTTAGAAGAATGTAGTTTTCATCATAATATCAATGTAATTACTCAGATATTATGATGAAGGTATTTTGAAGGTATTAACTCTCCCCAAACTTCTTCATTGAAAATTTTTTACTCGTGAGAAAATAAAAAGAAAATTTTATATGATTATCATTATGACCATTGTATCAATAGAAATTTAATTTATCCTCAATGTTAAAGGGCTGCCTAATTGTACTGTTGATCAATTTTAGCTTTTTAATTATGTTAATTAAAAATAAAAAAAATTCAAATTTTAAAAATAGAAAAGTTAAAATATTATTCAAAATATTCAAGAAAAAAAAAATTGAATTAAAATATGTTAAATAGAATTGATAAACTATTATTATTTGATGATATAAAGTTCATATGGTTCAGCACAAGATACCTAAAATAATTAGCTTGATTACATATAATCACACAAGAAGTCAAAAGAAACAAAAGGAAAAAATGTAGTGCAGTACAAGAGTTAATTGACTAATCATCTATTCCATCTATCTAAAAAAGAAATTTATAGATAAAAAAATCACAATTAAATACACTTTTCTTTCCATATTAAAACAAAACATAAGCATAGAACCAATAAAAGGATAAATAAACCACACCTCCAAGATTAGAAAAATTATTCCACACGACATGCAGTGTCCATCTCCATCATTGATCACAGAGAGGATGTATTTCGGTGGAGATCGGACACCGCATATATTTCTTCATGTGGTGTCCGTATGGAATAATTTTTCCCAAGATTACAATCAGATATAACACAACTATTCACTCATTCAAAACGATCAAAATTACAAAACTGTTCTTAAAAAAAAAAAGTAAATAACTTTCATTTGAGACATAAACATGTATCTTTCAAATATATGGATGGATGCTAAGAGAGGCAGGAACATCCCATGCAAGTGATGATTCTCTAAATGAAATCAGAACCATGGAAGTGCTCAAGGTCGGGATGGGTACCACCTCCAGGCCGTCGTGGTTGCCTGCAAATAAAGTGTTTTTAACTTCAAAATGACTGAGGGATTAATGATTCTCAGCAGTTACTACTTGGGAAAAAGAGAACAAATGCTCTTTATTGTTGAATTCAAATTTGTTCATGGGATATGCCTCAAATCTTAATAGTCTTGATGAAGAAGGCTGGATCCTGTGCATAAAGTCATGCCCTTGGTAAATCAATCGAATTATTTTTGTCTTATTAGTTACTTTCGCTAGAGAACAAACTTTCCCTTTTTTTTTTTCCTTTCTCTGCAATCCTGCTTGTACCGCTTGCTTGATCGCAAACCTTCTTACCCCTTTGTTTGAATCTTACAATTATGTGAATTTTGCAATCACGTCTTGCCACCTTCCCGACTAAAAAACAAGCGATCTTCTGCAAGGTTTTCATTTTTGTTTTCCTTTCTGGGCTTTTGTCGTCTTCCTAACTGGGAGAACCATGTGATTTTCTTCTTCCTCCGTTGCTACCACCACCTCACTGCAATTATATAAGGGAGTCGAAGGCTAGGGCATCACAAAACTCCTCCTTGGAGCCAACGATCCTCCTTCCCATAGTCACTAGATCATTCCGATCTTGCTTCCTATTTTCTTCCTACAGCTTTTACAGCCGCCACCTCCCTCGCCTCCTTCCCTCAACTCGCAGCCTTGTTCTTAGTGGTCAAATAACTTAGCATTGTAGCCAAGGCTGAGGGTGAGTTCCCTCATCTTTTTTACTCATCTTTTTTCCAAGATGTTTGTATCCAATTTTATATTTATTACTTACACTTTGCTTGGTAATCTCATTAGATTAGAATATGATTAATTTGATATCAATCCCTACACTTAACCTAATAAGATAATTAATCTTAATACATTTAATTGCATAAATTTTAAATTTTAGGAGATTCTGATTTGTATAGGGTTTACTAGTCAATGCCTGTAGAACTAATAAATTTGGAGTTTAGTGTTCATCTCAAACTAAATAGTTGTTATTTATTAAAGGATAAACTTACACTTCCTAGTTAAGGACGTTATCCTTGCTATTTGAATCATATTCCTAGTTAATTGTAATATTGTCAAGTATACCCTTTAAATTTTGTTCATATATTTGTAGTAGATTATATTTTTGCTCATAATAACTTGCATGTGCAATTAGTCTTTATTACATAGACTTATGTTTAATTACACGCATTTTATGATTTTAGTATTTATTATTTCTTTCATAGCTTTGATATGTTAAATTTCATTGTTACAAGTTTATAATTATGTATAAATACTGATGACCATGTTACATTATTGTGTTTTAATTGTGATGCATGAAATATAATTGTATTATAATATTATTATGTTAATAAACCATTTTATTATGACTAGCCGAACCGACGGGTCCTCGGAGAAATCCTTGAATTTCCATGGGATTGGTGTCTAACTTTCATTGTTTCAAGGTATCGTAGGAAACCTAGTATATATATAAATATAATTACTTACACACACACACACTTATAATGCGCGCGCGCACCCACTTATAATGCACTTTTATATTGCCATGTAGTGCTATAAATGATTTTTATATCCTATATGTATTAATAGACAAGATATTTTGACATAAATATTTACATAGAAGTGCATATTTTATTCAAACTCACATTATATTTTATTCAAAGTCAGTCATATTTATGACAAAAATATTTGATATTCGTTGAAAAATTGTGTGATATATATATATATATATAATAATAATAATAATAAATTATCCCTTTTCATTGTACATATTGTATGCCCCAGTTTCTTGTTGTTTATGTTTTTTAATTAAAAATTATTATTTACTGAGTTTGATTAGTCAAAACCACTCGTTGAATTTTTATTTAGTATTTTTTACTCAATTAATTAGAGAACCATTTCCACAGGAGCAGACTTTTCAGCCTTAGATTTACTTTTGCTATTTTCAGTTTCACATTAGTTATTGTAATTTCCTTTCTGGGTCTAATAAGTTGTTTCCTATTGTTATTTCAGCTTCTTTCAATTATTTTCTTGTTTCCTTCAATTGTATCAATTATATGACTCTTATTTATGAAATGAAATAAATTCATGTTTTATTTATTATTATTATTATTATTTTTATATAATTATTTGTTTTTGAGAATACAAAACATGCTAACATCTTTTTTATCATGCCCAACATTGTCGGGACGTACCTTCTTCCCAACCTGGGCATTACAACGACTTGGTTGTCATATGGATAGATATGACCTCTACTATGACTATACTTGGGACTCTCCTACAGATCTTTCCTCTTCCGAAAAATTTTAGAAAAAGATAATGTGTCACAATTCCTAGCAAACCTAAACATGGATCTCGATGAAGTCTGCAGCCATGTACTTGGTCGTAATCCCTTTCCAACCAGGGCAACTTTCACTTAGATTTGCTGCGAAGAAAGTTGGAAATTTACCATGCTCAACAACTCCACTACTTCAGCCAAGCCTTCAGCCTTGGTCTCTAATAGTACTCCACACTCTATCGCGCCGTCGTGACCCAATCACTCCACATGTGATTTTTATCACAAACTCTATCATACCTGTGAAAAGTGTTGGAAGCTCCACGGGAAACTAACAAATAATTTTTTGGTCAAATCTGCTACTGCCAAAGGTCTCACTATGACCTCAAAATCCACAATAGTTCAGTCGGCCCCTACGCAGACCATCCCTGAATCAGCAGACTCTATCAAGTGTTAGGTTGAACATTTGATTAAGCTGTTGGGTCTAGTCAGCATTCCTCCAATCCATCAACCTGTCATGTACGCCAAGGTAACATCTCTAAGGCACTCGTTGGTTTTGTTTCTAGTGCATGGATTATTGATTCAAGTGTCACAAATCACGCGACCATAGATTCTCATTTCTTCTCGATCTATTCTCCATGGTTTGGGTAAGACACAATTAAAATTATGGACGACTCATGTAATTCCATTGCGGATAAAGGGTAAGTTGTACTTGCAGTCTGTTTGATTTTCAAATCTGTGTTATATGTTCCTTTACTTAAGTACAACCTCTTATCGGTCAATAAATTAACATGTAATCTTGATTGTGTTACTCATTTTTCCCTTGAGGCTTGTCTTTCAAGATCGTCGTTCAGGGAAGATGATTGGAACTGCTAAGCGGATAGTCGTGCTCTTTTTTCTAAGAAAATGACATTGATAACACTGGCACTCAATCTCACAGTTGTATTTTTTTTGTCTTTCAATTGCATATCAAATTATGTTTTTACATTGTCATTTGGGTCATCTCAGTTTTCATTATTTAAAATATTTGTATTCCTTGATGTTTACTGATAAAAATTCATCTTCTTTTAAATGTGAAATTTGTCAATTAGCTAAACATCAACATTTGTCATGTCCACCTCATCCTTAGCACTCCTTACACTTCTTTTTCACTTATTCATAATGATTTATGGGGATCATCCTCTCGAACAGTAAGCTATACCAATAAAAGATTATTTCTTACTCTAATTAATGACGACACTCGGATGTTTTGGGTCAATATTTTAAAGAATAAATCTGAAGCAACGACCATTTTTAAAAATTTACACTCCATTTTAATCCAATTCAAAACAAATATTCAAGTGCATCAGACCAACAATGGTCGTGAATACTTTAACTCTATATTAAGAGGATTTTTCATGAGCAAGGGCATCATTCATCATAGTTCTTTTACGGATACCACTCTCAACAAAATGGGTAGTCGAACTGAAAAATAGATGTCTTCTTGAAGTTGTTCGTTCCATTATGTTCAAAAGCAATGTCCCTAAACATTTTTGTAATGATGACATCCTCGCCGCCAACTACCTCATCAGTAGAGCTCCCACAAAAATCTACAACTTTCATACCTCATTATCCGTCTTGATGTCAACTGGTCCTCAACTTTAGTGCACGGCCTTTGTTCGAAACACAAACCCAATTCGCAGTAAACTTGATCTTCTGTTCATCAAATGTGTCTTCCTTAGCTATTTCGCCACTCAAAAAGGCTACTGGTGTCAGGATCTGACAACTAATAAAATCTATGTTAGTGTTGACATCTCCTTTTTTGAAAATATTCCTTTCTTCCCTAACACTACCTAAAGTGAGAGAAAACTTGATTGTTTGGACATTGTTCCTCTACTGACTCAGTTGGACATCTCTCTTACGACCACAGTGCCCGGTGCACGTTCAACACTGATGGATTCACCACCAGCCAGACCATCACCAACACCCTCTATCCGGGTTTATACCCTTCTTCCAAACCCTCTGTTGAAACTCGTCCCAATACCCTTATCATCGAGCCCACTGCTCCGCTACAGTTGTTGGAATCTGCTCCAGCTAACATCCCTAAAATGATGCGTTCTTCGCCTATGGGGGTCACTCCTAATCCAAGAGAAGATGTGAATCTCCCTATTAAGGTATGCAAATAGATATCGTCGGAAACTTTGTATCCCATGGTGAAATATGTATCATTACACATTTCTTCAACCTACAAAGCTTTTGCTACTTCTGTGATGGATCGTTATCTTTCATCCACTATAAAAGCATCTTTGGCTGGCCCGTCATGGAGGGTTGTTGGCATAGACAAGATGAATGCTCTTCAACGCAATCATACTTGGGATGTGGTTGATCTTCCCCAGGGGAAGAAAATGGTGGGGTGTCGGTGGATTTTTAGCATTAAGTTTAACTCTGATGGTTCCTTTGAAGGCAACAAGACACAATTGGTTGCCAAAGAATAATCTCAAACTTATGGAGTTGACTATGAAGAGATGTTTGCTCCGGTTGCCAAACTAAATACCATTCGGGTCCTATTATCACTAGTCGTGAATATGGATTGGTATTTACTTCAGCTGGACATCAAGAATGTTTTCCTAGATGGTGATTTGGCTGAGTAGATTTATCTGTCTCTCCCACCGAGATTTTGCTCAACTTCTTTACGTGGACAAGTGTGTCGATAGCGAAAATCACTTTATGAATTGAAGCAATCCTCACAGGCCTAGTTCGGCAAGTTCATGCAGGTGGTAGTGGGCAATGAGTTCTCTCAGGCTCAATCTGATCATGCACTATTTTTTAGGCATTCATCCAGTGACAGTATTGTCATTGTTAATGTCGACTACATTGTGCTCACATGTAATGATCTGCTAGTCTTGGAGTCTTACAAAGGCATTCTCGTCGCATCATTGAAATGAAAGTCTTTGGTTCTCTTTGATATTTCTTAGACATGTAAGTAGTCAGGTCCTCTCTGGCATTTGCCTTTCCTAGTATGTGATTGACCGAAACCAACCTTCTTTACAAAACGGTTTTTGTCCCGATGGACAAAAATAAGAAATTGTTGGATGTTCCCAAAATTGTTCCAGTTAAAAAAACCAATTACCAACGCCTCGCGGGTAAGCTCATTTACCTCGCCCATACTCGCCCAAAAATTTATCATTTCGTGAGAATTGTCGTTCTGTTTATGCATGACACCTATGAGCACCAACTAACAACGATTCATAGGATCCTCCACTACTTAAAAGGCACATCAGGCTCAGGTTTATTGTTCACTCGCCACAACTCCCACTCTGTTGCGGTTTAAACGAATGTTGATTGGGTTGGGTTTGTCCATTATATACGACACTTTAGGTTATTGATCCTTCGTACGGGAGAATCTTGTAACTTGAAAAAGTAAAAAGCAGTCTATGGTTGCTCGTAGTACTGTTGAAGCCGAGTTTTACTCTAAGGCTTGGGGTGTGTGAAGCCCTCTGGTTCTGCATTATACTCATCGAGTTATGCATGTCGGCCACTGCACCTCTACAAGTGTTCTGTGATAATAAAGCAGTCATTAGCATTGCTCACAATCCGGTCCAACATGATCGTACCAAACATGAGGAGATCGACTGTCACCTTATCAAGGAGAAACATGATTCCAGGAAGATTTGTGTTCAGTTTGTTTGATCTACTGGACAATTGGCATATATTCTCGCAAAGAATCTTCCTCGCCAGTTGTTTGATGATTTTAAATCCTAATTTAACATGATTGACATCTATGCTTCAACTTGAGGGAGAGTTAGAAGGATTGGATTTATTGCCCTTCTTATTTTATGTTTCCTTTTTATTACCCTTCATATTTTATTTATTCCTTTTATCTCCAAGTAATTATTAAGAATTATCTCTTTTCCTTTTTTGTTATTTCCTTTTTGATCTTTTTCCTATTTGATGACTCATATAAGGTGTATTTATATCCCCTTTTTATATCAATAAGTATTCTGTTGAATTCTCAATTCCTATATTTTGTAATAGCATCCAATTAAAATTAAAAAACCAAGATTAAAATTTATCCAAGATAAATAATAATAATGAGATCCCTAGGGATGAATTCAATTATCAAAAAATTATGGTAAAAAAGGACCATAGTCAAAATAAAAAACTCAATCATAAAAAACATGCTTTGAGCCTTTTCAATGTGATAGATACAATTATTGCAATATAACTGAGAAGATGAACTCAAAGTCCAAGAGAAAATTCTTTGAGTACTTTTTCCTAATGATGTGCATAATCAAAGCAATATCATAACTGTAGTGAACATTATTCAAATTCACGGCCAATCAAAAATGCAACATATATATATATATATTTCAAATGGTGGTATTTTGGAAATATCGCTCCCCATATGTGTTAGTCGTCCCCGTAGGGATCGAACCCGGGTCGGAAGAATCTTATGACTGACAACGCAACTGCCTATCAACTTGCCACCCTAAGCACACACTAGGGTTTAAAAGAAAAAAAAAAACACTAAAGCAACAGTTCATTCTCTGAGGCAGCCATTCCTCCATCATGCACACTATTTTGTTCATGAAGGCAATTGAAGTTTTGATTACAACAACAACAACAACAACAACAAAGCCTTAATCCCACTACGTGGGGTCGGCTACATGAATCCTTTTTCTCCATTGCGTCCTATTTAGTGTCATATTTTCATTTAGTTCTAGTAAATTAAGAAGTTTTGATTAAATCTTACAAATTGCAAATATCATATGAAGTGTGCCCAAATGCACACAATAAAAATTTTTTTGCCATAGAGGGCATAGTATATGACACTTGATCGGATGGTTAGACTAACTGCGCAACCAAAGCCCAACTATTCCACAAAGGTTAAATCTATGAGTTATCAGTCATAAGCAGTGCTTGATGGAGTATGACATTGTTAGCAAAAGTTAATTTAAATTGGCTCCTTTAGTAACCTCTCACCCCAAGTATAAAAGATCTTCTTGTATGACATAGCTCATGATTGCTAATAAAATCTGCAATTAGGTTTTTGTAAATTACTTGCACTAGGTAAAATGGAGTCAACCATATAATATTAATAAAAATTATCATCATATAGACCACCATCCACTCTAAGTATATCTTTCTCTCCTCAATTTAAATTATTCCTATTAAGTAAATTATCATAGAACCAATAGACCACGCTTAATAAAAAGTTTCTATCTTAATAGTGAGGTGATCAACCATAAGACTAGTTCCAGTTAGAAACTTCGAACCAAATCATAAAGTCTCCATTAGAGAGTGAAATATCTATATAATACTTATCCAAGTATCCAATGTGGCTTCAAGAAAATGAACTCAAATTCACTCACTCATAGTTGAATGAGACTTTTTGAAGACCACAATGTCTAAAGACTCAAAAGCAAATCAACAAGAGTTATTTCCAATTATTTAAAATAAAGATAAGTAGATGCTCAAGATTATTACCTCACAAATCGTTGCGGCTCAAAACCAGGCACATCTGGTGGACCATAGGGATCAAACCGAGCACCAGGTGGCACACCGCTGCAAACATGCTTTCATTATCCATATGCTCAAAAAATAAATACTATTTGCATCCCACATAGTGGATAAACACAAATAAAAATATTTTACTCACGGTATTCCACCAATATTTCCAGGTTGCGCACCAGGACCAAAAAATCGAGGATCATTAGGTCCTATTAACCAAAGATTCCGATCAAAATTGAATTAAGAACTTTAAAAAAAAAGTAAATTTTTCAAAAAGCAGAAATTTTCCAACATACCAACAAGCATGCCTCCACCCATGCCAGAACCCCTGCAAACAATGAATTTAAAATGGCAAATTACGCTTTGAAAAATAGTTATAAGTACATCAGGTGCTTGTAATTTTAAAACATAATTTATAAACTAACTATTTAGTAGGAAATTGAAATCATCACTTCTGAAAGAATTTTGAATAGATTTGTGTAGTTCAAAATCAATATTACTGTCTAACTACATCCAACCAAATGATGAATTTAACAATATTCATTATTTTTCATGTAACCAAATGTTCCCGGGAAAGGATAAAATAAAATAGAGATGAACCTTTCAGGAAAGAAACCAGCGCCTGGCCCCGGATAGAGATCATCGCCACCATATGGTGCAATAGGAGGATAAACCAAACTACAAAAAAAGAATAGAAGTGACCGAGGTGAGAAAAACAAAAGATTTTATAGTATCATATAGTGCAAAAGGAGAAGGTCGATATAGGTATAAAACCTATGCACTACTCGGTCAACCTTAAACATCTCTCTTACTTGGAGAGACCAATACATTTTCTGAATGAAACGGTAATATCATATTTGCTGTCACTGCAAAAGCTTTAAAATATTTGGAAATACAACAATGTTTTGTTGTATACAGCAGGAAGAAATCTGAAGCTTCAGATCAGGAAGACAAAAGTCATCCCAACGAATGTCAATAAACCCTTCCAATATATTCAACTAAAGAAATTCCTACTCCATAGTTAATCAACAAACCACTGTCATGCAATTTTTTTGCACATTTTGTTGTCTCTTCAACTCCAGCCACATGAAGTATGAGCATTCAAGGATAATATAAATAAAAATATCAACAGGATTAAATGATCCTAACTCCAAAGGAAACCACTTCAATATCCCAAACAAACACTATTAGTCTTAAACATTACACAGACAAAATAGACACTACCCGTGAAACCCAGATAAAAATATATTATTAATGTCAAATAGATATCCCAATGAATAATTAGTTAAAAGGTCATTCCATGTGCCCCATATGAGGCATTATTCCGATGGGTCTAATACATGGATCATTAGGTATAAAGCAAAGGAATTATTGATTCATAATAAATTATAGTAGCCAATTTGTAGCTTGGGATTAGAAGCAAATCAAAATAGGAATACAAGAGGCCAACTATGCTTCCACTAGAACAAGTTCGATTACTTGAAAACAGCATAGTTATACTTCAAACGATATTAAATTGCACAAGCTTTCACTTACTATAAAACTACAATATGCTTGATAGTATAAAGAGTACATGGGAAGAGATTAAGAAGAACAAGATACCCGGAAGGCATTGGTTCGTTATGTGGAGGGAGACCAATTGTTGTTCCTTTGTTGGTGCCCTCCGCAGACCTGTCAATACTGGCATAAAAGAACTACCAATAAATTAAGCGGTGCCGTAAGAATGAAAATACATACTTACAAAACCATTAAAACTTGTCATGTACAAATATTAAGGGTAAGTGAAAAAAGAATACTATTTCCTTGGTTCAACTTTAAAAAGAAAGAGAAACACAAGTAAATAAGAAATTTAACCACAAAATGTTTTTAATTGTAATTCATTCTTTATTCTAAGGAGCATTGTGTTTGTAAACCTTTGTACAAAATAAAGACGGATCCAACCAAGCGAACCAACTAGTAACAAATAAATTTCATATGATAAAAGGTGATGGGAAACATAATCATTTTGACCAAGCCTTAATTAAAAAATACAAATAAGAGGAATTCTTATTTGTAAACAAATGGATCATGCAGGTATCATGTTTGAAGGATAAGGTTGATACCAGAACTAGTAGGAGGAACAGTGGAGCTTAAAAACAGCTTTTATTAATATAGAAATAGAATTACAGCACGAATCAAACAAAAAGGGAATAAATAATAGACGAACCTTCGGTTAGGGATGTAGGAAGAAATCCAAAGGATGAGGTGACATTGGCGTGGTGGTAGGGAAAAATGAGGGGAGTTGGTAGGGTGTTTAGTCGG
>NW_018164444.1:19821030-19851120 GCF_001263595.1 Phalaenopsis equestris
GATGAGGTGAGTTGGTAGGGTGTTTAGTCGATTGTAGGTGAAGCTAAGTGAAGTGGTAGGGGAAGGATCGGGAAGAAGAAGATAAGAGGTTTGGAAATATACAACACCACTTTGGAGCAAGATACAACCGAAACACCACCTGTAATTGGATAAAACCCTAACAATAAGGAAGAGACTCCACACAGAGGATCTGAAGACAACATAACCAGAACTAACTCCCCACACACAAAGGACAGCAATTTATAAGCTCCCGCAGGACAAAGGAAACTTTTACATAAAGGAAGAGGGCGGGAAGACAAGAAGAATCCTGAAAAACCCTTCCCAATAGAAGACAGGGGTGGCGCTCCCTAAATCGCGAAGGTTCGCGGTCCGCTTCTATCATCAAGTGAGATCGTGATTACACCCTGTCACTGTTCCCGCGTAGCTTAGTGAGTCTCCGTCCCGCGGGATCAAATCGCCCCACTTTGGAGAGCATTCAGTGCCCGCTCCCGGGCGCTGCAGTTTAGCGCCAGCATTAAAGGTGATTTGTCTTTATAAACGCTAATTACAGGTATAGTTAACAAAAATTTCATAATATGCCTCAACATCCAAAGACCTGCATGAACCCATTCAGGGTTCTGAACAATTTTAGTTTAATTCATTCATAAAATAGATATGCATTGCAGTTAGATTGGAATTGATCCTACCACAGAAGGATCTGAAGCACTTACCAACCATAGAGAGCCAAACATCATGCATGCACATAGCATTACGTACATGACTACCTGCAACTAAATACATAAACTTGAAAAAAAAAATCATATAAGCAATTCTTTTCAGCCTACGATTGTGCAGCATCAATTGAAAATGATGTAAATGGGAATAAACAATGCATTGGGAAAGTGGAAAGGGCCGTAAAAATAGAATAAACTAAATTAATTTTTGTCTACGATTAATAAGGACGAGGACCAAAGAGGAACAATAGAGAAAAAAATGGCAAAAATAGGGGAGTCAGTTGGCCATGTACAATGAAAAATGGGGATGAATGATGTATCGGTGTTTGCACAAAAAAATCAAGTGAAAATGCTTTTTCGAGAGTGAAACTTGGAATTAATTGCAAGTTGCAAAGGTTGATAAATAAAGGAGTCAATTAAATAATTGGTTCGTTTGGAAATGGGTTTGGACTTGGTTAGCCAATTTGGTGGAATTTGGGCCTTTGTTGGCTAAATTAGGCAACTTTGGAGTATTTGTGCAAGGTCTGGTTTGTCAGCCAAATTGTGAGTTTTGAATGAAAATGTGAACAAAAAACTCATAAAGGTTAGTAGAAGAAGAAAAACTGAATTAATGTTTGGCTGCAATTAATTAGGATGGAGGTGGACCATTGAGGAAAAGTAGGGCAAAAAGTGGTCATTATAGGGGAGTCAGCGGCCAACTACAATTAAAAATGGGGATGAATGATGCATTGGTTGTTACAAAACATGAAGTTAGAATGTTTCTTTGAGGGTGAAACTTGGAATTAATAGCAAGTTCACAGAGGTTGATAAAAAAAAGGGTCAATTAAATAATTAGCTGGTTTGGGAATGGGTTTGGACTTGGTTAGCCAATTTGTTGGAATTTGGGTCTATGTTGGCTTAAATGGCTAACTATGGAGTATTTGTGTGAGGACTGATTTCTGTAACAATTTGTGAGTTTTGAATGAAGATGCGAAAATAAAATTCATAAAGGGCTTACACAAGAACAAAGAAAAAATAATCTTCAAAAAAGGGCTCCAAGATATTAAGTTTTAGCCAGAATACAGAGGAAAAGACTTGCAGAAAATAATGATTGAAGCTTAAGCTTGTATAGTTTATTGAGATATCAAATCAATTCAGACTAAATGAAATCATGCAGAGGATTGGAACACTATATCATGAATATTATCTCCAATTTTCATTGAAATCCAACGATGCTCGATAGGGAAAATCAATAAAAAACAATCCATTTTTAGGGAAAAAATAACTTAATTATATGGAAATAAATATCAGCATCACAATAAGTTGAATTTAAATAACTAAACATATTCTAATGGCAAAATGATAGAGGATGAGAAGAATGAAATTGAAATCATGATAACCAGTAAAAAAATCAATGGAGGAAAAGGAGAATGGACGAAACATTAAATGACTGGCAATAAAAATTTCCTTGCATTTAACTTGAATGCATGAATGATGGAAGCACTTATGAACTACAGTGCAGGCATACGCTATGCATATACATATCAAATGAGAGCAGCGTGAATTTTGCTAGGAAAAAAAATAAAAAGCTTCAAATTTTCATTAGTTTGAAACTTAGCTCTTATGTACATAAGCCAAACGTTTACAATGACCAACTTAACCTAAAATCATTATTAGATGAAAGAAACTTAAAACTAAAATGTTAATAACATGAATGTCCAATGTCCCGAAACATATAAAATATAAAACAAGTTTAAATACTGAAACAAAATAAATTAAAATGAAAGTTAAACATATAAATAATTTATTAGGCCTACAATTATCCTGAATCACGGACATCAATCAAGTTCTCATCACTTTATTATGAATGGCATGTTGATGCAATAAAATGCCAAAATATAGAAAACCTACCCAAACTCATCGGACCTCCCTTCTTGCGAGGTGCATATGAAGGTTACTATATTGCATTTCCCAAGCAGCCTAAAAATTTAAACACCAACACTAAAAAGTAGATCCATACATGATCATGAACTAAAAAATTCAATGCCGGACCAAGATCTTCTGTTGACAAGTCTCTTGCGATCTATACAAGATCGTGAGCTAAAAAAATCCAATTCCAACAGGAACGTGATTGTTGAAACTCCAGACACATTCTTGTTAAGATATAATGAATGACTTCATCGGTAAGTCAGGAGCCAAGGCTCTATGCTAATAAAATTATAAAAGCTTGATTAAGCTTTGCTCTTAAAAAATTTGTTTAAAGCCTCAAATATAAATTAAGTGCACCAAGATATTGTTTCAACAATCAAAAACCAAAGGCTCACGTCACTGAAATTCACACGTAACTGTCGGCCGTTTTAATTTGATTTTGAAAAATATAGAAAAATATGAAAATAGTTTTGATATTAATATGATTTTTGTAAGTAACATTTTGATTTAAAAATATGTGAGAACAAACGAATCTCAAATTTTGAATAGTTTGGGTGATTAAGCACGATACTACAAGTACTACACTTATCCCGAAGAATAAACATATCACATGTAGTAGGCTCAATCACCTAAACTAAAGAATTTGTGACATCCGTTTGGTCTGCGAAATATTTTATATAAAGCTAACAAGTTCCCCTACCTAATATAAAGATTAAATAGGGTTCATTTTACCTGGGTTTCAAGTTCACTATAGAGTCAAACCCCTATAGTTAATTACATCTTAAATAACCAGGGTCACTTAAAAAAACTCTCGATTAAGATCAGTGGTTTTACTTTCTAGATTTCAAAGTTTAGGCTTCTAAGATTGGATATGAGAAAATCAAATGGGAATGACTCAAATAGAAACAGTTAGTTTAAGGAATCCAAAGGAGCGAAGAGTAGGGGATATCACAGATCTGGGGAGAACCCCGGTGACCTCCCAACTATCATATCGTTTGGCTTTATGTTTTTTTTGAAATAATCTTATTTAAAGTTTAATCCTGTAATTTATTTAGAATTTAGGACTTATGTTCGCACGATATCTGATCGTGCAAATAACCTAAAAAGAAAGGAGGATTTACATCGTACCATCCAGTAACTTCGGAATCCTAAAGTGTTATGACTTATAATTGCACAACAGGATTGTGCAAAAGCCTAAAAGTGATATGTGGGGGTTTACACTGCGCTAAGCAAACCACCTCGACCTCCTACGAGTTGTTATTTAAACTAAGGAAAGTGTTCGATGATGTGAATGTGTTTTGATGTTAATAATCCACCTTGAAGTTGTTCCTCGTCGTGATGCCCACAGCATTCGCTCCAAAGTTCTTCTTCGTAACACCTTCAGGTTTAATGTTAATCTTATATAACCACTAGGTTTTCCTAAACTAAGGTATAGTGTGTATCAAAGTAACAAAACATGCAGTATAAAAAAAAACAGTATAATGTACACTAAAGAGAAAGAACAGTATAACATGTTGAAAGAATAGTATAACGTACTAGGAAAAGTAGTATAACATGCTAGGAGAGTAATACAACATGCTAGGAAATAAAAATGCTGCAATGTAAATCACACCTGTAAATTTGGGAAGTCTGCTGCTTCTTTAAACTAGCTATTATTCACAGTATAAATAAAAGAAACGTTGCTTGGAAACTTCAAGAAAATCGATAAATAAATCCATGACAAATGATTCGGGAAAATTGACAAGTAATAATTTAAATAAAACTGTCAAAACCTCAGGAAAATCCAGTAGAAAAGAGACCACGAGTGTTTTGTCTGAGAATTCCACGAAAAACATATAAAAAAGTCCGAAAAGAGGGGACCGCAAGCACTCGGGTCGGGGAAGCACTCGGGTCGGGGTGTCGGGGTTAGGCTCAAATATATATATTTATACTCGAGGGTCGTCGAAGGGTCACCGGTCACCCGGATGTATAAAGCCCACCACTCCACTAGAAGGATAACCTACTGAACCTAACTTAGGAGGGTACTCCTTAGCCCAGGATCGGTAATCAACAGGTGGAGAACCAAGTTGTGATATATATTTAAAATTTAAGTTTTAGCATACACATATATTTCAAGCATATAAAAGAAAAGTTGTTTTTAATTTTGTAATGAAAATACTTTTATAAATATTGTATATGTTCTTATCAATTTGTTTTATCAATTTTAAAAGAAAATACAGTTATCCACAAGTCGATCGCGTCATCGGGCCTAGGACTACCAACAACCTAAGAAGGTACGTGTCCCCCTCTAGTCTTATGTTGGTGAATGATACTTTCATCCTACAGTTCATCGGGTCCCAGAATTGAGTCATGGTGTTGTAGGATGAGATATCATTTTGCTCTACCACGGGCGTGTCATTGTCATCATCACCCTACACCCCAAAACAAAACCGACTTATTTGCGACCTTGTTTGATCGTTTCATATACAGCAAAAAGCTATATATGAGCACTTATGCATCGTACATAAACATAGAAAACTGAACCAAGAAGCAAGGAGAGAAAAGAATAAAAATGGGGATGGGAGAAAGGAGGAATTGTACCACCCAAAAGATCGAAGAAATAAAGGGTGAAACAATCCTCAAAGTCATATCAAAAAGATCTAAAAATAGAGCCCAAGATCCTTGAATCAATCCAAGAAGAATATCTCTTTCTCAATTTCTTTTTATAATTGGATCAACCCATGAAGGGTATCCTTTCCAAGTCATTATTTCAAATAGATTGAAACGGGCTTAAGATTAGCATAACAATAAACCCATGTCCCAATCACTTGTATGCAATCACACACTCAATCCTGAACCTAAATGCGGTACTTATATTATCCAAATTTTAGCGTTGAACCTCCAAAATCCTCTCCAAATGGCAATTTTTATGAATTTTCAAACCCTTCATGAATCCAATTTGTATCAACTTTATGTTTCTTCCAAATGAAATTGTAAAAACCCTTTATATTTCACAAAAGAAGGGACATTAACCAATAGAAGAAATAACTCTCTAACCTTCCAGAAAATCACACCAATGTCACAATAATTTAATTTTATCCTTCATCAAAAGTTTACAATGAGATATACATCCAACATTGCATAAAAGAAACCAAATATATGCTCTCGGGTAAGGCCGATAAAAGGGACAAAAATGATCGCAAAAGCCACCACCAAACAGCATAGAGCAGCTCACGGGTAAGGCCAGGAGGGAGGCAGCAAAAAGTTAAAAAAAAACCGACCCTGAACCACGTCACCAAACCAAAGAATCACTGCAGCAAAGCTCACGTCAAGGGTAATGAGAAAAGAAAAAGGCCCCTACAAAATAGCTCCACGAACAAGGACAATAGGAGGAAAGCCTCCACACTTAAAGCTCACGATTAGGGACAACAAGAGCAGCGACCAATTTCACCAAAATTAGCTCCACAGCAAAGGGGAAAGCTACCATAAGTAATGTCATTGCGTTGTATTTGATATACATAAGAGAGTGAATGGAGAAGCTATCCTAAACCACTAGGACCGAACCCACCTTCATGACAATGCTCAAACTAAACATTCCCACATAGAGATGGGTATTGAAATTCAGGAATTTTCGGATGACAAACTTGATCACTAATAACATATTTTAAGGGGAGCATTAAAGAGGAGGCCCCAACCAAAACCATGCTCAACAAAGGTGTCAAAACAAACCCAAAGAATAATTCAAGCAATAAGAGATTCTAACCAACATGAATCACTAAAAGGAGCCCAAACCGAGCCCAGAAAAGGGGCAAACTGAGTCTAGCACAAGGGCAAGCCAAGCCCAAGGAATGTTCCAAAACAACAAGAGATTTCAGCCAACATAAATCATCAAAAGGATCCCAAACCGAGTCCAGAAAATAGACAAACCGAGCCTAGCACAGGGGCAAGTCAAGCCCAATGAATGTTCCAAAACAACAAGGGATTTCAACCAACATAAATCACCAAGAGAAGCCCAAACCGAGTCCAGAAAATGGGCAAACCAAGCCCAGCACAGGGGCAAGCCAAGAAAAATAATATCCAGCATTTACCCATTCCAAAAGATCTAAAATCAAGACCATCAAATGAGCCAAAAACGAAGATTAATTTCCAGCATAATTTCATCTCAAAAGAACCAAAATCGAGCCCAACGAATGGGTATTTTCATTAATAATTTGATTCAAAAGAAGCCCAAACCAAACCCAATATATGAACAAATCGAGTTTAATACATGGGGTAAAACAGAGAGAATGCTTTCAGTTACAATTTAATCCAAAAAAAAAAGATCCAAACCGAACTCAAAGAAGAGGCAAACCGAGCCTAGTACAGAGGACAAACCAAGCAGCAAAGGGGCAAAACCCAGTTCAACGCAAGAGTAAAATAAGTCCAGTCACATGGGAGAGCAAACAAAAATGTTTCCAGCATTTACTCATTTTAAAAGAAAACCGAGCCCAAAGAAGGGACAAAAACCGAGCAGCAAAGGGGTAAAACCCAGCCCAACACAGGGCAAAACCAAAACCACATCCACTAGAGAAAATTTTGAAACTGAATTCCATCTATTTGTATATTTTAAAGTGATCCAAAACCGAGCCCAGCTTATGAGCAAAAATAAGAACAATGATTCCAACATTTATCCAGCCTTGCCCAAATAAAACCGAGCCCAAGATGGACAAAACCGAGCAGCATAGAGGCTAAACCAAACTTCAAGATAAGAGGGCTCCAACTTTTGTATCAAAGGGTGATAGGCAGTGGATAAACATGAATAAATCCTTTTAGAGTCAACCTTTTCCAACATTTAACATTTATTCTAAGCATGAATATGAATAACAATAATAAAAGCTTTGATAATTTCTCCTAACATGCATTTCTAGAGGGGCAAACTTCATTTCCAAACGACCAATATAATGTTTCCAAGTATTTCAAGCAAAACGAATAGAGGCAACCCATAGATGCTTCCTTTTCACTGAATCTAACATGTATCAATGCTTAAACTTCAAAATAAACTAAGTCATTCTTAAATTAATCTTTGTAAGAGGATAGAGATTCCTCAAAATGTCATCATAAATAAAATAGAATAGGAAGAAGGAGAAGAATACCTCTTTTATGCAGAATTAAAGCAAAATTATAAGATAGATTCAAGAAAACCGCTCTCACAGCAATCCTTTTCCTAAAAGCCTCAAGATGCAGCAAACGATAAATTCTTCAAACTCCCAGCACACAAGAATTGAGCCTAGAGAAAATTTTGGCAAAGCTTTCCTTTCTAAAAGCTTTAAACAACAAAAACTCAGTCTCCCTTTCTCTCAAGAATTTTTCAACAACCCCACACAGAGAACTAAAGGGGCTATTTTAGGCAAATAAGAGACGAGCAGCGTGCGCAATCGGCGGCAGAGGAATGTCGCGTGGAACAGCTAGGGCACGCAAGAGAGACGTCGTTGCGGCTGATTGAGTCGCGGGCTAGATCAAATGGGGGGTTAAATGTATGGGTAGAGGTGTAAATAGGATTTAGGGTTTATCAAAATTATAATAAATAGTGATATAAGTATAAAAATACTTATTATTTTGCAAAATAAAATTTGCTTTGTGTCTTTTATCTGTGCGTCATAACATATAAAAAATGGATGTCCTTTTTAAATAATTTTGACATTCCAGACGCGCTGGCGCAGTCCGTTTCTCTGTCGGAGGTCGTTTTGATGAATTCATCGATTTTCGTGTGATTTTCTCGTGTCAGAAATTATGGCAAGGGTGTCTTTTCCAACTAAAATTGGTGTCCCGGACGCGTTGGCGCAGTTCATTTTATCGTCGGAGGTCGTCCGGAGAAGTTTGCATTTTTACCCATTCTTTAAGCTCAATATATGTCTGATTTTGTGCAATTTAGTGAATTTTGTGCATTTGGTGAGTGTGTGCAATGATAAAGTCATGAAGTGATTTTCCTAGGGCTCGAGATCCTATTAGGAACTTCTCCCTGAGTCTCCACACAATAGGCCTTAACCGCTCGTCTATAAGACGATGGTTTTGAGACCATAAATGCTAGACATCATAGGAAAATAGGAAGTGTCTGGAATTTCTAAAAAGGTGAGTTTCAATACTAATTTTCTAAGATAATCAATAGGAACTCCTAGAGCTAGATCTTAGGATCTTAAGAAAAAGAGTAATGACCTCAAAATGAGGTCAACAGTAACCGAAGTTGTACTCTGAAAACTTTGTCTGAGACCTTTAGCATTTAAGTGGACAAAAAATTTCATTAGCCTAAAGTCAGAGTGCATGATCACAACACGATGGAGATCACTAACCACAAAATCAGCAATATAGGGTTAATCATTTGCAGGATGTTCATGTGAGGTCCATTTGCCATCACGTTGAAGTTCCTTCTCCACCACAACTTAATCCAAAGCTTCACACTAATGAAATTCTTAAATCTAGCAAAGGATTTTTCTAAGAGCCTATGTATTATTGATGGGCAATTCATTCTCCTTATAAGAGGAGAAATTGATGACCCTAAAGGCAAGCATCGGACTATGGTGATTTATGGACATTAGGCACAGGCACAAATCCAACAATAGCCAACTAAAAGGGCCAAATAATGGTCAAATAAAAACTAGAGAAAAAACAATAGTAAATTTGCCCAATCAATCTCATAATATAATAGGAAGTTGATGACTAGAAAGGCAAGCATTAGATAGACGTTAACAAGCACCAAATGTTGGTTGACTGTGAAAATCAAATGTTGGACAACAATTGAGGCATGCTCAATCATTCTCATAGGAGGGTAGACAGATAACCAAGAAGGTAAACATTGATGGTTGAAAATCGCCAGTGTTGGATAATGTTTAATGATATCAGACAATATTCAGCTGGAAACATCAAAGATTGACTGACAGTCTATGACTTGCTCAACAAGTCTCCTTATTAAAAGTGAAACCAACCATTAGGGAGATGGGTATCTAGCATTGATCATCAATGGTTGACAAACATCAAACATTGATAGTCGTCAAAGAAATTCGACAAGAATATCAAACGTCAAATGATAGATGTTGAATGTCGAATGTCAAACATTGAGCAATGATCAGTAGTTTATTCAATCACTATCCTTATAAGAGAGGATATAAACAATTCCTCTTGATCATTTGGAATATTTTAGAAATCTTATTGCCTTATCATAACAGAATTAAATGATATTCAACTTTTCATGTTCATCTAGTAGAGATACTCATTTCGACTACAAGCATATGAAATGTAAAGGCTGTTTAGTCCCTCAAATAGTCCTGAAATTTCCAACTATGCTTTTGAGTGTTTGATGCAAATCCATATGTATTTGGATTAACATATTATTGGCATTCCTATGTTTATCCCATCAAGCTACTAATTTAAATATAAGTAGGTCAAAGAATACGTTTGGATGATCTCAGAGTCTATGAGAATTTTTTATTTGAAATTTTGGATGCTTTGATACATGAAAATTTTGTGTCAAGATCTATGCTTGAACCAATGATTTTTTTTTTTTTTAACAGTTCAAACATTATGTTGAAAAGATCCAAAAATGAAACTTACATTGCCAGATGTAAAATATCGTGTGATTACTCAGAAACTAGCAATATTTTCACATAATTCAGATGTTTGGCTCATAAAATTAGGCTTTAGCATTGGTAATCAGGATAAATAGAAGAGAAATATAGCATAAAAGGGCCATGTAGGATGTTCAATTCTGAGTTTGAACAGTACAAAAAACTTTTTGTTCTACAAACCTAGCTGATCTTGATGATCTTGCAGATACTGTATCCTTGCCCTTAGATTCCACTTGCTCCAGAATACATGTATTCACACTGTTTACAAGGCCTTGGAGATTCTTATACATCTCTCCATAAGTAGTCTGCTGAGCTCCACTGCCGGCCAAATAGTCTTTGATACTAACAGAACAGCGCCGAATAAGTAACACGAAAACCATAAAAGGAATCAGTAGAAAGGAATAAAGAAACATAAATTACTTGATTTGCATATGGAACGGCTCATTCTGGTCGCTCTTCAAATCCACTGCATCAACCATCAGATAATCCTCCAATGGCAAACACTTCACCAAAATCACCTTCTTCTTGTCTTTCTCTGATTTGGAGTACACAAATCCGTAGGCGTCGTCCAGTTCATTCCATCCCTCAACCCCTATCTCCTCACCTTCTGAAAAAAAATTTAAGAAATTCTTTAAGTGAAAATAACAAAAAAAAAAGTTTCAAGTAACTTGCATCAAAATGATTGGAAAGTACCGATTGGGGGGTCACTGTCTAGGGCTCTTCGACCGACAGCTATGAGGGAGAAGCCCGCAGATAGGACGGAGGCGTGGACGGCAAAGGCGACCCTGTCGTGATGGTTTCGAAAAGCTGGTCGAGAAGCCCTAATCACGGCCATCACCGAGTTCTCGGAAGCCATCTTCGTCCTCTGCAAATGCAAATGGTTCCCTTGCGAAGCACAACGAGAGCCTGTCTGGTCAGGGATTTAGAGGAGGATTTAAGTTGGATTTAGAGGAGAATTCAGAGGAGTTGAAACCTATGTGGGAAGACAAAGATTTATAAATACCAAATAGTTTTTTAAAATTTATTAGGATTTATTTATTAACATACCCAACAATTTTGAGCATTTAACGCTTTCAAAATTTTATAGTCAGTAATTATAGGACATATCAACTTGTTACACACAAAATCTCAATCACAATTCATGGGTTGAACTAAAATGCATAGATTACCAATTCATAGTGAGAAATCTAATTACTACTCATCAGAAGGAAACATAATAAAATATTCATTTCTAATTCAAAGCTGATAAAAGTTAGAACAATTTAACTGAATTAATCCATTAAATTGAACATCTGATATTTCTCAATCTAAGTACACAACAATCACAATTTCACTTTCCAAACTCACTTGACCTCACTTAGAAGTCTGTTTTCTCATACTCATAGCACTACCTCAAATCCCTCCTTCGAAGTGTTAATGAATGTTTCTGATATTTCTTCGATGAATTCCTCTTCATCTTCTTCAACGGCTTCTAGTCTCCTCAAAAGATCCTTACTCCATAGCAATCCAGATATCCTTCATAAGAGATTTTGCCTTTTGTAGACCAGGAAGATGCCATGCTAGCATAAACCACCGTAACTCCCCCAAGTCGGTTCATCAACACCAAAATTTCTACTTGGAGCATTGAAGTGTTACTCCCTCGATAAGAAGAAGTGTTGGGTTTTTGTAGATGGTGCCTTTGGACCTCTTGAAATGGTGTCCTAGTGTTGGAGAACGCACCTATGCGCCTCATACTTCGCGCCAAGGCACTAAGCATTAGTTATGGAGGAAGCGCTTGAGCGCCTCATACCTGGTGCAAAGGTGTCATGCTCTTGATTTCCTTTGGCATGCTTGGGCTTATGGGTAGTGTAGGCACGCCAAAGATGACATGGATGTGCTCTATTGAGGCAAATAGGACTCTTATGGCTTCGTGGCTTAGTTGGATATGTGGCTCAACAGACTTCCTTCTATTTCACTACAATATCTGCCAAGGCTTCTTTAAAGCTTTCATAAGTACATTTTTCCTGCAATTTCACAAAAAAAAAAAAAAAATCACTGAAAATGCATAAATTGGGACAAATAATATAGAAATTTATAAGAAAATATAGACAGATTTTATCACATAATATATATGTTTTTAGTTATTTTTAAAACTTGAAGTTATCATTTTGTCTATTTGTCGTAGTATAATTCTCTTTTTCATATAACCTTCTTGCTTCGATCGTTGAAATAATTTGGAGAAGAGAAGGGATTGGAAAGTGGGAGAATATAATGATATATACACAAACAAATTAAAAAAAAAAACGTGGAGAACTTATGTAAGATAAACTTTATCTGATATATCAAAAATGTATGTACAAAACTAGATTGGATCAAAACATCTTGAAATACATATCCACAAAGAGAGGACCTTACGTAAGAAACTAACAAAAAGAGAACTAAATTTTATTCTTTGTTCTGAGATCGAGAGAAACTACAAAAGATCATGTTCTTTTGGTTAATCACATCTTGGGAGATACCCAAATATACTCTTGATAATTAGAGGTCCTGCTTGTGTTTTTGTGACAACTATTGAATAGTGTATATCCAAAGGATAGGGTTATCTCAAATAGGAATGTCATGGTGCTTCAAAACCTACACCAAGTAGTGAGGACTGAGAGTGAATCTCTCACATCCTAAACAACCGACATCTAATCGGCAACGAGGCCTATGAGAAACCGGGTCATCAAGTAGGTTCATCTCATTGTTTCAAGGTCATACTGTGCCATAGGGTAGAAGGAGAATTATTGTATTCTAAATGGGTCACGACCAGTCAGCAAAATGAAGCTTGATAGATGACTTCAATGATATATCAAAAGGATGATTGGGCTCAAAAGGGGATTTATCAAAGAAAGGTAAGGAAGTCTTAAGCATGTAGAGATAGTCAAACATATAAAAACACCAAACTGCTCCCTACTATATTTTAGCAAACAACTAAAATAAGGTGGTTGACACATATATTTAAGTGTGTGCAAAATTGTAGTTGTGGCTTGTGTATGACTTTGATTGGGTCACCATCCCCAACCCCATCATGAGGTTCCAAATATCCGAACACGTGATACAAAAAATAACAATTTTAAGTGAAAGAAGTATTTTAAAAGTTGACCTCCTATCCGGTCTAGGTTATAGATGCATTGGCTTTAAAATAAGCTCAAGACATGATGTGTAATATTAACATAAGAATATATTTTTTATAATTTTAAAATAGTTCCTACGAAAGAAAAGCTTCAGTGATGCATGTTAGACTTCTTGGAACCTTAACATAGTTATACACATGCTAATCTCAATGGCAATAACTCATATTTCTTGTTGAGATATACTCACAAATAATGCTCGTTAAAACATCTCGACCAACATCGGGTTACTCACCTATTAAAGATGACTTGCCAACAAGGCTGATCAGGTTATGATCATGCAAAAATGTAGTGATCCAACATATCATTCACATCATGACTATCCAATTTTTTTACAATGGACTGGTAGACTCACTTAGATACATCATAGATGCTGCTACAGAAGATTCCTTAGTGGTTAAACCTTTTGATGAAGCCTACACGTTGACAGAAGAGATCAATGGGTTTCTGATAGAGTGGACCCAAAGAAAGTAGACAGTGTACAAGGTACTAATGCCTTGACCATACTGGAAATCCAAGTAAGATCCCAACCTGACAAGTTTAGAAGTCGTGAATGCTAAAGAAAATCAAGGGCACAATCCTTATTCCAACGCCTACAATGCGCATGGAGAAATCATCCAAAATTTTCATGTAACAATAACAACTAGCCCCACCTCAAGCCAATTTTGTATGTAATTAGAATAATCAAGAAAATATCCCAAGAAGCAAAAATTCCCACCAGGATTTTAAGCTAATTCACAACCCACCCAAAAAATGTCACAAATCAAGGATTTAATGATTCAAATGGGGAACACATTCTACAACCAAGTTGTAGCCATTATAAATCTTGAAACTCAATTAGGATAACTGACTAATTCAATTAACAATAGACCCCCCTTAGGGAATCACCTAACATTTTTGAGGTGAAACGTAAGGAGAAAGGGAAGGAGCAGATGCAAGCTATGAAATTAAGGAGTGGGAAGAAGTTAGAAGAAACCAATAGAAAGGAGCAACTCAGTGAGAGAAATCCTACTATAGGAATCAAGCCTCAAACTCCAATAGTGGATGCAAAGAGACTTATCTCACCCATCTGAATTGACGCAAATGAGATACTTATACCACCCTTTCCCCAAAGGTTACAAAAGCATAAGTTGGATCAGTAGTTTTCTAGTTTCTTGAAGGTATTTAAGAAGGTCGCCATAAATATACCCTTTGCTCAAGCCCATAAACAAATGTTTAGTTATGCCAAATTTATGAAAGCTGTTTTAACTAAGAAAAGGAAACTGATGAATTAAGAGATTGTAGCACTTATTGAGTAGTGCAGTGCAATCTTGCAAAAAAGTAACATAAAAAATGAAAGACCCTGATAGTTTTACCATCCCTTGTGTCATGGGAGCAAAATTTGTAAGAAGGGCATTGTGTAATTTATGACCTCGTATTATAATAATGTCATTATCCATTTTCATGAGGTTAGAATTAGGAGAAAACAAAGCTATCAATCTGACTTGACAACTGGCAGACCGATCCTTCGCTTATCCCATGAAATTTATAGAAGTTGTTTTGGTAAAAGTGACTGCTGAATTTGTAGTCTTGGACTTGGAGAAAGACAAGGAGGTACCTCCAATTTTAGGCCGACCCTTCCTAGCCATTGGATGAGTAATAATTGATGTGCAGAATATAAAGTTGATCATGAGAGTGAATAATGAGGAAATTGCATTCAATATTGTGAGATCCGTGAAATTTCACCAAGACCAGGCTGAGGGCCATAGTAATTGAGTTGAGGTCATGGAGAGAGTAGTGATTATCCAGTTAATGGAGACGCTGCCAGATGAACTAGTAGAGCAAATAGGCGTTGAGGATGAGGAGAAGACTTCTAGAGAGGAATATAGTCTACTGCTAGGGGGAGACACTAGAGTCAATAGAGAAAATTTTGAGTTGTTAGACACCGCCATAAATTCCACAACCTTAGTACCCTCCACTGAGAAAGCCCTTGAATTGGAATTGAAACTCCTGCCTAGTCACCACAAGTACGAGAACCATCAGCTCTTCATGTGATCATTTTTGCATATTTGTTTAAGGAGCTAGAGGAAAAGTTAATTAGGGTTCTAAAATAACCAAGCAGACTCTGAGAACTAAGTTAGTCACTACCCCTGTGATTGTGCACCATATTGGGATTTTTACTTCGAGTTAATGTGTGATGCAAGTAACTATGCAGTAGAAGCAGTGCTAATACAAAGGAGAAATAAGGTGTTTCATGCAATCTACTATGTCCGTAAAACTCTTAATGAAGCCATGATGAATTACACCACCACAAAGAAGGAATTATTGGACGTAGTATTTGCATTAGATAAATCTAGATTCTAATTTATAGATAAAAAAGTTATGATCTACACCGACCATGATGCTATTATATATCTTATGACCAAAAAGGATGCAAAACCCTATTTGATATGTTGGGTCCTTTTGTTACATGAGTTCGATATGGAGATTGTGGATCATAAAGGTCCAAAAAATGAGGTAGCTGGTCACTTGACTAGATTTGAGTAGGAGAGTTCGAAGGAGTTTCTGCTTGACAAAAATAAGAATTTCCTGGATGAGTAACTCCTCACCATCTTTGATAATTTCACCCCATGGTACGCTGACAATGTAAACTTCATTGTCAGTGAAATTGTTTTGTACGATTTGTACTTCTACTAGAAAAAGAAATTCTTTTCTGTTGTCAGATTCTACTCTTGGGTTGAATCCTATATTTTTAAGAAGTTTATGGACCAAATTCTTAGGGGTTGTGTGCCTTATGAAGAAGTAAGCAATATTCTGAGAGCATTTCATGATTCTAAATTTGGGGGGCATTTTTGAGTACTTAGAACAACAATTAAGGTATTGCAATATGGATTTTATTGGCCTACCATATTTAAGGATGCAAATGATTATGTAAAAACTTATGATAGATGTCAATGAGAAGACAATCTTTCAAAAAGAGATGACATGCCCCTAAATTTTTCATTAAAATTTAAAATATTTGATCTCTAAGGAATATATTTCATGGGACTATTCATACATTCCCTAGGAAACACACATATTTTGGTAGTAATAGACTATATCTCTAAGTAGATTGAAGATGCAGCACTAATGAATTGGGAAGAAAGAGAAAGAGTGTTATAAAAAGTTTTAAAAATGTGTTTTTTCAGTTTATAGTGGTGAGTTGTGGCGACGTCCGTAGGCTTCAGGGGCCAGAGTCGAGAGCTGCAAGAATTATGAATCATGTAGGTTGTAGTGATGAGTTACGACGACGTTCGTAAGCCACGGGGGCCAGAGTCTTGAGCTGCAAGAGCTGTGAACCACGTAGGCTGTAGTTGGTCATGTAGGTTGTAGTGGTGACATGTGATGACAGAAATAGGCAGCAAAAGCCAGAGTTAAGAGTCGCACGAGCTGTAATGGTTAGTTGTGATGACATCTATTTGCCGCAGAGGCTGGATGCGAGAGTCAGGAGCTGCACGGAGGGAGATTTAACTGTCTGGAAAAGTCACTATTTTTTGGGTGTATTATTACGTCATATTTGGGAGTTGCCGTTGCACCATAAGTAGAAACGTTGTTACTTTGCAATGTATATTGGGGTTCTGCTTTCCACATGATTTCACAATGGACTTTGCTGCAATGAGCACGTGGTGGTCGGGGATGGTTGATGACAGTCGACAATGACAACTATCGGAGGCAGCAGTGGCGACTAGAGTTTGACAGAGGGTGACATTGATGGCGACCAAAGTTCCTGAAGATGACAACAACCAAAGTTAAGGTTACAATAGTGGTGACAGTGAAGGCTAAAGTTGGAAGGAGACAACAATGGCTGGAGTTAGTCGGCTGTGGAAGAAACTAGAGTTGGCTAGAGGTGGTGACGGCCGGAGTTGGTCGGAGGCGGTGACATCCAGAGTTAGCGAAGGAAACGGCCGTAGCTCGAGTTGTTGGATGACATTGGCCGATGGCTACATGATCGAGAGGCCAACGGTGGTTGAGAATGGTTAGCTGATGCAAGAGCAGGAGGCCAGCGGTGGACAAAGGTGGTTGGAAGCGGTAGTAATGGCCAAAGGTGGTGGAGGCCGATGAGGGCAGTGGATGAAGTTAGACAGATTTACCGTAGAGGATGTTCTTACTCAGGGTTTAGCCTCCTTCTCAGTAGGGCTCTCTTTATAAAGTCCATGTTGCAAATATGGAAGAAATCCATACCTCTCTTGATCAGAGGACCTAGAGAGATCCCTTTAATTAAATTGCGTTCGATGGATGCCTGAGTATCTTAATGATATTAGAATTGAGTGATCATTGACATATCAGATTCTTCTCACCTAGATGTTTGATTTTACTATAAGCATGTCATATTCATAATATGTTTGGACTTCCAATCAGAAAGCTTTGAAAAACAGTTTAATAGCTTGATTTGAGCATGATTTAACTTGGATTGGACCAATTTTAATATCTTTATGTTCGTATAGTCGAGATTGCCAGTTTGACTGAAAGTTTGCTGAAATCATAGTTTTGGATGTTTTTTAATCAAAGTTTGAATATTTCCTGCTTAAAAATTACCTTGAGATTTGTGTTTTGCCTCTAGATTCGTGATGGATATTGGAAATTTGTTGATAGTTTATCGAGATGGCTAAAATTTTATATTTAAAATTTTAGGTGGTTAAAAAATTATATTTACAATTTGGATGATTAAAATATTATATTCAATATTTTAGACGACTCTTATATAGAAACCCCTTTATTAAATTAAGATAACGATAAAGTTGACCTCTTTCAACATATTTATGATTAAAACTATGATAAGGAAATCTTAGCGCGATGCCCTATAATTCTTATTTATTTAATATCTCACACTTAAAGTTTTGTATTTACATTTATTATGATCTTATAAATCTATGCATGAAAAAAATGTATTTAACTTTTAAAAAGTAATTAATAGAGATATTCTTAATATAGTATTAAAGGTTTGAGTATGAATTTAAATTTGAAAGTTTAGGTGTTAAAATAAGTGAATAAATGAGAATTGTGCAGTTTGCATGTAAATGCCTCCTTATAATTAATCATGCTTAGCAAGCAATATTTTTGTGACATTAACAAATAGGAGAGAGACATTTTTATATATAATAGTTAGGGAACAATAAAACTATACTATATACTTTTGTGGCCAATTTTTTTAGAGCCTAAGCTTATGAATGAGGGTTTGGACTACAAATGCAGCTCAAAGATTGTTAATAGTTCGAAAATTGGTTCAAATTTTGGTTTGGATTGAGATCACATCGAAATAAACAAGCAGATCTACAAGCCAAAAATTTAAATAAATTTTCTTTTGAGTTCATCCAAGCTCGGCTCAAAATTGGATGATTTTAGGGGTGTGATTTTAGCGAATTTAGCTCGAAAATATTAATTCAAATTTCGGCTCGGATCGAGATTAGATCAAAATAAATGAGTCGAACAACGAGCCAAAATTTTGAATCAAATTTTTTTTCGAGCCCATTTCGAGCCGACCCAAGCTCGGCTCAAGATCAAATTGCTAACAGCCCATTTTCCAGCAAACAGTATTGACAACTAAATTTCATCTCATAATCTTTAATCTTCCACTATACAACACTTCATTTAATATCAACCAAGCACAAGAACAGCTTAAAAAAGGCAGAGTAAGACGACAGAGGAAAAAATAGGGAGAAACAGAACTGAAATGTTCAGTACTTGCTGTTCTCTGCAGCCCTCTTCCTCGTCACCCGAATGTAAACGAAGGCTGCCACCACAAATGCGGCGATAAATCCGGCGGCTATCGCCTTCGAAGTGGCGAGTTTCACCTTCGACGCTTGCCTCGGCGCATGCCGAGCGAACAAAGGCGCCGAACTGGGAGAGAAAGGCGGCTCCTTGGCCGCTTCAGACTTCGTCTCAAGCACAAAAAGGATCGGTTCTGCAGGCGATGGAGCGAGGCGGGCCATGGCGAGTGTTAGGACGATTTCAGAGAAGAATAAGATGAACAAAAGCAGGCGAGCCATGGCACAGGTGTTGAAGAGACAGAGAGCTTGAAATTGAGCAGAGAAAATTTTCAGTGTCAGTTGGTGAGAATTGAGTGAAGAGCTGAGAGCATTTATAATTGGAATCATCTGTTGGTTTTAATGCTTTACAGTTCATTCGGGAGTTATGCCACGCGCTAACCCCGAACACGCACACAGCTGGAAGGGAAGTTTTAATGGGAATCTTTCGACGAGGATGTTTCATTCAAGTTTTAGCAAAGATGAGCTAAAAAATATTTGGATTTATTTAAAAATGAATATTAATATATAATAAAATTAAACCTTTTCTAAAAATAAAATATTATGTATCAGAATTCAGAGTTATGAAAGGGGAAAAATAGCAAATTAATAATTTTTAGAAGTGAGGATAAAAAATATTTACTATGATAAGGTGATAATTTGATTTAGTTGATAAAAGTGTTTAAATTAAAAAATGAAAGGAGATTAAAGAGTACTCAAGGCAATTATCATGAGAGTGTCTAACCATGGGAAAAACCAGTTCACTGATATCTCCAACCATCTCAAGTATGCCTAACGGTTCCTCATGAGAGGTCAAGCATCAACAACCTAGTCATATCAACCAACCAACCCATATCTACAAACTCAGCCGACCGATCTGAATTTGCCAACGTGAAGTTAAATAAACTTAACCGACCGAGGGAGAGAATAGCCAGATGATAAGCTCATATATGTAAAATACAAAAAATAGACACTTTTAAAGCAGAGATAAAAATATAACCTTGTGATATTGTACTCTCTCCTACATACATAGAGGAATCTTTTTATGAATAACACACAAAAAATTACTATTTATTACCGTTCATCCTCTCTCTATCTCTATCTTTCATTATTTTCACTTCATTCCTTGGTTTTGATTTATAGACAAATCAAAATTCAACATTTCAAAACGAGCTTTCAGCAAGATTTGAATCAAGCCTTAAACTGGTTCAAATATGAACTACTTTGAACCAAGTTCAAATGGCTTAGAGCCAATTGACTAATCTAAAATGATCTTTTAAGCACATTTCTCAAAAAAACAAAATAACAATACATTTCTCTTATTCTTCATACTGGTTGGCATATAAAGTCAATGTCAATCTTTGTTTGGTGTGGGTGCCTCGGTGGAGATTCAGAAGGCTCTTGGAAAATGAATTTTGAAATTATATTGAATGATATTATCCATTGTATTCTAGGGGAAAAAATAGTATCTTGAAATAAATCATCCATATTCTGAACGATTATATTTGCTGATTTTTTTAACTTTATTTAAATATTCGAGCTATAATATAAATAAGCAAGGGCATTGAATGAACTTAAAATTTGTTCGAGATGCACAATTTGACTATAAATGTGTTATAGATGGTCCTAATTTGATTTTGAAAGCTTTCAATTCTTAAATATATATATATATATATATTGTTGAATCACGAGATGTCCTTCGGGTCACGCCCAAGGAATAGAACTTTGGTCGGATGAGAAAAATAAAAGAAATATAAACCAAATAACATTGATTCTATAGGAATAGATCCGGTAATTATTTTTATAGGCACAACTCTCCTTTTTATAAGTCGTAGAAATGAGTCCAGTAACTTACATTATTGTCCCCATTTAATGAGAACATTATCATTATTTTTAAGCATCATGTACATATTTGTATCCAAATTAGACATATTTTGACCTTGCAAACATTGTTGACGGCGTTCCGAATCTGTAACCGTCCTAGGTACCGTTTCATATTTGTAATTGCTTTGCTTGGTCATGTGGTATTTGTTCGGTCGGTCAAAAAGTTCAACTGAACCATTTTCAGTTGCTTTTTTTTATGAAAAATCTATTGTAAGGACTCATTGTCCTCTAGGGGGATTATTTCATCAAGCAGAAATCTTATTACTGTAATCTGACGGATTGCTTACTTTTGATCGATAAATCTATATATACCGGAGGAGTATTTGTTAGGCGACTGTTATGCTTGCAAATACCCTTTGTGTTAGTTCGATCGTTATCTGTATCAGTGTGTGGCTTTCCTTGGTACTATCCAACTAAGGCTCGATCGACACAGAGTTTGGCCAACTAGAGTGTTATTGAATTGCTCAGTTTTCTACTGCTCTCTTAGTGTGATCTGTTGGATCTCCTCAAGATTCATGCAGCCACATCAGTAATGTATGTATATATATAAATTTCTTCAATATTGGAGTAGTTATTAGTTTTTTTTTTTTTTTTTTTTTTTTTTTTTTGGTCACTGAGCTTTAAACATGATATATTTCAGTGCGGGAGGAAACACCCAACTATCAGGCCATCATCTCAACAACAAACATTAAAGGAGTTGGCTGAATTGAATAAATATTGATCAATTATTCATTAAAAAAAATCTTAATTTTCAATTGATCAAAACTCTTTTATCTTCAAATTGAATTGTAATCATAATCCATTATAATTTTTACGTATGTTAACGTTTCAAATAAGATTCTTTTGTCCTTGAATGAGTGCTAGAACTAGCACCATACAATTCTCAATTTATTTCCATGAAATGTGCTATGCATTCAAGCACAAATATAAAATAATCATAAACATATTACTTTTTTTCTTTATATTTGGCAACTAGTTCTAGACTGAAAATTATTATTAAGAATTGTGATTAGAATGATCTCAAAGCTATTTGACATGATTTTAATAAAATATTATATTAATCATTTATATGCTATATTAATCTCAAGGAAAATCTTTTTGGGAAAGTTTGAGTCCTAACGATGACAAAGTTAAAAACTAATAGTTAAAATTACTTCAAAGTTAAATTATCCCAATTAAAGAAAGGACTTCCTACCAAATTTTAGCCTTACACTCAACTACAAGTTTTTAGAATCATAACCACTGCGAAATAGCTATCAAGAATGGGAAAAAATCTTACATATGGAGTCCAGATGCGACTCTTCGTTTGGACTCCAATAAAATTTTGCTACATGTATTTGATTGGACCCACTTAAAAAATGACGAAAAGATACTTATTGTGGTGTTATTGTAAAACAACTCCAATAACACCACAATAACAAAGAAATACCATCGGTACAATGGTTTCGCTTCAATAACCCCGCAAAACAACTCGAATAGCAGCATAATAACACCGCAATAACACAGGTGATCAGCGCCAATAACACCGCTCGGAGGACCACACAATGCAATAACCCTCGCAAAACAACTTCATTAATGTCACAATAACACCACAATAATACCCATGAACAACGCTAATGGAATCGCCCGTTGGACCACGCAAATAACACCGCGATCTTAGTGGGGTGTTATTGCTATCTTTTTCTCATTTTTTAGGTAGGCCCAATCAAATACATGTGACAAGATTTTATTGAAGTCCGGATACAGCCAGACTCCCCATAAGAGTTTTTTCTAAGAGTGGGCCTATCATAGACACTAGAGGTTAAAAAGCCATGCACACCGAGTTTTGCAAGAGCCAGCTTAGGAATCTGGCCAAAAGCGTTCTGCGCCGCAGAAGATTCAACGCTACAGATGGCAGGGATGGTCCGGTTGTTCCTGGCGTTTATAGGGTTGGCTCAAGAATAGAAGAAAGTGATTTAGTTATATTACTTGGCATGGCCTGCATCTATACTCTAATATTACTCATTCTTTATTACATAGTGTTCAAAAGAAAGCTTATATATGCTGATGATGTTTCCCCAAACAACAC
Source organism: Phalaenopsis equestris (assembly GCF_001263595.1). NCBI lineage: Eukaryota > Viridiplantae > Streptophyta > Magnoliopsida > Asparagales > Orchidaceae > Phalaenopsis > Phalaenopsis equestris. The sequence continues at coordinate 19,844,095 of NW_018164444.1, forward strand.
ATTAATTATTCAAGAAGATAATGGAAGATCTTCTGTATGTTTTGCTTCAATGCATCAACTTTTTTGTTTATAAAGGAGGTTTTAATCTAAAATCGCCTCTAAATGAATATCAAGTGTTTGGATTTTTTTTGATACATTCAGTGCTCTCCATAATAATAATTGTGAAATCAAATAATTTTCAAGGTCTGCATGCTCTTAATCAAATAAAAAATCTTGATTAGACAAATCTAATAAACTCAAAATCATTCAATCTGAATAGTCAAAATTTAAGAGAATCGACATGGGCGGCCCAATTGAATGTTTTGAGACTTGATAAAATAATAAAATGTCGATCTAAAAATTATAAATAAAATCTTATTCTTCATATGAGGAAGTCTTAAATTTTATTTTGAAAGAGCTTGAAGATCTAAGGAACTTTAAAGCTTTACCTGGAGCAAACAATGACTTCCACAGTGGTCAACAACTTTTCACATTCGATCACTATCACATAATTAATGTTAGCCGATTGCTATTGTATGATTATTATCATCTGAGTGTAATCATCATTGCTGAACTATCAACATTAAATTGTCATCATCGTCTTTGAATATTCTTCAACCAATTATTATCTCTTAGCTTGTTAGAGGTGGAGCCCGGTTTATATAAAAAAAAGTGATTTCTCCTGCTCCTGATCGTGAAACAACGTGCCTCTAGCTCCCGCTCCCGCCTCCTCCTCTGTAGCGAAACTTCTCCCACCTACGATTCGCGAAACGTCGCGGCTCTCTGCTTCTTTAAGTCACAAACAGATAGTAGTTCCGGTTGCAGTGTGTGTGGTTCGAACGAGAAGAAGAAATTGCACGACTCTCCTTTAGATTTTACAAGGCTTTTTTTGTGTTCTTCTTCGGGCTTCATCGGAATAGAGGAAGAGAAGTGCAAGCAGTAAATCCTTACGGCAGTAGAAAGAAGAAAGAAGAAGAAGATTGTTCACTCTTGGCTTCTTCTTGGTGGCTTGTACCAGAAGAGAAATTGAGTTTATTTCTTTCAGTGTATCTCCGTGTAGGGAGAGAAGAAGAGAGAGCAAGGAAGTGAGAGATCCCTCTTGTAAGTTGAAACGATCGATTGGTGTAAATTCCTCAAGTAGTAAAATCCTCTGCAACTCTGTGGACGTATTCAATTTGTCGAACCACATAAATCTGTGTGTTCCGTTGTGTTACTATTTTCTAGTGTGAATTTTCTTGTTCTATTTTTCGCTTTTTCATCAAAGATCATTCTTCTATTTTATACATATACCACAACATGGTTGTCTTCATTTGATTGTTATCATTACTATTTTCACATAGTCACAATAAATTTAGCTAATGTTGAATGCCTTACTTTCTAATCTCATCTTCTTCAATTAATAGGAAGAATAGAGATTTATAATATGTACTAATTAACATATTGTTTTATTTTTTCTAAGCCAGACATTGTGTTTTTTCTCATTTTGAAATTTTGATTTAGAAATATTGATGTCTCATATACTTTTTTCTTATATATATATATATATATATATAAATATCTTTCTTTTGGCTAATTCAATATTTTTGAGAGGTTTCCCTTATCTAATAAAAACCTTGCGCTATTTTAAATTTAGATTTATATTCCTCATATGAATAAGCTTTACATGACTAATCATATTTTAAGAAAATTATTCTTGAGAAAAACTCTAGATAGAAACTAGATTTATTTTTTTGATATTTCAAAAATTGTTTGAAGAGGAGTTGGATTTGTTGATAAACTCAATTTAATTAAGAAAATATCTCAAAAGTTAAAGCAAGATGCACAAGGAGTATATAACCTAAGTATATCATGATGCTCAAAAGATGTTATATCATATTAGGTTATAATCACTTTGTTAATTAATTTGTTTTTTAATTTTAAATTGATTAGTTTATTATGGATTAGCTGGGCTAGAGTGATGATTTAAATATGAATTCTTCACGATTAGTGAGGATATTATTATCATTAGAAAATGATATATGGTGAAGACTTATAAAACTATTTAAATAAGGATATAAGCCTTGAACATAATTTATAGCAGGGAATCATAAGGTAATTAAGATAATTAATTTTATTTACTAAAATTTAATATAACAATTAATAACATTAGAGCTTTCAACTTTAAATTTCAAGAAGGCCAAAGAAGCACGACTTTTGGTCTTGTAGTACCACCTAGAAGAAACAAACAAATAGATTGACAATGGTGTTCTTAAAACTATGTTATATTAGGGTCAATGTATAAGAAATAGGCTAGTCCATTTGATTTAATTGTTTCTAACTATTCAACAATTAAATCTAAAAAAAATGATTCAATGGGTGTAAATATTAGTCAAAATAAATCTAGGAGGCTGATTCATTAAAATTTTTCCTAAGTTGAACTGTGACATTCTTCAGATAATATTATAAGAACCATAATGAAAATTATTACCTCAAATCAACAAATTTTAGTTTTTAAAGTTGTAGTGTTATTTCAAAACAAGTAACGTTTAAGTTTAGGAGATTTTGATATGTCTTTTAGCATGTTTAATTTCTTTCACATTTAACACATATTTTTGAATAAAACTGCAATTTAAAGAAGTGCATTTTCATGATTTTCTTGCAGGTATAATAGGTAAGAAACATGGATTTAATTGGAGCGGAAATGGAGCGAAACAGAGGCAATTGGAGCAAAGAGGTTGCTAGCAGACCGACGTTTAGGCGCGACTTCTGGGCACTAAGGTGCCACGTTTGGGCTCCTGGGTTCTCCCAGAAAACAGAGAAAACGACGCTTAGGCACTACAGGCAGACGCCTAAGCGCCAGAACTGTTCGGGACGGTTTTTGACAACCCAGAGAGTTATTTGACAAATATGGATGGTTAAAAGGGCACTTTTTGGTATTTCTAAGTTTGGGAATCCTACATGGATGCTAAGAAGTCATAAATAAGAATAGGGATTGGAGATTTTTACATTTTCTTGAGAGATTTGAAAGGAAATTTGAGTGCAATTCTTAAGGAATTTGTATCAACAATATAGGGTATAGCAAAAGGCTTTGTTGGAGGGATTTGTATCTTTTTTTCAGAGGGAAAAAACTAAGTATTGTGTTCTTTATTTACTTTTCACTGTTGTAAACACATATTTGCTGGATTTACTTTAATGAAATGAAGTTTTTTTGTTGTGTTAAGCATGCTTTGTGAGTAGAATTCCTTTTCCCTTCTCTTGTGATGAATAAGTTGATTGTGTAGGATGTTAGGATGTTTATATAATTGATCTTTAAATCTTAAGGTGATGCTTTTTACTTCATGCTTAATTTATTTATCAATCTGATCAAATGATATGCTAAAATTTGTGGTGAATCCATAATTACTCGAGAGAATTATGACTTTAACAACTAGGAGAAACCACATTGCACTAGAAGGTGAAGAAAAAGTAGTTCATAGAGCATTGCAAATATATAGTAAAATAGGCTTTGATGGGTGTAAATTGGGGACTCTATGGTGACAGGCTAGACACCTGACCAATTTGATATAGTGTTTAATGAATTAAAATTAGGTTAGCCAAATTGAGGGTATAAATTGAAGGCTTTAGGGTGACAGGCTAGTCATAACTAATATAATCTAGGGTTTAAGGATTTAATACTTGGTTAACAAAACTTTTTATGCACTCGAGAGAGGGTAAAGTAGAGGAATGCTCCTATTTATCAATAGCTGCATTAGTAATTCATATTATTTGATCTTACAATTTACTTAAACAATTACAAGAGAAATGTAACTTTTATATCTTTATATTCACCAACCTGGTTGATCTAGATAGGTTTAACTTAGTCGTAGAATCTTAACTTAGGAGTAGCTGCTAGGAAAACCAACCTTAATCAACATTCCAAACTGAGACCTTAGAATGGTAGACTATAATTTTTTTTATTGGACTCGTTATCTAGTCTTTGTGGGATCAACAATCCAGACTCAATAGAACCTTATATTATTGAAATTATACTTATACTTGTGTGAGAAACCCCAATGAGTAATAATACCTAAATTTAAAAATTAACTTATTTGTCGGGGAGCAGATCTAGTTTTTGGTGCCTCTACCAGGACTTATATAAAAAGTGCTAATCCCTAGGGTGGATCATATATCTGTTTATATATCTATTAATTCACTAACATCTAATTTGTAGTTGAAAAAAGCTAAAATCATATATAATTGTAAACCAAACCAAATATTATTTTTAAATGAAATCAAATAAGATATGCAAGTGAATAAGAAAACATAAAGCCTGTGGAGACACCCATTTCAAGTTATACATTTGTTTTTTGTACTCGAGAATTAGTTTTCTACCAATTGATTTAATTATTTATTTTAAATATAATTTGGAGCTTCTTAATACCATTTAAGGAGGAGATAAGTACTTTAACATGATAAATACCAAGAATTTTATTATATTTTTTATAAAAAAAGTAAAAAAAATAATATTTTCTTAAATTCTAATTAGAGTTTTATTTTCACACAGTAAAAACATGACAATTACTTTTCTATTCATTCATTAATAGATTATTAAGACTACAACCTTCTATTTTAAAATTATGATCATGCATATTGGCTAATCTAGAGCATCAAGACAATATTAAACCAAGTCAAACTATAATTGCGATAAGTCGCTTGAGTCAATATAATTGAATAGACCAGCACCGCCCATGTTTAAATGTAATTAATTGAAATTGATTCTCATTTAACAAATTATTAGTAGATAAACCACTCAAGTAACTTTTGATAAATTTGAGAAGTCCTTAATCAAATATCATATATAGATATATTCATTCAATAACAGTACCTGACTAATTGTATACTTCAATCATGTACTACTCAGCGTAGGAAGTCAAAAAATATATCCAATTAAAGTTATTTGATAAATGACATAAAGATAATACTTTCTTGCAATACTGACATAAGAGGAGTTACATTTTTATTATTTAATAATTGACAAAAGTGAATTTCTTAACTATACTCATATTGTATATCACATCTTATAATGTACTTTTACCATTAAATGGAGAGTTAAGCTTGAAGTGTAGGCATATGAGTGTTTATTCAAAGATCTTGACACTAGATTTTATTTCTTATTCCTTTCTTTTTGAATTTGTATGCCACCTTGTTTATGTTTTCCCTTTAAATTGAGCTTGATAGTTCAATTGAGGGAGTACAAAGTCATCTCAACCTCTCTTTCTTTCTTTTGCTCAATTAATCTAGTCGTTTTAAACAAAGTATAATATATTTTCTAAATCAAAAGGACAAGACAATTTTACATCTCACCTGCCTAAATTGCTAATTTTCTAAAGGTGACGTTGACAATGTCCGGCCATACCCTAAACAATTATTTGATTATACAATGTTATAGGTGTTGATCTCACTAGAACATTGATGGTGAATGTTTTATGCTTCAATGTTGGGATTACTTGGAAAAACTTAGAGAATGATTATGATATCTTAATTGAATATTGTAACAATTACCACCAGTGTTCCACTATTTATATATAAAAACTACTCCAAAGTGGAGCACGACGAGATGATTAATGAACTAAATGATGGAGATAATACAACCAAACTTTTTGAACTAACAAATTTTACATATTCATGTTCTCCAATCTTTTAATTTAAACCATTCACATTCCAATAACATCAATGAGATACACCAAAACTCATCCTTTTAAGGTTTTCATGCTATCCCGATCATCATGCTTAATCTAAAAAACTATACGAACATTCTTGAAAATATACAATAGTTTTTAAGACTATAGTCTTAAAATATGGACTTGGAACCATCTCATCTCAAATTTATCCATCTTAGATCATGGTGGGGTTTAAGTGGATTTGGATTTAAACGCAAAAGTTATTTGGGCCTGAAAATGGGCCAAACTTCCATGAACGACCATCACTGTAGAATATTAACGCAGATATTATTTGAAAGCCCAAGGATTTATTTCAATCTAATTTTCTCCTATTTAATTTTTTCTTAAATAAACGCTATTATATTTTATAAAGACTATGCTTAGAAATTAACATTTAGTGTACTTGTTAGTCTTTCTGGTACTAACCCCATTTAAGCTTGGACCATACGTCAATACCTAATCCGAAACATGCAATTATAGATCTTATATAATTGTTGTCCCCTGAAGTTTGACCAGGAACAATGTTCGATGCGGTTTGTTTGTTACAGAAACAAATCCAAACCTCTGCGTCATAATTATTCTCATCAGTGTATATAAATAATCCCACAAAGATGCAACTAATATGCTCTAATTAATCAGTCAAACCGGCTCATTAAGGGACGTGTATATATATATATATATATATATAGTGCGCTTGATATATATATAGCAGTAAGTAATTAATGATTAGTATGTTACGTGAGGCCATGCACGTATATTAGATATCCAATTTTCAGGGCCTCAACTAGTCTCTCTCTCTCTCTCTCTCTCTATTGATGCGTGCTAGACAATTCACGGCGGCAGAGTAACGGATTATTGTCTTAGCATTGCACGAGAATTCAGCACACACACGGATGAAAGAGAAACAAGTAGTGACGGCTTTATAAATTTTTACGTGAAAAATCCGTAAAGAAAAAAATCAGGGGTTTGGCTCAGTTGTAAAACTCCACTATTGATTGATGATTGCAAAAATCTCTTATCTCACAGATGGGAAATGTTACTATATTTTTCAGATTATAGTGTTGACTGATGTCATCTCGTCAGTGGTGATTGATGGTGATTGTGGTCGATGACGGTTGGTGGAGGTCAGCTGAGGTCGGCGTTGGTCGACGACGGTCGGCGGTGATGTTGAGCTACAGCTCCTCCCAAGGCCTCAGGCTCCCTCTCTAAGCTTGAACTCCCTTCTCATGAGAGGAGCGGGACATTATTTATAGTGTTCTTAGTACAATTAATACAAGAATATAAACCATTTTGATCGAATGGTCCAGAAAACTTCCCTCAGTCCGACAATGTTTATCGTCTTAGCACATCATATATATATATATATATA
>NW_018164444.1:19851179-19852413 GCF_001263595.1 Phalaenopsis equestris
TTGAAATATATATATATATATATATATATATATATTATGTATTATACAAGTATATACACTATTTATATGTTTTAATTGAATTAATTAAATAATTAATAGCATAAGTACTTGGGCAGACATTTAGTACCCCAACCCAATTTTGTATAATTTTTTTTTTTGTCTTGTAAGGCTTTAGGGTGATAATAAGCTTTGTATTCATTTGGAGTGTTGTCTTCATAACGTCCAAAGAGGATCGGTTATGTGATTAATTAAAAAGCTGGAACAGGTGACCAAAACGATCGAAATCTCAGGACTGTCAAGTGGTTGTGGTCAATCTAATAAAGTCAAGTGGTTGACCTTTGTATGAATCTGATGGTGGAACATGGGCATATTAAGAGATATTTTGGTTCTAGATAAATCTTCCCACATATTTCTCAAATTTCAAACATTTTGACCTACATAAAGTCAAATTAATTTCCCTTCTTTCTTCACTTTTAAATTTGTCTTCCATAATAATGCCTTTTATCATTGGAGAGAGAGAGAGAGGCGTCCGGAATAGGTTTCAAATAAGTCATTCCATAATGATGTGCTTGAAAATGTAAGTAAATGTATGGGGTCGGCACCTTACCAAACACAAAAGGATCATTTACATATAAATCACATAAATCTTAGTTATTTATGTAAGCAATCGATCGGTGCTTGTTTCGTGACCAGTTGGTAGAGCAGTCCCTCTGAAGATCGTAAGTCCCTTTAGATCATGGGTTTGAACCTTCCCGTGTGTAGGTTGTGATACTCAGATATTTAGCACATCTTGAGATGGCCGCGACTCGTTTAATAGCCTCCGACCATTCCTTTCACACACACACACACACACACACACACATATATATATATAGGCATCCGATCAATGCTAAAATATTAATATTTACATGTATGATACTTAAATTTTTAGTATCACATTACAAATATTGTTATCAAGTTAAATTCATAATTTCAGGCATATATACTTATCACACTAAAGCATTATAAATTTAAATATGAAAATTTAGGTGCTAGGTGCCAGACATAGGGCTGACAATACGGCTCGTTGTTAGCGAACAGCTCGTGTTCGGCTCGTTAAGAAGCTCGTGTTTGGCTCGTTTGCTAAGTTAATGAGCCGAACATGAACAACACGAACATTGAATAAAAAGTATTAAAAAGCTCGTGTTCGGCTCGTTTTGGCTCGAAATACTACTAATCAATTATATATATATAT
>NW_018164444.1:19852836-19853825 GCF_001263595.1 Phalaenopsis equestris
CGTTTTGGCTCGAAATACTACTAATCAATTATATACATATATATATATATGATGAGTAGTAATTTTAAAAATTTTAATTGACTACAAGGCTACAAAGATTTATAATCAATTAAAAGAATTAATTAAGAAAATAGAATAAAAAATATTAAATTAAATTCAAATGATGTTTTAATATAACAATATTTTTTAAAATTTGTCTCAATCTTTAACATCTTATGACTACGTGATTAGAGTTGTTAAAACTATTCTTTATTCATGAACGAATCGTGTTGGGCTCGTTAATCAAACGAGCCAAACACCTAGCAAGACATGTAAATATAAAAGTTGTGTGGTATGGATGTAAATTTATCAAAAACAAAATAGCAACTTAGCAAGGCGGCAATGGGAAGAATCGGGTCAAAGGAATGTCGTCTTAAGGCTGACGCGTCGCTGTCTGGAGTTTGACTTTACCTAGCACGCGTGCACGCCACGTGGGTCCCGCCGTGACTTGTGCGGTCATATGCATCCCGTCAGCCGTATAAATCCCCGCCCGCCCTTCGGTCGGTCTCGTTCTTATAATATAAATTTTGCTTCAATTTTTATGTTTTATATCTAAAGAAAAATTCAATTATTCAGAGATTCGTCCTGAATAAAATTTAATCTGATCTCGTTTTTTAAAAAAATTAATTTTAAAACCAATGTAATATATAAATTAAAATTTAAAATTGATTACAGTAATTTCTTAAAATTTAATATCATTTATTTTGAAATGATAAAAAAATTGATTATAGTAACTTAGGTAATAAAACCGCTTGTTGTTCGCGAATAGTTCGTGTTGGGCTTGTTAAAAAGTTCGTGTTCGGTTTGTTCGCTAAGTTAACAAGTCAAACACGAACAATTTTTTGCGCTCGATATATACACTAGCCGAACACGAATAAAGATTTATTCGTTCGTGTTCAGCTCATTTTAGCTCGAAATAATTAAATTATATATATATATATATATATATA
>NW_018164444.1:19853885-19919394 GCF_001263595.1 Phalaenopsis equestris
TATATATATTTATATATATGGTATTTAAGAAGTTCGTGTTAAGTCATTATGCTCCCGAGAGTTACTGATTTTTATTGCCACATTTCGTATGTCTTGCATCTTTTCATATACTTAAAATTTTTTTCATTGTTGGATCCACCCAACAAGGTGGCTAGTCGGTCGGCTAGGGTGGCTAGCCGAATGATACGAACGACATATTTATTCTACTATCAATTTTTTTGTGACATACACTATTAATTTCTATGTGAGTTATTATATTTGCATTAAATTTTCATGTGATGTAAAATTAGTAAGTCATTATCTGCCTTCTTGACCAGTCCACCATACAATAATAATTTAAATTTATATTAACAATAAATAAATTCACTTGTTATTTTATAAAATAAAATTCTTATCTCATCACCATTGTATAAATATTTTGTATTTATAATAAATTGTTTTCTTTTAAATTGAATGTCTAAGTCTTCTTCCCAGTTAAAACTGCACAGTTGTTTTTGTCGTGACTCTGGCTTGTGGTTAATGGAGTCCTATCATGCGCGGATGCCGTGTGGACCTTTCCACGAGCTGCCGCACGGAAATTGAAGTAGATTTACTTTACATTCCCTGGCCTCTGAAATCTTCCCTACACATCGTCAAGATGTCAACTTTCTCTTCCCTTCTCCATCCATGTCATCCCAATCCACTCTTTCTATAAAAAAGCCAAGAACTTGCCACCAAATCTTCCCATTCCTTACGACACCATAGAGACAAAACAACAAATTCCAATCCAGAGAAAGAGAAAACCAAATACAGTCATGGCTGATGAGTTCCATGGCCTCAGCGGAAGCTGGTGGAGTTCCATGAGATGCAGCAGCGTCAAAGAGCCGCAGGATTTGTGCTTCGGATGGGCGCAATCGTTGGCGGCTGACGGAATCGCGGGCTGCTCCTTCGACAACTCTCCGGCAAGCTGTGTAACTTTTCAGGGCATCCCAGCCATGGATTCTTCTTGTCAGCTTTCGATTTCTGATCTATCGCCTTCTTCAGTTGATCAGTGGGCTCAATCCTTCATGTAGTACTGTTGCCCATTAATTAATCCGATCTGGTTCTCTTTTAAGATATGTTTGGTTGGAAATATATATGATATGAGAAAATCTAATTTTATGAAATTCTATCGTGTTGAATTTTGTACATCGTTGGTAGTCCTCAACCAAAAGGGTTGTTTGTTTGCTCAAGTTAGTAAATTTAAGCTGAATTTAATCAAATAATACTTTAAATCATGTAAATATAATTTAATAAATCCGGATGAAATAAGGATTTGTACATATAAACTTTGTTTTTTTTGTTGCAGTGCTGAAGGCTCCGATGAACCATATGCTAATCTGAAAGATACAAGCCAAGGCTTTTTAACTATAGATCCGAGTTCTTCAGAGTCCGCCATGACAAATCTCCCAGTTCTTTCGCCTTCTGGATTTTCCCTTCTCGATAATCTTCTTGCATTTGAAGCTAGACCTCACCAGCAAGACAACTCAGGCAAAAATACAAGTTCTGATTTCTGTTCTTTAGTTGAGCCCTTGCAGTTTATGGACGCTGGATTTGAGGAAAAATCTTATCTCAATAAATCTGAGGTAAATATAAACTTTGTTGTTATAATTCGCTTAATTTATTCATTGCTAATGTTATGTTTAATGATTTTTGTTGTTGTTTCAATTTATAAGCTTAACTCAGAAGAGAATACAAGTTCAAGTAACTCATCAAGATCAAAGAAGCCTAGAATTGCCACGCCATCTCCATTGCCAACCTTTAAGGTAAAGTTTGATCAAAAGACTTAATATATAATAGTGTTCTATGATTACTTTTTCTTTTTCTTTTTTTCTGAATTTATGCAAAAACTTTTGTTATGCATGCTTATTAGGTAAGGAAAGAGAAGCTTGGCGACAGAGTTACTGCACTTCAGCAGCTGGTGTCTCCTTTTGGAAAGGTAAAGGAATTTTCATATCCAAAGGCATAGTTTTGGTTCTTCTTTTAAATTAGCAGTTTAATTTTACATATTTTACATATATATATATATATATCAACATAGCCTACAAATAATAAATTAGTTAATAATTAGTATTTATAAGTGATATTCTAAATTGTTTTTAATAAATATTTTATTATATGTAAATTTGGCACAATAAGTATAATTAAGAATTTAAAATAACAAACCGATTTAAAGCAAAAAGTTTTTTTGGGCCAGCACTCACCTAATAAACTCTCTCATTTCTTGGAAACTTAAAGAGCTCAAAATCTCTTATGTTGATCATTATTTAAATTTGCTTAGAACCAAAATTGGGATTAATTTTGTTTTTTTTTTTTTTTTACTTTTATGTTTTTGCTTCTACTTTCAAAAGTAATTTTGTCTATTACATTTTTTTGCATGTTTAGTCTATCTAATTTTTAAATGTAAATCAACTTATTCTTAAGAGCACTCAAACTATTTTTAGATATTGTGAGTATTTAACAACAACAATTACCTACAAACTTATTTTATTCCAAATCAATATACAAACAAAAATAAAATATAAATCACCCCAAATGGCTTTTTTTGTTCTAATTAATATATATATCTAATTTTTTTTGTTTATCCTCTCCAGACTGACACTGCTTCTGTTCTGCAAGAGGCCATTGAGTACATCAAGTTCCTCCATGATCAAGTCAGGGTTAGTAATGCCATTCTCATGCAATATAAACAACTATATATCTGTGCAAAAGATGAGAAAAAAATAAAAAAAAATTGAAGTCATTTGCAAGCATAACACTTTCTTTTAAACATCCAGACACTAAGCAGTCCATATTTAAGAACTGGGAGCCAAATAAATCAGCAACAGGTAATTCAATCTCACCCATACTTTCAAATCAGTATCTGAGCTATTAATCTTCCATCAAAAATTTTGATAAATTTATACAGAACTCAGAGAGATCAAAAGACAGCGAAGGCAGAAAGCAGCAACTAAGAAGCCGAGGACTTTGTCTTGTTCCCATCTCAAGCACATTCGCAGTGGCCTGCAGTAACATCCCACCGATTGATTTCTGGACTCCTCCATTTGGTATGTTCAGTTATACATGAGCATGCACGAAGAAGGAGCAAGTTTGAAGAGACTGCAGAAAATGGTTAGTATTACTAGTTTCTTAGATGAGAAAAAGGAAGAAGAAGGTTCGAGAAGACAAGAAATCATGTGGCAGCCAGCCCACCGGCATTTAATTTCATGGTATTTTTTATGAACAAAGCTTTTCGAACTAGCAAAAATAATATATTTGATGACATTATTATATATTGTAGAGATTTGATTATTTTTAAAGTAGTTTTTGAGCAATTTCAATTTTTTTGTGACAAAACATAAGAAAAATGTTCAAATTTTATTTGTTAAAGATTGTTTTTTCCTGTAAATGTTTTTTTATTGATTTCAGAAATTGTACAGTAATAAAAGAAACATATAGAGTCAACTATCATGAACTAAAACAAATATTTGGGTTTAAATACAAAATGTTCATAAAAATAAAATGAACAATTGAATCTTTTGGAGCATAAATACCCCATTGTTTTAAATAATAATGATAATTAAAAAAACAAAGAGAGAGAAAGAGAGAGAGAGATAGTTTAGAAGAAGTCTTCAATCAAAGAAATGATCAATCCCAGTTATACTTCTGATAGCAACTTAAAGTATGAAGTAAAGATTACGAAGCATGATATTTTAATGCAAACATGCTTCTTGCATCATTCCCTATGCAAAGAAAGGACCTATTTGCAATCACAACCTGATGGCTCATAATTGTTTTATTTTTCTCTTCAAGCCCAAGTTAAGACAAGAAAAGGCCACAATTTAATTCCTTATTAAAAAACATAGGTATCAGAGCTTTGGAGGATAGGGTTATGAACATTATCAACATCATGCACCATGGAGATTCCTACATTAGTAATAATAAATGGAGTTATTGACTTAGCATGAGTAGGATAGATGTGGATGGAAAGAGTAACTTTCAAAGCTAAATCATGATAAATACCAACACTATAAATTTATTTAGTAACAACACATTAAGTGATTTAAACTTTAAGATTTTAATTAAGACCAGAATGAAGAAGAGCAATGGCTCCCACCAGAGAAACATGGTTGGCTCTTGCACAGAAGAAGTAAATCAAATCTATTATAAATGTTGGAATTGACCGAGTTTATGACAGTTTATCACTGATTTCTACATGCTCTTAGATGACCGTGTTCGCATTATTATTATTATTATTATTATTATTATTATTATTATTATTATTATTATTATTATTATTATTATTATTATTATTATTATTATTATTATTATTATTATTATTATTATTATTATTATTATTATTATTATTATTATTATTATTATCACTAGTTTGTTGTTTGATTTTTTAAATTAGGATGAAGTTTAAAGCTTGATTCAAAAATATGACAATGAATTTGGCAATGTAGTAAGATTTAAGACTTAGTACCTGTAGTTAGTATCCATTTGTTTTTCAAATCTCTTCTATACTACAATTACAAAATCATTTAATATATCCAACTCCACTAACACTTCATCAACAAATGGCTTAGAAAGTGAGATCGAAACTAGAACAATGTTTGAGAGGGAGGCACAAAGATATCCAACAAAGAGAAGTGTGTATTTTTATTCATAAATTATTAAGCGGGGAAAAGTGATCCTTATTAGAATGAGGGGGGTTAAAATTTCCATTAAATTATAGGGATCAATTAATAATGCATGCCATGAAGCAAATTATAGAAAAAAATTATCTTGATAAAAATTATGAATAATTATCTTCAATAAAGAGGTTATTTAGGATATGCTTCTAAGCTCCACATTTACAATATATTTCAACCTCAAATTAATGAAACATTTCAAATTGTGTTTGAAGGAGTGTGACCAAATTGAATTTGTCAACCAATGCATGTTCAAATGATGCTGCAAGCATAAATTTCTTTTCAAGAAAAAGTGAAAGTTTCTCTGTCTGAATATTGAGAATAATTTAATATCAAGAGAAGAAGTGGAAGCATAATTTTCAAAAAAAAAACATCTTTGAAAGAAAGACAAGGTCTAGTGTTGTAGATGAGACTGTCACCAGAATCAATTATCTGAAATGAAATATTATAAGTGAAGCTCTAAGAATACAAGAATACATGAGTGGTTTTTAAAATTAAAATAAATTACTTTATTTTCTCACAGTAGATTGATAATAGAATTTGGAAAACTATATATAGGTGTAAGTGGATAAGAAAAAGCTACATGGAATAAATAAATTAAATATAAAAAAAATAAAATATGATATAGTTGTGTTGCTGACATATAGCAAATTAGGGTAAGCTACCTCCTTAAGATGGATTGTATTTAATTTTTATATCGATCTTGGATAATAATTTAGATAAAGTTCCTTGTGACAGAGCCTTGGTGAACAACTTTGTGATCTAATGCTTTGTCCGACTGTGCATAAGCTTTATGAGGTCATCATTCACTTTTTCACAGACAAAATGGCAGTCAATTTTGATATATTTGCATGATTTGCTCTTAAAATGATGGATTAATAATGATATGTGTGGCAGCTTGATTATCACAAAATAATAATACAGTGGAAGGAAGAAAAAGATGAAATTTAGTAACTGAGTGAGCCATATGAGCTCACTGATTATTCATGCTACATCTCTATATTATGATTAGGCAAAAGATCAATCTAGAGACAGTAGGTTGCTTCTCTTCTTTCAAAGAAATAAAAGAGCCACCTAAAAAAATACTAAAGCCAGAAATGGGCTTTCTAGTTTCTAAGCAAGATACCCAATCAGAGTACTCTGAGAAAGTCTTTAGTTGAATCTTAGAATTCAAAATTTTGGAAAGATATATTTCGTGTCCCCTTAAGGTATCTAAGGAGAAGTTGAGCTGTTCTCAATTGGGTAACGAATTGGTTAAGTTTGCGAATGGAAGAAAGTTATTTCAAATTGTGATGATCTGAGATATATCAAGCGAGCAATGAGGCACACGTATTGAAAATTATCAAAGAGAGGGTCACCATCAGAGCTATGGAATTGAATTATTGGATCCATAGGAATGCTAGCAAGCTTACTTCCAAGAAAGTTAGTGTCTTCTAAAATTTAGAAAGCATAATGACATTTGATGAGACAATCCTAGTGTGTGACCAAGCGATTTTGAGATCAAGAAAACACTTTAAAATTCTTAGGTCCTTGAGACTAAATTTGTTGGGAAGAAAAGTTTTTTTTGCAATCAATAGCTTGAGTTGAGAGTTTTGCAAGGATGATTCTTCAACATAAACTAAGACAACCATAACGGTGGTTTCAGTTCTTTTATAAGTAAATATTAATTAGAATTAGATATCTCTAAGCTAAAGTTAATGAGAAATTGAGAAAGTTTTAAAGATCATTATCGAGGTTCTTGTTTGAGAATGTGGATAGATTTATTAAGATAACAAATGAGTTTGTCGTTTTGTTGTGTTTTTTTCTTCTTGTTATGATAAACCATGGATATTTTCGTACATGCTTTTCTAGATAAATCACCAATGAGGAAAGTATTGTTTATGTTGTTGCATACGATTTATTGATAGCAACAAAACAAAATACACTACAACACTTTAGCTAATTTGAGTTGGTCAAATCAGACGCAAATCGAACGTAAATCCGATGATGTTTGAGAATCACCGTTTGTGTCAGATTTACTTTCATTTTTTTTTCTGAGGGTAATTTGGGGGTCGTTAATGTTAATTATGTCAATGTTGCTTCGAAATATTTCGACACAAATTATTAGCGTCGATTTTTGCGTCGTCATAGTGTCGAGCTTGTGTGGCCTACATGTGTGTTGAATTTTGCATCTAAAAATATCAGATGATAAATAATACCATCTGATTACTATCAGATTTGTGTCAGACCTAGTTTTATGGACCACGCAACAGATTTTCAGACAAACAGACATAAAACTCAAATATAGAAAAAAAATCAAAGAATCAATTACATTTTCACAACATGTACACAACATTCACTCTACATCAAAGCAACATTATAACCAGCTATATCACGGATCAAAGCTCTTAAAAATATCAAAACTGAAAAATGAGAAACTGTCACAAATTTAAATTATCAAAAATTTACATATACATCCTGATCAATATAAGTTCAAACATTTCATAAATTTAAAATACATAAAAACTCCTAATCCTTTTCCTCATCCTCCTCCTCGACTACAATAGTCATCGTTCTCTTACCCCAACGATCTTCTATAATCTCCGTCAGACGTGTTATACTCCACTCAATTCACTATTGGCCTTCACGTAGATGTCGAACCTCCTTAGTCATAGTTGCGACCCTCATGGCAAGCTCCGCAGTACTCGGGTGTGACGAGCTCGTGCCACCCACAGAAGCACGAGAGATCTCGTCTTCTTCTTTCCCGCCGCCTGCGTCCATAGCTCGAAATTAGATTGCGCAGTGGTAAACTGACTACTGCTACTGTTGGCAGTGCTCAGAGTTTGGAAGGGCCACTGTCTCTCTTGGAGCTGCTTGTACTCCTCCTGCATAGTGAAATTCAATAATTAATTATCATTTTAAATATTAAGAGTAAAAAATATAGAAAATTTAATTTCTAATCACCAGCACCACTTATGGGCACGGACTAATAACAAAAATAATTAGGAGCGGTACACATAAGTAAAAGAAGGAATGTAAAAATTCTAAATGAAAAACATATCATAACTATTTCTAAAATAAAAAAAAATAAGACAAGTGTGACGCACATAGCAAAATCAAACAAAAAGTTCATGATTATATTTGTTAAGAAAATTGGACTAGGAGATCATAAAAATGCCTCCATAATATTCTATGAAAGATTTTTGCTTAGAATGACTTGAACGAAGTTAAATTAAATTCTTGGCAGGTTGTTGAAAGTTAAAAACCTTAGATTATTTTTTTTTTGACTCTAACTATTAAAGTGTCAATCAAATGCTAGTTTTCATTATGCAAGAATTTCAACAAGGGTTAGTCTCTTTTATTAAAATTGCTACCTGATTGAATGTTTCTCTGTGCATGTTAAATTAGATTTGTTGATTAGCATTCTTAGTGTCACTGATAACTCAGTATATATGGTGCAATCATCCCATAAAGATTATTGTGAAGCGTTTAGTAAGTCATAGAATGATTGCGATTCATTATTCAATGTATCAACTTCATGTTGAATGCTCTCAACAAATTGAGCTCTCTGGGCATCATGATTCATTTTTTCATAAGTACTAGGATCAAATTTCTCTGCAAGGGGGAATAACTTGTTGAGGCATCTCTTTGATCATACTGAACTTCATATTCTTGCTCACCATGTGCAGTACAGTACCAGTAATTATATTTGAATCTCTTGCGTTAAAGATCCAACTTAACTTCTTCGGATGACATAAGTGCCTAATTTTTGTGCTTCGCAAAAGAACACAAGAACTTACCCTCAGAACGATAGATGGGCAGTTGTGATGCCACCTGCACAAATTTCTCAATGTCATTCAAGAACTCATCTGCGAGTCCTTTTCATCCTGGATGTAATGGTTTATACATTCAAGATCTCAAAATTTGGATGTTCATCTGCAATATAGATGTAGTTTTACGGGTCAGTGCAACTACTACAAAAATAATAAGTGGTTAATACTTACAATGAGAAGTCGACATTACTTGATCAACCAGCCAACTGCAAGCAACCAACTTGAATTGTACTAATAATAAAACCATCTATATCACCATCACTTTAAACAAGACTCGAGGCACTCCTCTATTTCAACCAACCAACATTAATTCAACTGATAACAACCCTATATATATCACCCTCACTTCTAACATTTAACTGATAGATGCTTTCTTACAATCCAACCAACCAACTTCAATTCTACCAATAATGTCTCTATCTATATCATCATCATTTTGAACAATAGACTAGATCATGGCATTCCTCAAGTCAACCATCTAACTTGAATTTTATTCATAAGATTCCCTTCTATATCACCATCAATTTGAACAAGACTCGTTGCATATATTGCTTCACTTCAACTAACCAACTTGAATTTTACTAACACGTAAACACATACAATTAGCACTTTTTTTTCTTACATAGCCCTAAGCTTCAACTTTTATAAAAATTTCATACATGCACTCAATACTTATGTATATACATAGCTAACGCCTAAGCATCATTTTTAATGAATATATTCATACATGCCACTAAATTCTTATGTATATACATACCTAACACATAAACTTCAATTTTTACATACATACCACAATACATATCTATGAATATTTTCGTACATACCACTCAATTCTTATATATATACTTATCTAAAACCTAAACCTCAATTTGTACATGCACACCACATTACCTATGCAGTTGGATAAGGCATACACCACACAGATTTTCAAACATACCTAACACCTAAACATTACTTATGAAAGACCTATTTCAATAAACAAAAAAACTAAATGACAAAGGCTGGCGCAAATAGAATTACCTTCCTCAACATTTTCTGATTGGAGTGGAGTAGAAGGATGATAATTACGGGAGTTTCGATGGCTTTTGTACACGTGCGTCGTTACCTTCCCAGCTAGCTCTACAGACGACTGTATTGAGAAAGTTCATTCGGGAAGGCGATGGATTTGAGTGAATCCATGAGGGACAGGGAAAGAAGAGAGGGGAAGGCGCGAGGCTTTTGGGCAGAGGGGAGACGAGCGCAAAAAAAGATGAAATTTGGGCTGGCGGGACGAGCAAATTAGGTCATATGCATCGAAGTTACATCGGAAATCTCCTTCCGACGCAAATATTTTATGTTAATTTCATCTTCTCCTATAGTCGTAACAGCTTAAACGTCACCATTTTGGCAACAGGTGAAAAAATTTCTATGAAATCTATACCTTAGAAAGAAGGTGTGCTTTTTTTTTCTTAATAGACCCATCGAAATTATATTTGGTTACATATGCCTATTTACATCCAATATCATGCTTTGCTGGGGATAGAGAAACGATGGCCCAAGTATTGCTCAAGTCTAGAGTGCTGATTTTTATCCATCATGGTGTTTCTCCATTCAAGAATCATGGCAGCTTGATGTCAATATTGAGATTCAAATTGAGAAGAAATATTAAGAACAAGACTCTTATGTGAGATAGAAGAAGAGTTGTATTAAAGATAACCAGATATAGGATATTTGATAAATTGGCTGATCATTTTTGGTACAAGTGCTGGCAGCACAAGCCCTACCTTTTGTTGAAAAGAATGGTGAAATGGAATAATTGAACGCCACTGATGGGGAACCTGTGCAGAGTCTTTTTGGTTGGAGCTACCTAACTTTACAGTATTTCATATTATTTCATGTGGTAGTGGAATTACTTAATTGCAAAAACGATTACTTTTCTCCTACCCTCGTGCTCATTTAGGATCTGAGGTAGTGCTGAAAGGCTGTTACCGTTTTGTTCAGTTCATTGGATGAGAACATGCGGTTTGAATGGGCAGAATATTATATGAGATGCATCTTAGATATATAAATGACAGGCTGATAGAAATCATTAAGAAACTAAATTAAATAATCATTTTGTTTTTGCCCAATTTGCTAAATAATGTCTCCACATATTGGTAATCATATGGTAACTTCTTTGTAGCAGGTTAATGATTCACTCACATAACTTTTTAACATAAGGTCAACTAAAAGTATCGTTTACTTGAGTTAAAGCCTGTCCATTAAAAAAATTTTGATGGAGAAAGATGTGCGACTAAATTTTCTAATCTTTTCAAATGATTGATAATATTCTCTCTATATCTCTATTTATATTTGCATGCATGTATGTATGTATGTGTGTTTGTGTGTATATAAATATATAATTAGAAATACAAACATGTTAAGGCAGATATTTAGATATATAGTTCTATACATACATACATATATGTATGGATGTGTGTGTGTGCATATATATATATATATATATATATGATAACAAGAGATATATATATATATATAGAGGGAATGGTCAGAAGCTATTATATGAGCCCCGATCATCTCTAATATCTCTAACTATTCGAGTACCTCACCCTACACATATGGGGAATTAAACCCTAGATCAGGGGAACTACAACGGACGAATTGATGCTATACCAACTGAGTTAAGTGCGCAACGCATATATATATATATAATATTCAGCCTGGGAAATAAAACAAAAATAAATATCTATAAATAAAAACTTACACGCACAAAAATTTATAGAACGCTTCTTCTAATATACTCAAACTTGTTTTTCTAAACTTGCACACTCACAATTGATACAAACTCTTTATTTATAGCTGAGGGCGGAACACAAAACTTATTCAAACGAACGCACTGACGAATAATACATCCGAAAGTAAATTATATATAGTACAAAATAATTAGTGGAGAAAAAAAAGAATAATAAGTGGAGAGTGTGCCTCATCAAAATTGTTATTAGTGAAGAGAGTAATAAGTGAAGAGATGACTCTTCAACAAGATTGTGGACAAGACCCACAATCACAAACTTATGTCGGTTGACACCAGTTGATTATCATTAGGTTTCTTTGTCATTGGATCATGACAATTGATCTCTTGGGCTATGAGCAATGGTCTGAATAAACCCGTCATTGGCCCAATCTTCAGAATCTCCGATGAATTCGTCGTTACTGTATTTTTGGATAAGCGATGACTGGGAAATCTTTTTAAACTGTCTGTCATAGCTTTTCATCATCATTTTCTTAATTTGATCGGTGGATTCATGAGGATATTTACATTTGAATCCATAAAAAATTTCAGCAAGATAAGTTTCAATGAAATTGGTTTCAAGAATTTGCATAGTCTCATATTTTTGCAGAATATCATTGATCTGCTTAAGCTTCTCTTTCTCATTAATTTGAGTCTATCATTTAATCAAAAACTTCCTTTGCATATATACAGATTAAACCGGTTATTACCGGGACCAATCTCCAAGACCAAATCCATGAAATTTGACAATCAATAAGGAAATGAATTCAAGTTTGGCCTTCGACAAGATCCTCATTTTTTACTTTCTTTTAATTTCGGGTATTGTTCAACCCAAGATTTATACTTATCTTTGATTTTGTTAGGCATAATATCAAGCCCAACACTAAAATAATTTCATCATCGATAGAAACATGCTGGATTATCTTTATTTAAAATAAACATCTAAGTGTGTTTTGATTTAGAATTTACTATATGAAACGTTTTCATCATAGAATTTACGTAATTCCAATAATTAACTAAAACTTTATGTTGTAGATTAGAGGATAGGAAGATTGTTCTATCTTGATAGGGATCAAGTCCCTAATCACAATGAAGCATAATATTTTGTACAACGCATTTGCCATACAAAAAAAAGTTGATTAGCTTCATTGTAGCTATGATGTATATCGACACACTTCACTTGTATTAAGTTTTTTTCATAAACCTCTCTAGTGAGATAGAGATTTATTTGGAAAAACTGTTCTTCCCAAATTTCTTTCTGCAAGAAAAGTTGTAGTCTTAATGTGACCATCTTCAGGACTAATTTCCAGACTATTTTGTTTCAACTTCTTAAGAATATAAGAAGATTTTGATGTAGAAGATATTGATACAGATGTTGAAACTTCTTTTAAGTTTTAATCCTCCGGAGAAATGTGAGCATGAAATGTTTCTAAGAAAAAGTTAATATTTTCGATGCTTTTGACAAGATGTTGGAAGTTTTGAGTCTAGACACAGTGATTATCAAGAAAGAGGATTATAAGGGCAGAAGTTGTATGAGATGCCCCTCGCTATAAAGCCAGACCACACTAGAATAGAAAAGAATTTTAAGATACTTCTATATATTTACTGGTCTAAATTTGAAAAATATTGTGCTGCATAACTCATAAAAAATCAACTTTTCTTTTTTGAATCAATAGCATTCAATAGCATATATATATATATATATAATGAAACAAATTCCTATTGTAATTCTAATGGACTATAGAACGGCAAAAACATGTATTTTAAATTAATTTATTAGTCTTTTGGTAGTAAAAAAATAAATAGGTTGTACAATAACTTCAAAATAGGAAGGTTAAAAAAGAAATAATGTAAATGAAAAATGTGTCCACACGAATCTCAGAAAAATCTAATGAGTTCCACTCGCACACCAAAAGAGAATGTATTGAGATAATCAAAAGGTGGAAATATCAATCTTCATTTTCTTTGGTCGGAAATCTAAGCCGAACAAACGGAAGCACAACCAAACGAAGAGATAGAAGTAGCCCAATCCGAGCGGCAGTCGTTTGTGATTCTGGAATTCCTCACAAAATGGTCAAATGGCTTTGCACAGAACGCCTCTCTGACCCTTCCCGTCATATTACAATACTACACCATCTACTTGACGACCAATTTATCACGTCAACATGAGTGCTTCATTTCAAGGCCGACCTAACGTCTTCCGACCGACTAAAGGCTTCCACTCGACCGAGCAATAAGGTTATTGGGTCATCGGATGCCCCTATTCAGGCCGTTATGAATGTAAAAAGATGTCAAAATTGATTATGAATACAAATAAGATGTCAAAGCTGATAATGAATACAAAAAAGTGTCATAATAACTTATGAAGCCCCTATTAGAATAGAGGCGAAAATCTAATTGTACATTGGGTATCTCTACAGTTTATAAATAAGGGGTCACTTCTACAATAAAAGACTACTAATTCGGCCTATCTATACCATTTAACACGTGCACACACACACACTCTCTCTCCCCCTCTCCCTCTCCCTCTTACTCTCCCTCTCTCTCGTTCTATATCTATTTCTTCTTGAGTGATTCACAGGGTAAATCTGAATTCAACAAATATATTGCACATTTGCACAAGAAATTGTAATGCTAAACCAACGAAAAGACAAAGAGTAGAGAGAACAAAAAAAAACAGGAATAGTAGGAAAACATGAATGTAAGCATGACGATGGCGGTTCAAAAATTGAACCAGAAACAGATTAACGAAAAGAATTACATATCTGACACCAAAACATTCATATTTACATGCATATCAAATAAATCTCTAACATCTTATCCAAAATATAAACATTATTACCTTTTAAAAAGTGAAATACATATTTTCATGCATAGATTTATGACATCAAGATGCTATAGATGTAAATATCAAACATTTGGGGTTTACATATGTAAATGCACAAGAATTGTGTATTATGTAGCTAATTTTTTAGTCGTTAATTACACTTCAAATTGGAACTACATTTTTGATATAGAAATATAAACTAATCAATTTGCCAAGAATCATTTCGGTGGCATTTGAAAAGCTGAATAATTTAATAAAATAGTCTTCTTCATATCTTCTTAATGACTACAAATTTTATTGGAATCTCACTACGAACTTGCGAGAACACAAATATAGAGTGAAATTTAGATAATTATGTGTTATGCCGGTCTAGGAGGGACTGGCCTAGACCCACTTGGCCCAGCCGACCGAGCCTAATCTTGTGGCCGAAGCCTAGTTGCTGCCTCGGAGGATTACAGCCCCCGGGTGGGGCCTTTTAAGACCTAATCACATATGAGACGAGCGAAATTAGGGAGGGCGGATGTTTTAGTAGGGCTCATAACCTAGACTTTGCTTTCATGTTTTAAGACCCTTGTTCCTAGCGGTATTTAAAATTTATTGAAAGTTGATCTACCTCACGAATTATAGACCACCCATAGTACATATTTTGTTTGTTTGCTAGGAGATTAACAAAACCAACCCTAATTTGAATTTCCCACAATTTTCTTGCAATTTATTCATTGATTTTGGTTCAGATTTATATCATTTTGAGAGCCACCTTACTCTATTGGTTGAAAGCTTCGTCTTTCTACTTGAAAGTCATGGGGTTGAGTTCATATACATGTATATGCAATGTGTGTGACATCAGTTAAATTTGCTCAAATTTTTATCTTGACATTTGTTAGTATGTTTCGTATCAGTGATTTGACTGCAAAGGTTTACAGATTATTGACCTAGTTCTAACTAAAAAGGATTAATAAATAATGAAGCAAAGAAAAAATGAAGCATTTGCATATGGATCACTCAATTCATATGTTTTTACATATCTAACATCTAAACTTTGCATTTAACATTTACACCACCTAAATATTTCATATCACATATGAAATACACATTCTCATGCAAGGGAAAGGTGGTAAGTACGTAAAAACTGAAGTTTATGCATTAGATACATAAATAAATGAAAAAAAAAAAGGGTGGTATGTATGTAAATCTTCCTTTAAAAATTAGCATAAAATGTGACCGGCATGGCATAAAATACAAAAACTATCCTTTAAAAAGAAATTTCGCCGTGAGAAATATGTGGCGCTTGGTCTCATGCCATACCATTTAGATTGAATATTTTCAGATAAGATGCAACTTGATAATCCTCTGTAATAATGCTGTACACAGTACAAAAAATGATGAAGGGGGATTTTGATAAAATTTCAATAATTGCTCGGTCATCACCAGAAGCACTGGCTCTCCTACGATAGTGCTCTGTAAAAAGGGTATTCAAACCAACAAGCATCTGTGCTTCGTCAGAAAAAAACTTTGACAATCAACGCACTAGTAGCTAATAGTGTGCAAGCAATTACAATACTATATGTATGCAAGAAAAGAAGAACAATTTTATGAAAAAGAATTTTACAAAATCTAATCTTTACATTCATAACATGGATTTAAATAGGGCATTGCCACATTTTACAAATATGCCCCTAGACTTCTTCAATATTATCTTTTTTTACCAATAGGGCCCTAAAATAAGGTCCAATTCTCAACAATCTCCCTGAATATGGGCAAAAGATGTATACTAAGTTCATCTTGTCACATAACCTAGACAAATTTAATGAATTAAGTTCTTTAGTGAGGCAGTTAGCCACTTGTTCTCCAGTGGCTACATGACTTAGCTCCAGTAGCCTGCTAGTCGGCTTTTCCTTGATGAAGAATCTATCAATTTCCACATGTTTGGTTCTATCGTGTTGCACCGAGTTGTTGACAATGTTGATTGCAGACTTGTTGTCACACCACAACTTCAATTGAGTTCCTTGGTCCACCTTGCGCTCGACCAATAAGGCTCTCAGCCACATCGTCTAGACAACTCCTAAAGCCATGGCCATGTACTTTGGCTTTGCTTTTGACCTCGCTGCTATAAACTGTTCTTGCTCTTCCAAACGACCAAGTTGCCCCTGCAACTTGCCACCTACAAACATGTATCCTGAGGTGGATCTTCTGTCATCTACACAACTTGCCCAGTCAGCGTCACAAAAGCCATCAATGTCTACATGCCCATTCTTCCTGAAGATCAACCCTTTTTCTGGTGCATGCTTCAGGTACCTCTGAATCTGATACACTGCATCCATATGACCCTTCCTTGGATCATACATATAGTGGCTCACCGCGCTTACTGCAAGAGCGATGTTGGGGCACATGTGGATCTCTTGCCCATCCCCTCCAGGTCCAATTATCATAGTCTACTATGCCACGTTCCAATCCAAAGTGTCCGACACATCCCTTTCTCTTGGAAGATCACCTTAGGAATATCAAAAGAAACAACACATTTTAGTTGGAGAATAATGACACTAATGGATAAAAGGTTCACTGGAAAAAAAAAGAAATGTACATAACACTAAACAAAATCATATAACTGGTACTCATTGTACCCTTACCAACTAAAGGTTGTGTTGTACTATCAACAGTCTAGATGCTCTTTGGTACCGTTAGATGAGTATAAAAGAAAGCCCTCTAGCAGAACCCATCGCATATCGTGATGAACCAGAATCTACTGTCCAGTCTAATGATCTTGTGGTGGAAATAAAGGCAAAAGCATGTGTATTATCACAAGTATCTTTGAAGCATGTGTATCACAAGTATCTTTGTCAAAGTGAGCATAAGTGGCAATGTTACCCTTTGATAACAACTGGTTCTAAGCATCCTAAGCTACATCTCTTGTTACTTTATGCTTCTTTTTTAACAACTCTAAAAACTCATGATTCTTGTCGGTAAAAACCACATTTATCTCTCCCTCCTCTGCTACTATAAAATTTGTTTGATAGCCCCCTTTTCCACCTTTTCGACCATCACGACCTCCACCCTATCCACGTCCACCGATCTCTCATACCTTAGGTAGCCTAAGACAGGTTTTGCTCAGATGCCTGATTTCAACACAGCTGTAAAACTTGAGAGTCTCCTCCTGAACACCTATCATATCTGAGCTTAAGACAACTAACACTGATCGCACACCCGGAAGTCCACTTGGCTTAAAGTGCACTATCACGTGAC
Source organism: Phalaenopsis equestris (assembly GCF_001263595.1). Lineage (NCBI taxonomy): Eukaryota > Viridiplantae > Streptophyta > Magnoliopsida > Asparagales > Orchidaceae > Phalaenopsis > Phalaenopsis equestris. The sequence goes on from NW_018164444.1 coordinate 19,871,223, forward strand.
TCTTCTCTTGTACCATTGCAGCTATGGCCTCATCTAATGAAGGGATAGTCAATTGAGCTAGGATGACCGATCTCCTCTAATCAAAGACCGAGTTCAGATGCGCGAGAAACTGTGTAGTCCTCATCTGTGTAAAGATCTCCCCTTTCTTGCACTCCACAGCTAAACATCAGTGAGAAGTGATCAAGATCTGCCCACATCCACTTCAACTATATAGAGTATTCGTGAATCGATCTATCAGTCCGAACCACTACCGCTATTTTTCTCGCTAATCTAGAACACCCTCACGTGATTGTCAACTCCAGCATAGATCTTCAACTTCACTCAGATGTCACTCACATTTCGAAAGTCATTTACTGATGAGGCAATTGATGGAACCATCGGGTTGAGTAATTAGGTGTAAAGCAAATCATGTGTGGTCCTTCACTCATCCCTATCAGTACTGTCACCTTTTGGTTCGACATCTATCAGATATCCTTCTAGTTTCTTCTCTACTAGAGCAGCTTTGATTCGATGTGAACAACTTAGATATGTGGTCAGCCCATCAAGTTTTAAATCCACGGTAGAGAGATTCAGCTTCACCTGTGATGACGCACGTGCTGAGGTAGCAACTTCAATATAGATGCAAGCTCCCTGATGCCCTACCAAGACCTTTAGAATTTCAAGATCTATGTTTCCTAGAAGCTCCAAGCATTTACCTCCTATACTATTTCTATCTCTTGACATCCTCAATTTAACTTTTCCCCAACATTCATCCTCTCACGTACGAAGAGCCAAAGTTCTTTCCTCCACTGCTCTGGTTTCACACGTGCTTCACCTTGAGTGAAGTCACGCTCGAGCCGTTAGAGCCATCCTACGAAACCCTCTGCCCGATCATCCCTGCACAGAAGATTGAAACCTTCACCGCAATTTCTTCGACGTTTCGCAAGACTAAGCTTGTTGCACTGTCCCTGCCCTTTTGTACTGTCATGCCTCGTCAGCGTCCATCACGATCGTCTTCCCGGTTAGTTCTAATCGCGACTTGCAATCTCCTTCACTGTCGTCCCAGTTAGCTCTAATCACGAATAATTTGGCGATGAATATGTCAATCACGACGATCTAGGATGCACATTGATCCGAAGTAGCAGCTCCAAAGCCACGAGTTAGGCTCTAATACCATAAAAAAAATTTTGCAAAATCTAATCTATACATTCATAACATGGACAAATAAGCCCCTAGGTCCCAAAATAAGGTCCAATTCTCAACATTATATATCGGATATTCTAATCAAAATTTGAACAAAATGGGCATAATAATCATCAAATTTACCATGTAATAAAATACATGACTAATAAATTAATACTTAAATAATATTCATCTCCAAATAAATTTAATTACTACAAAGTTCTTCCTAATCAAATTTGAGTTGAATATTTTTACCCTAATGCCTTCCTCAAAAAATACTCGCCATACAGCATTCTGAGCACAGGCATTAGCATCCACATAATTCATGCGGTTGCTTTCTGAGAGTCTTCTCCTCTCTACCTTTTCAATGAACTAGAGGTTACAGAACCGATGACAGCATTTGCCATTACTCAGCCACCGCTCAATTGGCCAATATGAAATAAAGACAGCTGAACCAAATGAGTAGAGTTCTAACCTTCTCATTTATGCTACCGTTGAGGCACGTGAAAGTATTAAGTGAAATTTCATATTAAATGTTTGAAGAATATGTTGATGTAGAATAAGTGGTTGAACCTCATCAACAAACCTGGGATTTTAAATATATGCCACCCAATTGTTATGTATTTACATATCTACCACCTACACTTCGATTTTAACAATACACTTTCATGTCACATAAAAAAAACCACTATCATAACTTTTGAAAAGTGAAATACACCTTTTAAAGCATATGCAAGGTAGCATATATGTAAGAAGTTGAAGTCTAGGTGTTAGATCTGTAAATACATAGGAATTGGTGGTATATATGTAAATATTCCTTAAATATATAGGACCCCAATTTTGATCCCCTAATGACTTGCACCCAAGCAAATGATATTATTGATTGGTTATGTTGCAATCGAGCCATTCATGTAGTTTATGGTTCCTACCTGTATTTTGTCTTCAATCATGATTAAGAAAAATTCAAAAGAAAGAACTTAATTAAATGGGCTGTTAGTGAATGGTACAGGAACTGTCACATACGAAGAAAATTGTTGAGATATGTAGGTATTGGTTTAGTCACGTGTCATATAGTTGAAAAACATACAGCATACATAAATACCAAATGATTAGTACTCGTTCATGAACTTATCCTTCAGTTAAAGGGATAGGCAGATTTTCATACATACCACTCAATTCTTATGTATTTACATACCTAACACCAAAATTCCTATTTTTACACACATTATCTATCCATGAAAAGGTGTATTTCACTTTTTAAAAAGCTAACATGGCATTATTTTTTAAGGGCAAAAACATACAGACCACCTGAAACTTACTATTTATAAATCAACCACCCTCTTTCATCCATTTTTCAAATTCTGACTCAAATATCAAAATACATGGTAAAACCCCAACCCATATCTTTCCTTTTTATCAAGTCCTCGTGGCACGCAGAAATACATCGGTTCTGTAGTTCAAAAAAGTCATCTAGGTGGTTAATTTGTAAATATCAATGTTGCGGCAGGTCTATATGTAATTATCACTTGTTTTATGTGATATGAAAGATTTGGGTGGTATAAATGTAAAAAAGCAAAGTTTAAGTGTTAGACATGTAAATACATGGAATTCTATGTAAATGCCCCAAAATCATATTTGATCACAAGTAAATCAGATCTACAATAGTGGAAGTATGAACACTCATCTGGGCTCCGACATTGACCACATTGTTTATCAATGGTTGCAGACCCTACAGCATCCAAGGAAATCACGATGAAATAGAGAAGAAAACAAATTTACACAATCATGAAATAGACAATTTTTTATTAGACTACTCTAGTCTCCCACCAGTAGAATTGAGATAGGCATAGGGCCACAGCAATAACGTGGAAAAGACATCACACAAACATATGGTATAGCGGTTTCCACGTGTGCTCCAATTTGTGTTTTATCATGACACTGTCAAGAACAAGTCATTTTCTCACAAATAGTGAATGGCTGGCTGGTTGTTAATGAGATGGCCTTAGCTAGATGCAAGCGCAAATTAGCAGAAATATTAAATACCACCAAATTCCTATGTATTTACGTATCAAACACTTTAATTTTACTTTTTTACAGTTATACCACCCTAATCTTTCGTATCGTATAAAAAATACCACCATTTTAACTTTTAAAAAGTGAAATACAACTTTTCATTGATAGGTAAGATGGCATACATTGAAAAATTAAAGTGTAGGTGCTAGATATGTAAATACATAGGACTTCAGTGGTATGCAGGTATTTCTTCCAAAAAATAAAAAAATAAATGGCATATGAGAAAATATATTTTGTGCGTCCATCGGAGAGGAATAGGAGAGAAATTAATACAAGTTCAGCTTGGTGAGAAATATTTGCGTACGGAAAGCGTACGCAGAGTTGCGTATATTTTAGGTTATTCGGAGGTACAACTAGGTTACACTTAGGTTACAAGAAGAATTACAAGAGGGTATAACTTAAGTATAACCTATTTGTACCATCCGAATAACCTAAAATGTACGCAACTCTACGTATGCTTTTCGTACACAAATATTTATCCAGCTTGACATCTCTCCAATGCCTAGGAGCCATTTTTGGTGCATTAAATAATTTAAGCATTTGTGAACTGAGTGCCAAGGCCCCATTCTTTTGTCCAAATACAGGAGTGGGGGTCCAGGATGCAATCTGCAATCCACTGAAACCCGTTTATTAATGTTCTTCTATTTTGTTTGAAAAATCTTAATTTTTAGTTGCTGTATTAGCATTTTAAGGAGAGAAATAACTAACTTGCCATCTATTTCAAAAATTAAGCAAAATTTACAAGCAGGCATGGGTTTAAACTTTAAACATTCAAAATTTGAAGAGAACCAAGAGGCGGGAAAAAATCTAGAACCAAATGTTTCATGATGAGTCGGAAGACTATTGCATCGTTACTACAAATGCAAAAGCAAATACCTTATGTTGGACTAAGATTCAAAATGCAGAAGTATGACATGAAAAATAAGAATAACAATCATTCAAAAGATTAATCACATCATAAAATTAAGAATACATATTTACCAAATACACGGGCACCTAAAGAGAGATATGTAAGAAAAATTTTCGACTTTACCTTTTGCCCAAATGAGAAATTTGACTATTTAAATAGATCTCTTCCTCTATGGGTTTTACATATAAATTGTGTAGCTCTAACTTAACATGTGAATCTTCTTTCAGCTTCCAAATTTGTGCTATAAATTGAGACAAATACTAGGAATGATAATAGCCACACTGGATCAACCACTATGACTTCAATGTAATTCAACGAAATCAAGGGAATTATGTAAATAGGTTTAAACAAACAAAACAACAAACCCAAACTTAGGTTGCGGATCCATCTGCATTGGGGGTGGGATAAAGGGGAATAACAAAATGTGAAAGTGGGGATCACCCAATCCACGTTTCTTCTTTTCCCATCTTTATGTTTGGAAGGTGAATGAGAATGGAGGAAGAACTGAATGAAGGTAAAAAGAGCCAATGGAAGGATTGTGTTGGAAATAAAGCCGAAACGTAGTACAGCACAGTACAATTATTTGATTGGCGGTTTCATGACATAAGGTTAAGAAAATGGGTAAAACAAATAGCATTTCATACTTAATTGATAAATCCCAAAAAGATACTCTTGATCAAGCATGAATCTCGATGAACATTAGGACTGAAAACTTTAAAATCTAAATTATGGATTGTCTATACTCAATAATCAAATGGAATGCCTCGATACAAACCAAATGACAGTAAAAGTGAATTGATCTGAGTCCAAGTGAGCCCAAATCATGAATTTAAAGAAAAATAAGAAGCTTTACGACAATTTGGAGGATCAAATGTCTCAAAATTTGGCAAACTTAAAGTTAAATCGAGTGTCAAAAACAGACAAATCCAACGAGCCTAAGATAACTTAATTTAAATATCATTAAAGCACCCAAATATTCATAAAATATTATCTAATCAAGATAACTACAATGGACATTCTGATGAGTGGTTTGGATTAAAGTACACTTTACAAAGAATGTCACTCCCAAAATTTATAAATAGACCCCTATTATCTTTACAAAGGAGGACCTGGATGAGAAGACTGAAGGGAGGTCAAAATTCTTGAGGATACTCGAGCTCCACCACCGCAAGCCACCTTCATCGAGCCACTGTCATCGTCGGATTACCATCACACGATCGCCGCTACCTTTGCCATCAAACCTCTGTCGTCGGCATTGGATCAGTGTCGCTCAGCCACCACCACAATAGTTGCCAAATCAGTCGTCGTCATGTCTCCTTTACCTAACTGCTGCCAACGGATCACCGTCATCGCTATCGTCACCATCAAACACCATTATCGAGTTGTCACCACCAAACCACTTTCGTAGAACCGTCACCACCAAACCATCATTGCTTGGTTTTCTCCACTACCAACACCAAACCATTGTCTCTGGGCTGACATCACAACCCTTGTTGTTAAACCGCTATGGTTGAAACACTGTCACTTGGTCATTGCAGTCACTATCGTCAAACCATTATTGTCAATTCACTACTACCGTTGGCGAAATTGACATTAGATCTCCATCACACATCCCCATCGTCAAAATTCCATCATAACAGTCAGGTCGCTGTCACCACCCTTATAATATTATTTTATATTATTCAGGGGCAAGCAATGTCTTGTAAATTATATATGCATATAATGGAACAATTTCAACAGTGTTAAGCTCAATGATTTTTCCCTTTCGGTTTTTCAACATAAAAATATTGAGCGACTCTTGCACTTCATTTCATTTATTTGTGAGAGATATTCGCGCAAAACTAAGCCAATAAAACACCTATCCTCTACCGCCGCGAATAACACTGGTAACCCTTTCCCCGTAGATTAACCTTACACTAAAAAAGATACCTACTTAAGCTTTTATTTGTTAGCTTAAAACTGAAACAAAACTTTAAAATCTTATGGACGGTACAAAGTATTTCACCATGTTTCATTATTTTGATAGTTAAAATGATTAAAATTAAAATAGTGTTTTTATTCCCTATTAAATTTTCAGATTTTATCGTGGGGATCAGAATATTAAACACTCCAAAAATAATTCTCATAGTTAAATTAGATTAAATTATTTAGACCATCACTTTGCCCAGTCGGATGCCTAGGCTTACGCCGCTATGGTAGGGATGTAAACAAGTCGAGTGGAGCCCGAGTCACCCTTAGCTAGAGCTTGATTAATTTTATCAAGCTCAAGTTTAAGTCCAAGCGTTTGAGCCGGCTTGTTTATTATAAATGAAAGAAAATAATATTAATTTAAAGTAATGTTATAACAAAATGATAAATAGAATGAGCAATTATGAGAGAAAAAAAAAACACTTAAAATTAAATACAAAATTTTATTTTTTAAACATTTTTATTACAAATTTAATATATTTTGAGTATATTTTATATATATATTTTTAAAAGAGCTAGCTCACGAGTGAACGAGTCGAGTCGGAGCTACTTTGAGCATGGCTTGTTAGCTCATCGAGCTCCGTTCATGGGGCACTTATCGAGCCGAGCTCGAGCCAACTCATGAGTCAGCTTGACTCACTTACACCCCTACACTATGCCTAACACTGTAGATATTAAAAAAACAACTCACTTTAAAGGCACCTAATATCTTTAAAAACACAGATCTACTACAATGAATTTCCAAGAGGCGATACGACAAAGATGGGTACGGAGGCACCACAAAATATCATTAACCTTATAGCAAGCAGATTGATGGTGATTCTACTAATGCCAAAAATCTCCAGCAATGCTGGAAAACCATTGAGAGGTGAAACCACATGCTCTATTTAAAGAAGATTAGAGAATTTATGTAACAATAACTTGTCAAATTAAAAGTGATGTATCCATAAAACTCAGCCACGCAACACTACAAAATAATGAAGCCAAACTTACATCTATATTTTACATCAATTAATCATTATAAATTCACATTACCAATATGCTGGGTACTGCCAGGATAGTGAACTGAAACACAGCAAGATGTAGAATGATAGACTTGAGTGTGAGAAAAAATTCACTGCTGATTTCAGGTTCCAATACATGCTTATATAGGAGGGTTTGTTACAAAGGAAGTACAATTGATCTAACTGACAGGAGGTGGGATTTGATGAAGTTTGTTATGAAGTGGTAATATGCACTTGGTTGTTTCAACAACCTTTTGTGTTCTATGTATAAAAGGGATAACTCAAATAAATCAAACTTTTAGGGTCATATGCGAGATGAGATAAATCCATCCAAATTGAAGAAAAATAGCATAACAACCCAGCTGAAGTCCCTGACGCGCAACACAATTGCACCTGAAGAAGACATTATGTATAGATATAAGATCAAATTACTCCTTAGCAAACGTTAACAACAAAAAGTTGCAAGCGACAGCTTTTTAATATTGACAGGACAATTTCATAAGATATCTCGATTTTTTTTTCGGATCTTTTACAGTATCATAAACAGACTTACCTCCTAAATCTCCGCCTACTATGACGCCAAATCTCTTTGAAGCAGAAAACCAAAGCAAGAGTCAACAGTGGCCGCTCATTCCTTCCTTCTCCAAAGTTCTAATCATCATCAAAGCATTCCTCCCAACCTTCCCTTCATCCAATTCAACCAGCATGAAGCATATGTCTTCGACCCCCTCTTGTTTTACATCCAGGCTCATCTGCACACTATCAGAACAAATCAAATTCAGAACCAAAAGGGCATGCTCAATGCCTCTTGCGCTACCTTCCCGCAAAACTCCAGCCAAAACTTTCACAAAACCCTTGACATTCCTCATAGCCTCCCGCCCTTCTCTACATTTCGCAAGCAACCCCAGGACCTCAACTGCCCTCTCGGAGCCATCACTGACAAAGCTTACTAAAGAGGGCACCGCGCCTGAGCGAACAGCACGAGGGCGATTCTCCGGGAACTTGCTGAGCTCGTAGAGCGCAGTAGCAGCCTCGCGGCGTTCCCTCCCCTTGCCGCTGCGGATGAGAGCAGAGAGGCTCGGTATAGCGAATGGTTGAGCGCCGATTGTGCACTTATTGACCTCGACCATAGCAAGGCTGGTGAGGGTGGTGGCGGCTAGGGCAGCGTTGGGGCCTCCGACAGTGAGGACATGAATTAGGGGATCAAGGGCGCCATCCGCGACCAGGCCAACGCGAGCATCGTCGCCGTCCAAGGATAGGTAAAGGAGTATGCGAAGCGAAAGACCTTGAATGTCGTGCGAATCCGAGGAAGCAGCGTGACGGAGGAGGACAGACGGAGCGCCAGAGTTGACGAGAGAGTGTCGGAAGGAGAGGTCATCTTTGGCGAGGCGAAGGAGAAGCGAGAGTGTGGCTGGGTTTGCGGGGTAAGTGAGAGAAGAAATAAGGGATTCTTTCTCCGGCAACATCGAATACGTGCGGGAGGCGCCGGCGTTGAAGGGGGAGAAGTTCGCGATGAGGGAGCGGAGGGCATGGTTAGGAATGAGAGGTGAGTGAGGGGGGAGAGGGAGCATGGTCACCGGACAAGTCCGGTGGCCTGAGTCAAGCCAACGCTGGATGGAGACGCGATCGAAGGTGTGGCCGGAGGCGAGGATCACTGGGTCACTCATCACTTGCAGTGAAATCGGGCATCGAAAGTCATCCGGGTACTCTACCTCCATGGATAGCCTGCTACTCCCCCTCTCTCTATCTCACACGCACACTTTCTTCTCTCGCCGTGCTCTGACCTTTAGCTTCGCCGGCGGCCGCCACAGAGAACAATTACAGAAAGAGTATGGCAGCGTTATGCCGAGGTTTTGGGTTCCAAATAGGAAAGGGATTCCAGAAGGGCGAGGGAAGTGCGAATGGGGTTTAGCGTTATGCTGTGCTTCGTGGAAAAAAATTGTGTTGCATCTCTTATGTCACTTCTATATAACTTTTTTTCTAGTTTATCTTAACTTATAAATAAATTTTGCTTTTCTATTTTCACATATTTATAAGTACAAATAAGTACATAAAAATTATATAGAAATTACAAGGGATATAACGTGAATATAATGTCGATATAAATATCTATTATATACGCAGCGCTGCATACATCTTACAAATTCTTTCTGTGGTTCGATGAACCTAAGCTGCTCCCCGAATTGCATAATTATTTTTTATTTATATATGTGCCTTTATATTTATATTAACATATTTATGATTCAAGTCATACACATCAAATAAAAAAAATTATTATTATTATTAATTAAAAAAATGAAATAGACGTTTTCATTTCATTTCATAAGTTCATGAGGTCAAATTATTATAAACAAAAATAAATAAATAAATATTAGTAGTTGAATATTTAAAAATTATATATAAATTTGTGTTATTATTAATATTATTGAAAGTAGATAAAATTTACTGCGCACGTAATGTTTACAGCTCACCTAATGTTGACCGAACGGTTTTAATAATTAAAAGTAAACTGTTGAAAAGAGGTGGGGGCATGAATGGCTTTTCATTGTGCTATATTACTTGGCAAAAATTAAAAAAAATAAAAAAAAAAGTATTATCCTTTCAATTAGACTATTACTCTTTGACTTCAAAAAGATGGATTGTGACAAATGTAATGATTTGATATTTATTCATATAAATTTTATGTTTCATTCATTTGAGTAATTTAATAAATTCTTTTAAAATCTTAGAGATTGAATATTTTTTGGTTCTCATTTATATTTATTTGTTGATTATTTATTTAATGAGTTATTTTATATTTTTTATTTTCTCATAACTTGAGGTATAAAATGATACAATTGTAAAAAAAATATTTAATATATAGATTAAAACTATTTTTTTTAATAAATTTTTGAACTTCATCAAATAATATAGATAAAATTTGATAAATTTATCTGATGATTACTATGATGCGAGAAAATTTTGAATAAGCATATTAGATGATGATGATTATCTGAAGTGTAAGCCTTATAAATTATATTAACTCAATTTTTTAGAAAATCCAAACAACTCAAAACCAAATATGGAAATCTCTAATTAAAAGAAGATGTGGGGTTGTTTTATATGCTAAGGGTTTATAAAACATTTTTCATGATTATCAATAATGATGAGTGTATGATATAGCATCTCACGATAAAATTACAATTGTGAGAACATTTGCATAGAGTTAAAGTCTACATTCATTGTGGCTTCTCTGTGGTTGTAATCTTTAGCTTCTATGTAAAAGTTGATTTCAGTATTTCCTCCAATTAAAATGAAAGTTATTATATGCTTTAAACTCTTGTTTTGAACTATGTAGATGTTAATTAGACATGGCTAGCAATCTAATGAGCCCGAGTGCATTATTTGAATGATTTAGGCTATGATATCATATATTTTATAGATTAGAGAAAGAAGATGAAGCATAAGACATGTAATAATGGCTAGATTACACGACGACCTTGATTAAAATAAAAGCATCCTTATTTGTTTCAAGTACTGTTTTGCTTTGTAATACTACATAGATACGATCAATTATTAATATATGTTTTAGATGAGAATGTGAAAACATGTCAATACCCCCTCAAACATAAAAAAAAGTTTTTTTTTGCACATATGAGTTTTTTTTTTAGTGGGAGCCTCGCTCAACTAAACACACTGGAATAATTATTCAGCACTTGTGAGCTATGTATTTACAAATGTTAAAATGTTAGGGGTTAATATGTACTTAAAATTTTGAGCTCTCAACTAAAAAAAGACCTTTGCAATCCATATCATTTCTCATGAACATTAAATGTTAAAAAACCTTATAATACATGCCAAAGCAATAAAACCTTTATAATATTTGTTGAAGCAATAATATTCATTAAGGTTCATGATCTATGAGGATTAAGTAATGATAAATACTTAGTTTTTTCACATAAATGCTTAGTCTTTTATGTTGAATGTATAATCAATAAGGAAATAATGTTATGGTTTAATTAGAAAAGTCAAGTTGGATAGCTTGGGACACATTTGACTTGAAAGCTTTAAAATAAGTAAAAGCAAGTTGATGAGAGCATTAACTAGCCTTGACATAGTTGATGATTTGAGAGGAGTTATCCATGATCACAAATTTAGATAATATTGGCTTAAACAAGTGTTGACACTTCAATAGATGGCATATTAGTGAACATGAGCTGATTTTGTAGTTGTGGAGTACAAATTCTTGACATCCCAATCAAAGTCATGTTGATATTCTTGATATCTCAATTGATGGTATGTTGGCAGCAGTGTTAACACAGAGCTAAGTGAAGCATATAATCATCTCAATATTCACCTAAATATTAGGGTAACTCGACTAATGATATGTACTATTGAGGTTAAACTACATTTTTTTTTAATTTCACATGAGATTTAATAATGAACAAAGCCCAATCTCAGCTCACTTAAGTAATGACAAATAAAAGTAGGGATATTGTTATGAAAGGTTTAAGGCACAAATCATTGGCACCCAGAAGCCCCAAAAGAATTCACGGACTCTACTGGAGATCAGGTAGAGGCAAAAACGAGAGCCTCCGATCATTTGTAACTCGATTAAAGAAGGAAATGTTGGAGGTGCGAGATCTGTAACCCACATTAGCGCATGCTTCCATAGCCCAGGGACTGAAAGAGGGACTGTTTTGTTATTTTTTAGGTCTCCAGCATCCAAAAACTTAAACAGAACTGTTGGAACTAGCCAACAATCATGTTTCAGTCAAGTAAATCTCTACCCCTACTTCCACCAATGCTGAGTCAGCCACCCTTCAACAACAAAAGAGGACCCCCAGAGACAAAATATGGAGATTGAGGGTGGACTCGCATCCTTCCGTTCGACCATGATACGAAGACAAATGACCGCCTCCGGACCACAGCAGGGACCAACAAGAATCGCAGTCGAGGAGGTCAGGCTCGATATCCTAAAGAATGATAAACTTGTTATCATGAGGCCCTAAAGGCCACTCCGAGAGTCTCAATGAAGGATCTTGTGAAGGCAATTTAAAAGAAGAAGCACTTTGATAAGGCTTCATCGATGAGAGTTAAAGCTTTTCTTAGAGGCACCAAAAAGTGTTGTCGAACCATGGTCATGAAACGAAAGAATGCAGACACATTTGAAGCCTGGACAAGGAGTTAATAAGAGTTGAATGCTAAAGAAATTTGTGGCACCATGAGTAATGGCTCGGAGACGGAGGAAGGCATTGATAAAAGAAATCTCGAATGAGCCGGTCTGAGTGAATGTCATTCACATTATTGGTATAATACTAACTATTATTACAGAAAGTGGAGATTCATCCTAACGATCCAGCTAGAAGACGCTTCCGTTGAGAGAACTATGCATAACCGCTTTCACTCCAGAGCACAACACCTATCCAACCATCATATTCACTAATACAAACATGCCCTCAAAGAGGAATCCTTACAATGACACCATCATTATAGCTGTCATGATAAGCAACTAACAAATCGCTAACATCTTGGTCAACACTGACACCTCAGTGAACATTATGTTCAAGTCAATATTTGACAATATGGGACTCAAGGATCACCCACTGACTGCACCGATTGAACTACTAAACAGATTCACAGACAAGATGAAGGAAGCTTTGGGAATAATTGCACTGCCGGTCGCATGAGAGGAATGTGACAAACTGTTTAGTTAAATGAAAGACTTCCTGATGGTAGATTTGACGCTGACTTAGAACCCCATCTTCAGTCGACTCCTGCTCAATGACTATAAAGGTGTGGTCTTAACATGCTACATAGCATTGAAGTTTCTTGTTGATGGGGAGATCATCATCATTCGAAAAAACTTGGAGCACTCACAGACCTACTACCTCTGAGTCGTCAAAAGTGTGGAGCAAGAGTTGCTCAATTCCAACATCGAAGTGAAGGGGGTCTCGAGACAAATGATGCCACTTTAAAATCCTTGCGGCCAACAAAAACTCATATAATTTTTTTCTAATAAGTGTGAACTTTGATGCAGAGTCTAAATACTTGTTGATACAAACCATCTAAGAGCAACGAGATGACTTTTCCTAGTAAACCATTGAAATGTCAAGAATAATGTTTGAAGTCGCCTACCACTGAATGAACATCAATCCAGTCACTTTACCATTGAAGCACAAGATAAGATTTTAGCTATGACTCTAGTTGACCCAAATCGAGAAGAGGAGCAAAAGCTGAATGAAGCCAGCTACATTCAACAGGTGCAATACCCGACGTGGGTCTCCAACATGGTGATCGTGTAGAAGATAAATGGTAAGTGAAGGATGTGTGTGAACTTCACCAATTTGAACACTATCTGCCCAAAAGACAACTATCTATTGTTGATGATCAACACATTGGTGGACTCCGTGATCGCCCATTCAACAATGAGCTTCCTGAATGTTTTTTCGGGCCATTATCAAATTAAGATGCACCCGATGATGCAGAAAAGATGATCTTTATTAGTAGTTAGGGTGTATATTATTATAATATAATGTCCTTTGGCCTTATAAATGCTAGGGCTATGTACCAACATCTCAAAAATGTAGTATTTTTAGAACAAAAAGGTGAAAACATTTGAGGTGTATGTGGATTATGTGTTATTTCAAAGTCAATTAGCCAAGAAATACATAAATGACTTAAAAGAAATATTTGAAACCCTTAGAAAATAACTTGAGGTTAAATCAACAAGAGTGCAACTTCGAGACATTAAAAAACAAATTTCTCAATTATCTCCTAATCCTCAAAAGCATAAAGGCCAACCCAAGGAAATTACAGACATTACTAAACATGACTTCTCCTTAAAACACAAATTAGGCGCAAAAGTTCGTTAATTGGATTTGAGTTTTGAGTTGGTTCATCTCCAAATGAGGCAAAAGCGTGCAGTAATCTATAAGCGCTAAATAAGGTAAAGAACTTCAAATGTTTGTTTGAGTGCACAAGTATAAAATGATGACGTAAACTCTTTATAATGTCCACTAGAAAGTAAATTTTTAATTCAATAGCACACAAAATATGAATTCTAATAAATTTGAATAAGCTCTTTACTCTTTCAAAGAGTGATGTAATAAAATAATTAAAAAAAATTCATCATATGCTTTCAATTTCTCAAAATTTTATGAAAATAACATACAAAATAGAAGAGAAGGATATTACTTCCAAATGAGAATGCAATTGTTCAAATCAAAATTATATCTCCATATCCCAAAAAACAAATTACATAGAGTAATTGATTCATTAATAAATATGATAAGTACAAACTCATTTGCCTACTTTTCCATCTAGTCTTCGATTGTGTAGATTTTGAAAGGAATGAATCATTGTAGGACTTCGGATAAATTGTCATGTATTATGCCAATATCTCTCTTGGTCAGATCAGCATTGTTGCATTTTAGATTGCATTGATAACTTGACTAAACTCGCTATCGTAATAACAATCTACTTCTGAAGACTATAATCAATATCATACAATTTTGTTTTCATTCTTGGAACACAATACTATGAAGACAAACAAAAATTGCTCTCTTTATCTTTCCATTGAAAACTTCTGGAATATATGCATCTGCAAAACTATTAGCTTGTGTACTAGTAGCATCAGTCTTGATAAAATCTAAGAATTAAATGTTGTCATCAATTTTTGATGTATTTTATGTCCGATGTTTGTTTTTGAGCCATAAGATAATATCCTAGTGATACATATGTTCCGACGTAGACCGTTGACAAAACCTTCGCACTTGAGTTGAGCTCAAATTGGCTCGATCGTCAATAAATTTGTCCAAACGACTTTGAATCTAGAAAAGAACCACGTGAATGAGTCCGGAACGTCGATTTTTTGTAAGAAGTTTATTCATATTGTTAGAGTTAAATGCGAGCGAACTCCATGCAAATCGATGCATATAAATTTAAATTAAAAAATGTAAGGAAAAAAAATAAAGAAATGCTTTTTTTTCAAGACCTCAGATCCATCTTGTTTTCCCCGCGCAGGCCGTAGGCCTCTGCCTTGTTCGGCCGAAACCATGAGCGGCTCTCTCTCCCTCAACCCAATTAAAAATTATTGCATCAGGACATGTCCTGACACAAATTTGTGTCAGTTGTCCAATTAAAATTGGTCACATCAAAATAAGGACCCCACTGAAATACACTGGTTGGTTATTTCTTAAAAGTGTGGGACTCATCCTAACACATAATCAATTTTAATTGGACACCTAATGCAAATTAGCTTCAGGTGTTCTGATGCAATAATTTTTTTCTCACAAAGGCACATTTCGGTCGTGTTTTCATATGCGAGAATAATTTATTATGGATACTTCTATGCCTCGTGTGCTCTCACTCTCTTTGTATGTACATATTTCGAGATACGTCGACCCGTGAACATCCCCACGAGAGAGAGCGAACTTGAAGCAAGCCTAGAGAACGCCCCTCCAACCATCGCATAGGTGAGAAAATTCCCAAAACTTTGCAATTTCATTTCTAGCAGACCTTTAATGTTTGATGTTAGAGATTTAAGCTTAGGTTATGTGTTAGACGAAACGAATAGGTTAAGAGCCTTTTCGTTGATAATCCTTACAAATCTTTGAGATCTTCTCCAAATCCCCTAGATCATTAATCCCTGCGGTCGAAATCCAGATTTCTCACGATTTTTGGCGGCTCTAATCTTCTAAGGAGAGATTGGAGCATTTGGAACTTTGAGGATGAAAAAAGCCCTTAGCTACTTCATTCTCCAAGTTGTGAAGAATTTTTCTTCAAAGAATTGAAGAAAAACCTCACTTTATTCGCCAAATTTGGAGGCAGCTTCGCTACACATCTATAAATCAAAGCCTAGGATCTTGTGTGAGAATGCTAGGACGAGTTTAATTTCCTATCAAACATGTTGGTTTGCATTTATTTGCATGTTCTTCATGATGCTTTGCATGTCATTTCGATCGTGTTATCACTTCAGTTCGATTGAGTGCCCCTGCCTCATTGACCGATCACTTCGGTTCAATCGGCCGCCCCTGCCCGATCAACTGATCACTTGGATTTTGCAACTGCCTAGTCGAACGGTCGCCCATGCTTGATCAATCGATCACATTGGTTCGATCGACTGCCCCAACCCGATCGACCGATCACTTTTATTCGATTGGTTGCCCCAGCCCGCTTGACTGATTATTTTGGTCTGGTCAGCCACACCGACCTGACCGATCCTTGGTAGTCTTAGAACCCGGTCGATTTAAGAGGTCAACTGACCAACCTCATTTACATGTTGTGTTTCTCACAAATTTTTGTGCATTGCTTGCATGACATTGCTAATTGCTTGAATTCATGTTTATGCGCACAAAAAAAATATATTTTGAATGATGCTTGGAGAACTTAAACTATTGCATGAAAAATCAAAACTTGCTTTTGACATTTATTTGTACATGATACCTCATTGAGCACCGGCATTTGCAATATCTCTGCACACATATGCCACCATGTGTGTGGCTCGATACTTGCATATCCTTGGTGAGTGGTTGCTAGCAAAGTAGCTCGTTGGTGTGCAAATCTCCTAATCGGGGACCACAAAACTTCCCTCCTTATGGCATCACACTTGAATATCGTAAGCATTTCATGTTGTGTGCTCAGTTCGGGTTACGATATAAAGCTACTGAACCCGTTGAGTGCACAATTGATTGTACCACTTCGCATTTTTTGCAAGTTTGTCATTTGCATTTTGCATGATGTTTAAATCGCCTTTCGACATTCTTCGTGATCGTACGTACTTCAATCGAGTGATCACAATGTGTTGAACCTTACTGAGTGTGAGACATGCACACTACTATATTTAGGGGTGATTTTCTGTACAGAGAGCCATGCCCAAAAATAAATAAAGAGGAGCAAATAATGATTTAAAAACTAATAATTTTTGCAGGTGCTTCTAAGCTCTCCTCCATCCAGATATAACTCATTATGTGTTGCACGAATATAACTCGTACTAAGTCTTCTGCTGGTGGACTCTCTTTTGTTGGACTTTCTCATGTGTTTTTTTTAGAGCCCTTAGGGAGTTTGTATCAAAAAGAATGTACGGGTACATGTTTCAAGGCTTCTGACGAGCGGAATAACACGACCTGGACTAAGAGTAGCTGCTCGTGTCTCATACCCTAAGTTTGAATTCTCTACTTATATAGAATTAAAACTGGACATGTATATGCGAAGTCCCATTGCTCTTCCTGCTTTCTGGGATATGTTGCTAACCGAGTAGCACCCGACTTTTATATATTCTTTTGGCTTCATTTACCTTGCAAAATGTGTTTGTCATTTACTCTTTCTTGATTGTGGTTTATCTGGACTCATGCGAAGATACAATCTAGGCTTATTAAGGACCCAAAATTTCTTTTTCAAAAATCATAATAATAAAAAAAATCAAGATAAAATAAAATTTAAAATTAAAATATCTCAACTTTAAAATAAGCAAGTTTCTTTATGCACTTACTTTTTATGCACGGTCTTTGGGCTGGCTTTAAAATTAGGTTCTTTGCATAGCTATCTCCTAAGTCATCCCTAATAGGGTATTTACATTTAAATTTAAATACAAATAATTGCATCATTCTGCATATTCCGAGAAGGAGCCCCCGTGTGTCTTCAATCGACTAAGCCAAGCATATGTTTTCTACTTATGAGGTTGTCGAGTAACGACTACGGCGTTAGAGGCCCCCTCGACCCAGACGGGGGTGTAAGTTTGTTGTGAGAGTGTTTTGGCTTTGCAGTCGTACATCTCTTTTTTCTTATATTATAGCGGCATCTACGTCATTTAATTGACAAGCATAAGTTCCATTTTCACCTATTCCATCTCTTAGATGGTCATGGAGAATAATTTTTTTTTTTTGACTTTAGGGCTACCGGGATTCTCTTGGACGACACAATTCATAGATTGCTGACAAGGGTTCTCTAGTCGGGTTGGGTAGACTACTTTCATGACCAGGTAAACTTAACGTCTTCATAATACGGAATGACGGATCTCTGACCTGACTAACTCTACATACTTAGGGATTCCTCTCCTTTTTGTTGACACCTCCTTTGAGTCATGTCATTCCTTTGAAAAATCGTTAATGTCGTGTCGTGGGCCCTGCAAACTTGGGCGTCGCTACCCGTTGTGAATGTGGTGATTCACTCTCTGCCCAATGACCCGATATAGGCACCGAAAACATCGAGATTCTCCCGCTTACTAACAACAACAACAAAGCCTTAATCCCATTACATGGGGTCGGCTACATGAATCCTTTTTCTCCATTGCGTCCTATTTAGTGCATATTTTTATTTAGTTCTAATAAATGAAGATCATTTTTTATACAATAAGCTCGAGTCTTCCTAGGTCGACCTCTACCTTTCTTAACATAAGTCAAATCTAAAACAATTACTCTCCTAATAGGATCATCATATGGTCGACATTTTCTCTCTAAAAACCAAACCACCTAAGACGACTTTCTCTAATTTAGTTTGTCACAAGAGCTACACCAACCCTATCACGTATATATTCATATCGCATTTTGTCTCTAAGTGTAAAACCACTCATCCACCTAATCATTCTCATCTCGGCAACACTTAACTTAGTATTATGCTTTTATGCTTTTCTTTTAAAGGTCAATATTCAGCGCCATAGAGCATTGCAGGTCTCACCACCGTCTTATAAAAGTTTCCTTTCAGTTTAAGCGGCATTTTTCAATCACACAAAAGGCCCGAAGCATTCCTCCACTTCAATCAACCAACTTGAATTCTACTATTAACATCCTCATCTATATCACCATCGCTTTGTACAACAGACCCGAGATATCTAAATAGTTCACATTTTTTAATAATTTGATCACCCAAAGTTACACTTCTCTCACTAGAGCTACTACTACTAAAATTACATTCTATGTATTCAATTTTAGTTCTACTCAAATGAAGGCCTTTACACTCCAATGTAGACCTCCATAATTCAAGTTTTTTCTGGGCTTTTTCTCTCGTCTTATCCACGAGAAGGATATCTTCAGCAAAAGGCATGCACCAAGGTACATCCTCATGTAAACGTTCAGTAAGACCATCCATAACTAAAGCAAAAAGATACGAGCTTAAAGCCGATCCTTGATGTAATCCAACAAAAATAGGAAAATATTTGGTCAATCCTCCTTCAATTCGAATACAAGTAACAACTCTAGTATACATATCTTTAATGACTTGAATATAAGTCATATCAACACCTTTCTTCTCAAGAACTCTCCAAAGGATATCTCTTGGAATCTTATCGTAAGCTTTTTCTAAATCAATAAAAATCAAATTTAGATTCTCTTTATTATCTCTGAACTTCTCCATCAAACTTCTCAATAAATGTATAACTTCCATAGTAGACCTGCCTGACATAAATCCAAATTGATTATGAGAAATTTTGTAATATGTCTTAACCTATGTTCAATTACCCTCTCTAATAATTTTAAAGTGTGACACATCAACTTAATTCCTCTATAATTTGCACACTCTTGTGCATCCCCTTTATTCTCCCGCTTAAGATGATAAAAAATCTTTTGGTTTCCCAATTAATTGGATATCATACATAATGTAAGCAATACCCTTCATAACGAGAATGCTCATAGGCATCCCTCAAGATATAATTAGCCAAAGAGATGTAATCTTTTGGGAGTACTCTTGAACTCATAACAAGCAGAAAAACTTCACTCTCTGGTTACATGAGTGACTTATGTAGGAACTTTCTTTGTGGATTGTGTTTCAAGATGTTTTTTAACCTGTAATACAAGGATTACCTTATATAAACCCTTATTATTTCTTTTTAAAATTTACTTTTGTAACTTTTTTCGTATATCATATCTTTTCGATTCATCTCCACTTCGGATCATTTCTATTATTCGAGTGGGATATTTATTTAGAAAATGGAGTCATACGACATTAAGAAAAGTTAGTGACTCCGAGTCTTTTTAAAAATGACCTAAAACACTAATCATCATCCAAATTAATTTGCCAAGTCCCAAATGAAATTGTTGAAATCTCATATTTTGCCTACTCTCCATTAGTTTGTCATTCACCACAAAATTTATTTAACTCGAGATATTTTACAATTTGAATATTCGAATAAGCTGCATCTTTTGAAAATAACTATGTTATAACAAAAGTATTAAATGTTTTGTTAACATTAAAATTTTAAAAATGATAATTACTAAAAGGTAATACCTGAATAGATGGCACACTCCTCATGACCCATCAAAACTATGTTTCTATTCTCATTCAACGATACTCCGGACTTCTTTATGAGCTATTAAATATGACTATACTTCTTTAATTTCGAAGCTGATTTCTGCACTGCTCAGCTGTTACCTCAATTTCAAAATTCAACTTCAATTTCTGAGCAAAACCTTGATAAATGTCATCTTTAAACTCTTGAGCAAGTTTGATATTTGCATCCAAATATTTTGATAGAATTTTTAATAACCTGCTTCATTTTCTTACTGGTTTTGGAAAAGCGTGACTTGGCTGTACTGTCTCTTTATATATTAACAAGGGTAACGAAGCCTTCAAAGTATCTACGAGTTCATTTATCCAATTTAGCCCTTGCTCAAGACAGTCGTTGTGTTCATTAGCAAGAGGCTGACATTAGTGAGCTATCGAGTTCTCTGTTGTCCATATTTGTGTTTATTTAATTATGGTTATGGCTCTTACGACTTCCTCAACTCAATATACGATACATTTGAAATATTCATATCGACTTTATAGGTTTGATTTTTTCCTTTGCACTAGCATGACTCCTTGTTATTATACTTGTTCTTATGACTTGAAAGCTCGTTAGTTTTGTTATTAGTTCTCATGAAATCGCTACAGTCAACTAAAACCTCTTCCAAAACTAGTAAAAAAAGGAAGCATTTTGTAGAGCTTAAAGTAAGATGAATAGCAGATTTATTACAAATTATATTAGAATGTATGGATGCAAATATGAAAAGTGCTCATGGGTTTAAAGATGTTGTCTAGCAATGTAGAGGTGTTGCTCAAAATTTAAATAATAAATTTGGTATTGAGGTAACACTTGAACAGTGCAAAAATCAGGTTTGACAATGTCTATATGAAGTCATATTCAACAGCTCAGAAAGAAGTAATGGGTCTCATGGAATGAGAATAGAAAAATAATTTTGATAGATAATGTAGAATGTGTCGCATATTCAGGTATTTTTTAACAATTATCATTTTCAATATATTGATATTAAAAAATGCTAGTAAGTTTATTATGATGCAATCTTTTTCAAAAGATGCACGATGCAGCTTAGTTGATTGTAAACTATATGAAAAAAATCTTATTTTGTGATAAAGGACATGTTATTAGCGAGTGTATTAGATTTTGAAATTCATTTTATTTGAGAATCAACAAATTAATTTGGATGACGATGAGTTCCCATATTTTCTACCATAACAGTAGTCAAATAGAACTTAAATGTTGCAGATTACACATAAAAGGTTTGACATCTTATTAAAATAATCAAATATGAATGTACTTTGATCGACCATCGCAGTTTGTCACATTTTATATATTCATTTGAGTTTATTAGAAATGATCATCCGTAGTTCAGAGATGTGTTAATGACAAAATGTTATTAAATTTTTGTTCGGGACATGTCCTGTTGGTTGCTTAGTTGTATAGTCGATGATTTTATTTTTTCATTTGGAATACAACAACAACAACAACAAAGCCTTAATCCCACTACGTGGGATCGGCTACATGAATTCTTTTTCTCCATTGTGGCCTATTTAGTGTCATATTTTCATTTAGTTCTAGTAAATTAAGATCATTTTTAATACAATAAGCCCAAGTCTTCCTAGGTCTACCTATGTCTTTCTTAACACTAGTCGAATTTAAAACATCTACTCTCCTAATCGGATCATCTAATGGTCGACGTTTAATATGACCAAACCATTTAAGACGACTTTCTCCATTTCATTTGGAATAAAGAGTAAAAATTGATAGCATCTCAGTTTTGATTTTACATTTTATTTTGAAGAAGCTAAAGCTAAAAAATATTGACGATGAGAAGTAAACAATAGTTTTTAGTTATTTTTATGTCTTTTAAGTAATCAGATATCAAAAGTGGGTGGATTACATTTAAACTATATATTCTTTCATGAAGCCATTATCTGTTTTCGTTTTTAGGATATCTTTTATGTGCATATTTTGACTGATGAATTCATTTTTTCTCAGATTGTGATTATTTTAATCTGATTATTTTCATTGTAATTTGATTAAATTTAAGATTAACATGATCCATAAAAAAATTTCATAACTTAGCACAATTATTGTTAAGCAAATTGTTAAGGAATTAAATTTTTTTAATTACTTAAATTAAGATGTTGGCATTGAAATTTGATCAAATTAATTAAAGTTGTTGATTAATTAAAACTCTTATAAGTTTTGATGATGCTAAGCATGTAAGCTAAACCCCATTAATCAATTTCTTACTAAGTTATTTTTCTTGCATTTGGGAAGTATAGCATGTTGACAAAGTTTTAGAAAAAGGAAAATAAGTATTTTGGGTCAACATTGGCTATAAGGATGAATAACAAGTTAGCTCAGCCTAGATTGACCACATGGATTCATAGGCATGTTATTTATAAAAAATTTAGTCCTATGATTAATGTGAATGTAAATTGCTCAGGCCATTCTAAAACAATTATATGAAAGCAATAAACAAGCAATATGTTGAGAAATTAAAAAGCAAGCAAACAACACTTTATGATTGCTCAATGACTATATAATTATTTGTGACAACCACCATCTTATTTTATTTGTTATATAGTCTGATGTTGTAGAAGCCTTTCAAGCCTCTGAAATTTCTTGTCTCTATAGTGCCTTTCTCCTAGAATGAAACTTTAGAGGCTTGAAAGGCCTTACAACATTAAAATTTGTAACAAATAAAATAAGATTAACATTAATATCGAAAGTCAAATCACATACAAATACAATAGGTAGATATGAACTAAAACATAATTTTCTCGAGTGCAAAATATGCCCATGTATATATGAACTAAAACATAATTTTCATCCTGATTATCTTAAACATTACAATAAACATCTATGTTACAACCATAAAATTATCATGTATAGCACTTGATTTTCTAGAGGCAATATATAACTCATATAAATGAAGTTCAAGAAATACCACAAAATCAAAATATGATGCATGTAAAGGCAACCATCGACAACTGAGATTTATTGCCTGAAGTCCAGGGATAAACATCTAAATGAAGGGGAACTACAGGTGAAGCATATGATGAACCCAAAGTTTCAATACCTGAAATCATTTCTTAAAATTCAACTATGACACCAACTCTCATGAATGCTCAGATCTCATGAATATCTTGTACCAAAGCATTCAACTTTGGACATAATCCCAACCTAAGTTAATCAGTATCCTGTAGAACTATATATCTATAGGAAATATAGAACACATTAATGGTGGACAATGCCTATGAGTATTCTTTATTAGTTCTGTTACATGTTTGTTTCCTTTTTTATCAAAGAATATCTACCAGTAAAGACAACCGGTGATTCTTATTTTCTCAGCAAAGAATCTGTCAAACCTTAGTATTATATACAGGTATTATGATTGAAATGTTAATTCCAACTTTTCTTTCTTCTCTTGAGTGTTCTCGTCCTCAACAGATCCATTTCAAGAAGGATACATATCAACCCTAACCTACTTGTAAAAGAATAAAAACTATGTCCGACCTGTTAATAGAGTGATCGAAACATCATTACTGTCATCCTCTTGGCCAGGATTTACTATTTTTCTCTTCTTTGGGTTTTTATTCAAGGCAAATATAGGTTCCTTTGGCATGGAATGTGTAGTGGTTCTCCATTCTAACATCATGACTACCGTAGACATGGTAGGCCGATCTGTAGCTTGATCCTGAACACATTGGAGACCCACTTCGATACATCTCGATACTTCTTTTGGTTGGCAGGAGTCTCTTATTAATGGATCCACTAGCTCCATCTCATTATCCTCATTCCATAGCTTCCAAGCCTATACAAATAAAAATACGTGCTATTAATATTATAGTTTGCCAAATCACATACTTCTAGAGAAAAATGTCCAATTAGTCCGAATTTTTGTGGGGTGTTAGTTCGGAGGCTATAAAAATGTCAGATTAGTCTCTAGAATGATCTAATGATGACTAAAATAGTCATTCATGGATATTATTTCAGATCGTATTAAAATTAGTAGGGGGACTAATTTGACATTTTTATTGACTCTGGTACTAAAATGACTCCATTTAAGTAGTTAGAAGACTATTTTGACACTTCAAGCTTTACTTTTATCAAGGCAATGTTATGTGTACTTAAACCTGATTTTTTGTAGAGGGCCATTTTAGTCCAAAGGCTATAAAAATGGCAGTCTCCAAAATCTTTTAATGATGGCTAAAATAGTCATTTCTGAGAACTATTTTAGCCCGTCTTAAAATATTATGAGGACTAATTTGATATTTTTATAAACTCTAGGACTAAAATGACCCCATTTAAATAGTCAGAGGACTATTTTGGCACTATACTCTTTACTTTTATCAAAGCAATGCTATGTGTACTTACATATGGTAGGAGATGCAGACACAATTCAGGATGTTGGTATGTGCTGTTCCTCCTTCCGCTGACAATCTCTAGTAGTAATACTCCAAAGCTATAGACATCAGATTTTATGGAGATTAATCCTTGCATCGCATACTCTGGTGACATGTAGCCACTGAAATTTAACAGCAAAAAAGTCATCATCAATTGTGAGATTTTTTATTATTTGTAAACAAAAACAACTAAACATTTCTTACTATGTTCCAATGACTCGCTTTGTCTTTGTTTCATTGCTATCTTTTCCAAATATTCTAGCGATGCCGAAGTCCGAAATTTTTGGGTTCATCTCCTCGTCTAATAAAATGTTGCTCGCTTTCAAGTCTCGATGAATGACACCTAACCGAGAGTCTCGGTGAAGGTAGAGGAGCCCACGGGCTATTCCTTCAATGATATTGTATCTTGTCTTCCAATCTAGCCGTTCTCTTTTACTTGAACCTGTCGAACAGTGTTTAGACTGGTTTTGTTTTCTCTGTCACCTTCCAAACTTTTGAAAAATAAAAGGACTCTTCAAGTGGCATTTAGATACATTCCATAGAATTCTTATGTGTTTACTTATCTAACACCTATACTTTGATTTTTACAATTACATCACCCAAATCTTGCAAATCACATAAAAAATACCACTATTTAACTTTTAAAAAGTGAAGCACATCTTTTCAGGCATAGGTAAGGTTGCATAAATGTAAAAATTGAAGTCTAGGTGTTAGATATGTAAATACATAAGAATTGAGTGCTAGGTATGTAAATCTTCCTTTTATTTAGGGCTGTTTACCAAAAAGAAAATCTTCCAAGCTTCCGTTATCCATGTACTCGTAAATTAGCATCATTTCTTCTCCATGGATGCAAAAACCTTCTAATCTGACCAGGCTTGAGTGCTGTAATTTTGAAATTAGTTTGACCTCATTCTTGAATTCCTCCATACCTTGCCTGGAACTCTCTGAAAGTCTTTTAACGGCTATCTGTTGGCCCCCAGGCAAAATGCCCTGTAAAGATTCAATATTTATCATCTTCATTATTTCATTTCGCAGAAAAAGAGCATCCTAAATTAGCCCAGCTCAAGAAATTTGTGAAATATTTAAGATTTCTATGCCTGCCTTGGTCAATTAGTTAAAAATTTTTATTCTAGTAAAATCAACATGTTTGACATGAGTTAAACCATTAGAATAATGACTGCTGTCAGAACTTTTTTGTTTTCTTGCACTTGCTTCCTAGAAATGGTTGTAATTAACAACTTAGAAAAGGAGTTGCAGAAAATTATCCATTTTTATAATTAAAATCTTTTGTTGCACTTTGAAGAACACTTTGAAGCTGTGGTTAAAAGATAGCAGGGCATCAGTGTACTAGAATGGTGAAGTATTCTTTTCTCGTAATCAGATAACGATTGCTAACTATTTCTTGATGATAATGCGGGATGTGATAAAGTGGTGATCGGCATGCAAAATTTTCAACCTTTTACTGAAACTCCTGTTAATATCTAATAAATAAATAAATAAAGGTTGGGTGGAAATAGACCTTGTAAACAGGACCAAAGCCTCCTTCACCGAGCAGATTTTCAAAACAGAAGCCGTCTGTTGCTGCAACCATATCATGAAAAGTAAACACACGTATCTCATGCCGTTTTCCATCTTTCCCTTCCTCTTGAATCTCTGTTAAACCAAAAAGCGCTGCATTTTCTTCTTGCTGACTCCTTTGCTTAAAATATTCTGGATATTCGAAGGGTTAATATCAGTACAAAGATATTTTGATTAAGGCAGGCTTTGGGGAGAACAATGTGACTGAGTTATGAACCTTTTATTCGTTTTCTGTACTTCCACAATAAGCATATGCATCCAAGAGAACCAAGACTCAAAATTGCAGCTATTATGAGCATTACAACTATTTTGTCTTCTGCAAATAACACAAATAAGATCAGTACTAATCTGTTCGAGCCATTTTTTCATAATGCTGAATTATGTTTTGCTTCAAATTTTTTTCTTGTTAAACTTCCTCAAACTATCAAATGCATATTCTTAAAATTCTTATGCAACTATTTCAGCTACAGTCCTGAACCCTAACAAAATTTCATTTGTTCATGCAGGTGAATTCAGCATTTTCAACAGCAGGCAGAGCAATGAAACTATGCAGAGAAGCTACCGTGGCCAAATTCTGAGCCTGCGAGTCGAATATACAAATCATTTCCCCCGTTTTGGAAGATCTGAATGTCCCTCATTTCTTCTCCCCATGTCATACACCCAATCCCCGTCACAAAACTATAAGCCTTGCAAGAGCAATCCCTCGTACATTTTGCTTGGCAAGTGTTCAAATCCAAAGCAATGTGAATAATGGTTGCCAAATCTGGCAGCTTCTCTCTTTCCATCAGATAAAATTTATCAGGCTTGTTTTCCCTCTCACCAATACTTCCATTCCTGTTGCATCCCAGCTTCGTCCTCCTCACACACCCCCCAGCCCAGATGCCACGCTTCCACTGACTACTTGATCTTGGTACAAATCCAGTCAAGCAGTCGCAGATAGGTGCCTTGTCATTGCGACATCCGCCATTATTTCCACACTGATTGTACTCCTCACAAGCAGAAACTGGTGCAGCCCAAAATTGGCTCCAGGAGAGAGCGTCTCCATTCCATCTGAAGTGCGTATAAACGCCTTCCGAGGTTAGAACCCAGTATTGAGAGCTGTTGGAATTAATGTAATAATACATCTTCTGCTCCTCGTCGATGTTGCTTAATTTGTAGCCATAGGAGTAGGCGTAGATCATGTTTTCAATCCCAATAAACACCTGGCCGTTCCACATGCCGGAGCGCCAACGCGGCTTGCCGCCATTCCACATGAAAATCTGAGTTGACCTGTTCGGATCATGGCTTATGGAGAAGTGACCCGGTGCTGGATCATCGCTGCTCCTCCAAGAGATAAGCATCTGGTTCTTGTTGGTTCGGAGGTCTAGCCCAACTCTCATGCCAGGGAGGTAGGTGTCCGTTGGGTAGTCGAAGCTCTGCCATAGCCTGCCGCTGGGGCTGTTAAGCATGAGGTTGCCGCTGTCAAGGATCTCAGCTGTGATGTTGCTGTTTGAAGCTGAGGAGATGTTGGATGACCACAGAATGCTTTTCTTGCCGTCGAGCACGACCAGATTGCCATCGTTGGCAATGGCGAGGGAGCCTGAGGAGTCGGAGATTGGCAAGTCGCGGTTAGCAACCCAGACAATTCTTTCGCCTTGGGAGTTGCAGTACCATATGCCCAAATAAGTTCTGTTGGGCCTGCCCGGGCTGAAGAAGCCAAGCTCGAAGACTCCACCGTCGGAGACCAGGCTGTTGCCGACGGTGAGAGGCTGATGAGGAGTCAGGTAGCTTGCTGCTTGTGATGATGGGAAGAAGTGAAGGGAGATGAAGCAGATGGGTGCTGAGAGGAAGAGTGAGATGATGGTGCTGATGTTAGAGCACCTGCCCATGAATTCTCATAGGTAAATTGGTCTGATTTTGATATTTGTTTGAATCTGCTAATCTGGGTTTGGTGAAGCTTCTCGATCGAGTTATCGGAGCAAAATCTGTTTTTTGCTTCCACGGACTGCGTCTTCAGGGGTTAAAAGAGCGGGTTTTGTTTCTTGACCTTCCTTCTCTTCAACTTGTTTAGGCCGTCACGTTTGAACTTTGAACTTCCAAATCAAATGATTAACTTGCGTTGAAATATTTGACTTGTGATCTCACTTCCACCTGTTAGTCATATTACACTAACGTGTAAAATAAATATTATGATTTTTTTTTAGAAAATTTTTTGTGCTTTTTATATATAATGTAGAATCATATATTAGGAATATTAGTTTTATTATAATTATTGATTTTATTATAATGTTTAATATAATACATATAATATTATAAAAAGTTTACATAAGGATTTGTATTAAATAAAATATTATAATATTATATAATAAGTGATATTACAATTTTAGTTTATTGATGGATGGTTTTGCAGTATCTAAAATGTCATAATTCGGCAAGGCAAAAATGAAATAGGAATGAACTGGACTTGACATTAAATCAGAAGAAAGAGTGGTTCGAGTTTCATTGATTTGATTGTTGTCTAATCTGGAGTTGAATAGGATGACTTGATAATTAAAATAGTTATTTAAATTTAATAAACTAACAACCAAAGGAAGATACATCCAACTCCTATAAAAGGGGATTAGTTGTTGTTTAAAGAAAATGCATCATAAAACAAATAAATCATAAATATGGTTACATCAATAAGAAAAAGGAAAAGGATTAGCAAACTCCAAGGAAACTCTAGTGAATATGCTACACAATCATCTTCCCGATCCTAGAGAGCACTCTCAGGCTACCTCAAAGAATCCTTCTTGAAACCATAAGAAGAGCAGACTTAGAACCTATCTTTGACCCTCTAAAAGGTCGTTCAGTTTGTCCTAAACAAAGCTCTAAAAATGGCTATTTACTTTTGATCCAAACAAGGCAGGTTTTAATGAAAATTTATGTTGAATTCGAGCTTGGCACTTAACTCTGTGATGTTGGGTTGAAGTAGATGTATGGGCAATTGGGACTTGCACCTATGAATCAAGTTCTTTGTTTTTGAGGTTGATAAGTAGTCTTGCTCTCAGTCTAGGGACCTTTTGGTTGGCCCATTTACTACTTGCTCTTTGTTTAGGGTCTCCTTATTGGCACCTGCGCTCGCAGAAAGGCATTAGCCAAGTTCGTAGGTGCTTGGT
This sequence comes from Phalaenopsis equestris, assembly GCF_001263595.1. Taxonomy (NCBI): domain Eukaryota; kingdom Viridiplantae; phylum Streptophyta; class Magnoliopsida; order Asparagales; family Orchidaceae; genus Phalaenopsis; species Phalaenopsis equestris. Next base: position 19,900,682 of record NW_018164444.1, read on the forward strand.
GATGGCTGAAAATTATTGTGAGGTAAGTCAGTTAATCACATAAGTATAAGTGTCGATCAAGTAATATGCAGAAACAACTCTGTGTATCGATCCCACAAGGATAGTGTGAAAATATTTTTAACAGACGAAATTCTAGTTTACTAAACCGCTAAATCTAGTTTTAAGTAATTGAATGCAAGAAAGGAATCTAATAGCTAAAAAAAAGTCTTGAGCTCTTTAGATACGTAAGGTTCAAAATCCCGTGATATCGATGATGTGGTTCTTTGAAGTTTTTCTATGGAACCCACATTATTGTTAATGGCTAAATATGAAATTTTCCTCCTTAAGCCTACGTCTAGGTCAAAAGAAGAATAAAAAACTCATAAATTTAAGTTTCGCTTAACCCTATACGTATTCTATTATGTTTTTTGTGGCTAACCTATTCATTCCACTACACAATGGACAAAAGTCATAAATCATTAGGGGTTTTAAAATTTTTATCGCATCCAACAAAAAGTAGACTACGGTCAGAGAAAGAATAAAAAACTCATAAATTTAAGTTTCGCTTGACCCTATACGTATTCTATTATGTTTTTCTGGCTAACCTACTCATTCCACTACACAACGGACAAAAGTCATAATTCATTAAGGATTTTAAAATTTTATCACGTCCAACAAAAAGTAGACTACGGTCGTATAGTTAACACATCCACATCAGAAATTCATGCATCAAAAAGGCATTGAGGGAACAAAAAATTCATAGAATGAAAACTACAATAAAAACACATGTCTTACATAATAGGAGCATGAAATGAAATCAATCATAATGCATATGAAAAGAAGAGGTGAAAAGTTTTATTGCAAGTAAAATGGCAAAGATTGCAGTGCAAGAGTTCCAGAGCACTCACTTAGAGCAAAACAGTCCTTAGCAATACACGACACTCCTCTCTGTTGAGTACAAGCTCTTGTAACTCTCCTCTCATACAAGGCAATCACCTCACCTCTCAAACACTCAAGAATTCAAAAGAATATCTCGACTAACAAGCATAAAAAAATGAATGAAAAACTGCCCTAGAAGTTCACTCCTTCAAGGAAGAAGAAGAGTACTCAAGGGTTTGCATTCAAACCCTCAAAACTGGTTAGAGATCCTTCAAAGTCCGTCTCCAAATGCTCCAAGAAGTTTCCCTAGCTTCTCTTTTAAAGTCTTGGCCGAAATCAACATGAAAAATCTTGCCAAATTGAGTTATGGTCCGGTGGAATGACAATGCCTGAAACTGATGTGGTTATGCCAGACCAGACGTAGTCACGCCCAGATCTAGCGTGGTTACACCAGTCCTAGCTCTTTTTGTTATTTTGACTTTGTTTTGCACTCTCAACACCTACAACCTGCAAAACACCAAAAATGACCTTCCACTAGCCTAAATCATGATAAATGAGGAAGAAAATATGGTATTTAATGCAATGAAATCACCTAATTTTCTCTCGTATCAATTTCTTTAAACTTACCTATTACTTGCCCTCAAGTAATCTCATATCTCAACTGGGACCAAAGTGACGTTCAAAGTTCTCATGCGGATTTCTTGATTCTTAAAATCGATTATATATATGTAAAAGAAGATGCAAATCTCATTTCAAGTTAGGATTTTTATTAATTTCTAATCATCTAACCCTTTTTCTCTCTTCCTAAGCCTTAGAAAATCTCAAAACTCTTAATCTAGTGTAACTGAAATACGTTCATTTCCCAAAGATATTTTTAAATCAATTAAAAGCCTAACTATTTGACCCAACATCACTAAATATTTTATTGAATATAATATCATCAGAATTTCATTGAAGAGTTTTTAAGTCTTATTACTCAGAAGATAAATTGGACACAAAATTTTCTTTTTTTTTGTGCTTATCTCAAGTTTCTTCTCTTATCTCAAGCTTCTTCTCATGAAGTTTGATCACTTATTTTAATTTTTCTTTTAATTCAAGCCTTTCACAATTCTTAACATTTTCTTTTCTTTTTTTTTATCCCTTGAGAATTACTATATCTGATGAAATGAATTTCTTTTAAGAATTTTGATTGTCGAATGTCTCATAAATGATAATCCTTAAATTCTTCTTAATGAGAACTCATATATATTATAATTTATTCAAAAGTAAAGAATCAATTAAATTGGTTGGGTGTTGAAAATTAAAAAGGCTTAAAATATCTCTCGTTACTACTAATATATTAATTACACATTTTTTAATTATTTTAACACAATTTAGGGATCAAGTTGAAATTGTTAAAGTGTAAAACTCCCTTATTAGGAAATTAAGTCCAATCTCACCATTTAATTAGTTTTCACAGTTCTTATGACATTATTATATACTCATTAAATTATCAAGATTCCTAACATGAATTCCTACTTTAAAATACAATCACTAGCTAATGAGAATTACTTAAAGACAAGTGTGCATGCATCAATCTCTCCCTCAAACTTATTTTCCATCATATGCATATAATAGTAAAAATAGTAGAAAAAGACAGATGCTTAGCATGTAATAATAGGAAATTTGTTATCGGGCAATTCAAAATAGTAAAACATCAGTACATGAAGATCAACAAAAGTAAATATGACACTGTCCACTAAACTCGAGTAAGAATTCCATCATGACTCATATGGCTCTTGTATAAATAAAACAACAAAACACAACAAATTCAAAAAATATTTAAAATAAAATTCAAAATAAATGCAAAAAATAATAGAAAAAACATGCTCAAAATTTAAGGTAAGGCATGAGTTGTCTAATGGTCGCAAAAAATGTCGCAAAACAAGCGGTCACTTCACGCAAGTATACATGTCCAAGTAATAAGCAATTTTAAAGGAGTACTATGTATTATTCTCATAGGAGTTTGTTAAGAAATCAATTTGAAAAAAGCAAAAGCTGCAATTTACTAACTACTCCATCATAGTTCAGCGATATCAAAAAACAAGAAAAGGAAATCCTAATTCTTTCATATTTTGAAGAAAGCAAAATAGAAGACAACGAGGATCAAAGCTCATTGGTGTTTTTCCAAGATTGATGAGGATCGTGCCTCTGTGATTTAGGTGTGACACTTTACTCGATTTTCATACAAATTCCTCTTGTGTAATTCTTGTCAACCAAGGATAATAGTTTCTTCCTAAGCCTATATCTACTTCCCAAGAAAATTTGTAACTTCACAAAGATAGCTTTCGCCTGTCTTTATGACATCCCCTAATATTTTCAGATCCCTGCTAATAGTTGCAAGATCCAGAATAAAATATTTCTATTTTGTTTAGATCTTAAGGTTAACCTAATCATTCCACTACACTTCTGCTGAAGCCATAGATTATGATGGATTTTAAAGCCCTAATTGGCCGTGTTAGGAGTAAATGAAGGCCAAAAGATTCATAGGAGTAAACAACTCTTATCAAATTAAAGCACGGAAATCAATAAGAGAAATCATAAATGGAAGTCAAACCAAGTAAGCCATCCCATGAATCACAGAGGCACGAAAAAATGCTTAGCTACTTATAGCTCGAGAGAAAAACCAATGCAATTTCACTGAAACAAAACCTGCAAGAAACATTTTCTTTGCAATAAAAAGCACTTACAACCCTTTGATCTTCTCACATACAAGAAAAGCCTTTAGCTCACTTGGCACAACTAAAACAAGTTAGCTAGTTTGTTAAACTAAAAAGGGGCTAAAGACATCTTAGAGGTTGGTTCAAGTGAAGTAGGGAGGATTATATTGGTTAACTTGTGTTTGGGTGTGTTAGATTGTGGCAATTAGATCCATGATTGGGTTGACTTGGGCAACAAATAAGCTAAAACAATATTTGTAGTTGGTTGTACCACTCAACAACAACTAAAGAGAGTTTGGAGCAACTAGGCTCAGCTTGAAGACCAACCTAGGTATTCATAATTGCATCTTAATGACTTTGGTTTGAGTTCGAGTGAGTAAGACTAGTGGTTAAGTCCCTTTAGGTCCATTTGAGTTCCTATTGGAATCATTTTGAGCTTAGTTTATATTTGGTTTGGGTTAGACTAATGCTCAGGTAGTTAGGTTCTTTGAGAGCTATCCTAGTTAGTTTGATTATATGTGCTTTAATTTAATTCAATAACTTAATAAGACCCTCTAGGGATTTTATTTAATAATAAAAAAAACACCTAATTAGCCCCAATTGAAATTCATAGGACTTAGGTTTAAATTAAAATGATGAATCTTGATCCTCAACTTAATAGTTTTACCAGTTTTAATTAAATTCAGGTGATTCAATTTTTACGTTAATTAAACTCCAAAATAAATCATGTTGATTCATTGATTTCAGAGAAGTTTAATTGATCTAATTTTCATATAGTTAAGTTAATTTTGACTTGGGAAAATGACTTGCCCAATGCTTGATTGCAATTTAGTTTGGATTTATAAAGTTTTGGTTCAACATGATTCAATTGACTTATTGATGGATTATACGACCTTTTTAGTTCAATTATGTTTCAATGGTTTTAATTTTAGTTTAAGAGATTATTTGATTGGATCCTTAAATTAAATTAATATAAAATATTATTGACTTTGATTCAACTCTCCCTTAATAGGTAAGTTTGATCAAGTTAGCCAATTTTAACTAATTTGAGGTTCAGGAGTTCTAATTCAAGTTTTAATTTACCTGAATTAAATTCAAATTGATTTTATATTTGTTTTGATTTGCTTTAATTTTTCTTATTGGGTTATACTTAAGTTAACTACACAAATAGTTCAATTTGATTTGATTGACTTTGAGCTGTAATTTATATATCCAAGTAGGTCCTATAGGATTCTTATGGACCAAACTTATATAGGCTTGAGTTGAACTTAGATTCTCTAAGCTGCAACCTGAACAAACTATATAAATTGAGCTAGGGTTTAATTAGAGATCCCTTAGAACTAAATATAAGTAATTGGGTTAGCTAGACTAAGGCGAGAAAGCTACATGGAGGCACCGGGAACGAAACCTAAACCTAACAAAGAAGCTAGAAAGTATATTGGGTTAGAGTTGACCAAAAGTGAGGTCAACACGAGTCTTTTAATAACTAAATTTATTTTGAATTACACGTAATACATGGCTAATCAATCAATCATTAAATTATAATATTTTTAAATAAATATAATGACCATAAAACTTATTCCTACTAAAATTTAATGACCATATCATATTCTTACTCAAATTATTTTCAAACTATTCTAGAACAATTTCAACCGAATAAACAAGTCATTCACAAGCAAACAAACAAATTTCCACAAACATTAATCAAAGTTGACGATGAGAACACTTGGATTGCTATAATTTTATTTCTTTGTTCTAATTATGTTTCATTTATCTCTGTATTTCAAAATTGACCAAATTATGCCTATTCAGCAATTCCTGAACACAAAGTTCTCTCATTCTTAGCTTTCTCTTGCTCCTTGATCAAAAAATTCATGCCACAGAGCAGTTTATAGAAACTGCATAAGAACATATCAACATTTAACAGATCCATCTTAATAACCAAAACTTTTTTAAGTTATTAAAATAGTCTTAATCAACGAAAAGTATATATAATGAACATGTAAACCATAAATATTTGATAAGATTGCCATAAATGGCTTAATCAAAATCCAGAAAGGTAAATAATTTCACAAAAAAAAATGCACTTAAACATATATACAACACTAAACTCATGAAATTCTAACCTGCTTCACCAGCTGCCAATCAACTCTGAATTAACAAGAGTTAAGAGCTCCATAACCACATTTATATCCTCAAGAAATTAAGAAAAAAAAATGTACAGCAAGTGTATATGATTAACTTAATACTATCGACCTGATAACATAGTGATCATTATTGAATTTTCTGTAATGAATCTTTGATCAGTTAACAAAGACTCACTCCGGCTTCTCTCAAACGCAAAAGTAGGCTGTCTTGGCATTGGATGAACCATAGATCCTCCCTCCAACATCACTATAGCAGTTGCCATTGTTGGTCTTTCATGAGCTCTGTCCTGAACGCATGAGAGCCCCAGCTGCACGCATCTTGAAACATCACTCAGCTCGCATGAATCCCTTATTGATGGATCCACAAACTCCATCACATCTTCCTCATTCCAATGCTTCCAAGCCTAAATCAATACAGAATTTCTTTAAGTTATTTTAATGGAAAATAGTTTGATCATGCGTTGACTTACACAAGCTATGAGGTTGAGATACAGTTCAGGATGTTGATATGTGCTGTTTCTCTCCCCGCTGATAATCTCCAAGACAAGTATTCCGAAGCTATAAACATCAGACTTTACAGAGAAAAGGCCTTTCATTGCATACTCTGGCGACATATAGCCACTGCAGTGTAATGGTTTTGCCAAAAATATTAGCTGCATGTTATGAAGTTTGCTTCAGTTTTAAGGCTATTTAAAAGGGGACATCTACATAAATACCACCCAATTCCTATGCATTTAGATATTTGAAACCTATACTTTGCTTTTTTTTTACAATTATACCGTCAAAATCTTTCATATTAGATCAAAAATACCACCTTCTTTAACTTTTACAGAGTGAAATGCACATTTTCATGCATTCCTAAAATGACATATTTGTAAAAATTGAAGTTTTAAGTGTTAGAAATGTAAATACATTAAAACTTACTATTATGTATGTAAATATTCCTTAAAATAGTCATGAAATCACTAGAAAACAACTCGAAAAACTCCATGGTTCAAATTGATTATTATGTTCAAATTGATATTTCCTCGCTCGATTCAAGTTGCCACAAAATGTGATTGTGTGCATGCATAAAATGCATTATGCATATCACATAATCGTAGTTGAGTCAGCCCAACTCAGAAAGTCAACAATAAGTCGAGTAAAACTCACTCAAATTAGACCTAACTTAGCCATCCTAGTTGGATCATAAGACTTCCAAACATTATGGAACTTACTAAGAGCCTACAACTCTTTTTGTTGCAGTTTCGTTGCCATCACTTCCAAAGATCTTCGCCATGCCGAAGTCCGAAATTCTTGGATTCATTGAGTCATCTAGCAGAATGTTGCTTGCTTTGAGATCACGGTGGATAACTCTAAGCCTAGAGTCTCTGTGGAGATAAAGAAGGCCTCTAGCAATGCCCTCAATGATATTGTACCTTGTGTTCCAATCTAACAATCTTTTCCTGTTTTGATCTGCTCGAAGCTATGTTAAGATTATTTTTTTGTTGTAAATGTGGTATAAAAACTAATTATGGAGATTAATGGTTGGTAAATGGTGATTAATATAGGAATAAAAATTGATTACCGAAAAGAAATGCATCCAAGCTTTTATTCGGCATGTACTCGTAGATAAGCATTTTGTGGTCACTTTGAGCGCAGAAGCCAAGCAGCCTTACAAGATTTCTGTGTTGTAATTTTGCAATGAGGATGACTTCATTTTTGAATTGTTCAATGCCTTGTCCTGAGCTGTTTGAAAGTTTTTTAACGGCTATTTCCTGCCCTCCTCGCAGTACACCCTGCAAATATTTAAAAAGGTTAAAATTTAGAGGCATTTACATGCATGCCACATAATTCTTATGTATTTATATATCTAACATATAAATATTTATATTTACATGCATGCAACTCAATTTCATGACATCATGTAAAAAATGCCACCATCATTATCATTTTAAAAATGAAATGCAGATTTCGATGGATAGGTTTATGAAACCAAGGTGTTATAAGTGCAAATATCAAACTTTGGGTTTTACATATGTAAATACATAATAAGAAGTGTGTGGCATGGCATGTATGTAAATTTTAATAAAATTTATTTGTTTTAAAAGCTATTGAATAATGCTATCCTTTTTATAGAAGATTGTTTTTGATAGTATGAGTTAAAAAACTAATTTAAGGGACTTAAATATTTGGCCAAGTCGAAGTAAAATTTGTAAACCGGTTACGAAAATCAACCTTTTCTGCCTTTTTTTTATATTAGCAATGACTGTTGTGTATTTTCTTACATTTTGTCGTCATTTTCTCTTTGGAAAGTTTTGCGCTATCAAGCTGCGTCAGATTGGTATCTGATCCACCCACGGCAGATGTCAACAAATTTCAGACGCACAATGGTGATTGTAATTGGGAATCTTTAATTGACCCTAAAATCTGCCTTGAACGAATGGTTTAGGGATTGTCGATGTATTTTCAACATTTTGTCCGGGAGTTACAATCCATCCAAATAAAGGTATCGCTAATCTGACAATCATACCGGAGATGTTGACACCCATACCAATGACTGGCGAGATTGGTGGGTCACTCATGATTTGAACAAATTTCAGATCGAGGAGCTCAAATTCTTCTATGACGAGGAATAATCTAGAAAAAAGTCAACAACTTTCGTAGAAGCGCCCCACTTTCATGGCTATAATGAAGAGTGGCATCAATTTGATTTCATTCTTCACTCTAAAACTCGTCAGTACTATGAAAACATCTTAATTTTCCCTCTCTCCTCTCAATAATGTCAAGCTACTTATTGTTTCATATAGGTGTAAGAAGTAATGGAGGAGTATTTTTGAAGGATATGGTAGAAATCAGAGTGGAGAAGTTGTAAAATGATATCTCACTAAAAGTGACATGTATAGAAATAATAATTTTATGAGTTTGGGGCTTGTAGCATTGATACCCCTTATGGGAGGAAGAGTCTCCAACGAAGATACAAGATGGGGCAGGAAGTGCTAGTTTGTGTAGAGTAAAAGGTCTTTTCCAGGGAAAAAAAAAGACAACCAAAAATATGGAGATGAGTATATATGGGAGAGGAGTGATGCAGAATTTCATATGGGTACTTTATTTTACAAGTTCTGAATGACATGTAGTTTATAAGATAACTGGAAGTAATTAGAGCTTCTAACCAAAATTGAACAAGTAATCTAGCCATGAGCAGCAAAGTATTGGTTGTCTCCATTAAATATTGATGCTTTCTCTTAGTCACTTCAATTTGTTGGGGTTTATATTGGCAACTAAACTAATGTAATATTCTTTGAGAGGACAGATCTTGTTTTAGGCGATGTGAGGTGTATTCACCTCCTACATACGACTGTGGAATTCTAATGTTAGTTTTGAATTGTGTTTGAAACAATTTAATAAATAATAAGAATTTGTTGGTGGTTTTTCGATTGGACAAGCAAAGGAAAAATCCAACAAAAATGAGAAGTAAATAATATTTATAGCCTTATATTGAAGAAATAGGAGCTGTTACCCATACATCAAAATGAACCAATGCAAATGATTCCTTAGATCTATAAACAGGTATAGGAAATGGTTGTTTGTGCCTTTTGGATGAGTTACACTCATTGTATAAGAACTTGGAAATAAGAATGCTAGTAGATTGATCATATGTGGTTGCTGCTGCTTCATGATGAGGATGCCCAAAACGCCTATGCCACAGTTCAGATGAGGTTGTGGATGCTTGAATGGATGAGAAAACAGGTAATAGGTACAACCCCTTTATATTGGATCCTTGAAGAATGCTTCAATGTGCCCTTAGGTCCATGATAAGGCCATGTTTATTAAATGAAATGTTACAATTTTTATCTGAAGCTAACTTGTGAACTGGCAGTAAATTATAAGAAATGAAGAGAGTGTAGAAGTTGAGGAAGAAGAACTTATGGTTGGGAGTGAGTGGAATTCACTGTCTAGTGTGTGTGACAGGAGGAGCTGGTCATTCTTCAACTATCACATTGTCATTGTCATGGTATGTTGTTATTTGTTGCAGTTGATTCATAGGTGGATTTGAGCTGAGAAGTTGCAATTGCAACTAGCACCCATTTTGCTGACATAGAATTGGTTTCAACTAGGAGAGATGTATTAGTTTTATCGTTGTTCGAAAAGATAGGAATGATAGGAATTAAAGTTGGTTTGATGCCAACATATGATTGTGATATGACCATGCTTTCCACATATTTGACAAAATAGTGTTGAATTATTGCTTAATGGATCTCCCCTGTTAGTGTGATATGACCATGCAAAGCAATGTTTTCTACTAGTGATTTGATCTCTAGTAGATATTAGGATATAAAGAGATTTCTCCTGGAAATATGAAGTTTATTTCTCAGTTAAATTGCCCTAGCCTGTTGGTGGATTGAAGCCTTCTTGCTAAAGAATACCATATTTTTGTGCTGAATTCAAGGTACAGGATATAATGTAGAATGGATGATGATATAGTTTAATAAATTATAGTTGAGAGAATTTTATCTATAGTTGTCATGTGAGAAATTTGGGATTTGAGATGAATGTCCATTATCGACTTGGTTTTGTGTAGGAGGGCCTTCAAGAGATCCTTCTAAGAACCCATCAAAACCATTTGCTTAAACAATTTATAAATTTGAGACTTTTAGGTGAAGTAATTTTTCAATAATTTGCAAGATATTGGGTATGATTTTGATGTTAGTTATATAATATAGTGTAGAATATACTTCATGTAGTGTGCACAACTGACATGTTGTTGTAGGGTTATTAATTATGCCAAATAATAGGAAGGACTTAGTTTTTTGGAAGAGTTATACAATCTCCATACTGTCCTGTGAAAGTTGTTATATTTAAAAAAACAGGTAAGGGAGATTTGTTTAAAAATGTTCTGCTCAAAGGAAACTCTATCACATATGCTACATTTTTGTTAAATGTCCAAGTTGGTTGGTTTGAAAACATCCAATAATTTAGAAGCTCGTGGTCAATGAGGCACTAATCAATATAAGATATGCAATGATGCAACAGAAAGCCACTCCCTCTTGTTCTTTAGATATCTAATTTCTTTGGGGTTGATAAGAGCAAACCTTCCCAAAAATTCTTACTGTTTTTACCTTCCTCGATCAATCATAAAGCTATCAAACGCCTCGCTTTGCTTATTTTATATGTTCCCGTTCATGTTATTCAGCAAGAGAGAAATGAAAGGACTTTTGTTGAGTTTTGTTCCTCTTTTTGCTCTGGTGGAGAAGATTAAATTTATTGTTCCTAGCAACGAAGAAGGAAAATTTACTCTTTTGATTAATTGATGTAAGCTAGCTATAATTGAGTAGTACTTCAAACTTTTAGCATATGATTTACATTGGTTAGCGCGGTTGAATGACAGAAGGGATTATGTTGAAATTCATAATAATGTGGAATAAAGTGGAATATTTGATTGTTTCATTGATATGAGTGGGGGTATAAATAAACTCTATAAGTGGGGGTATAAATAACCCTTAAAAGAATTCTATAATAGAAAAAATAATAAAAAAGAAATGATATGAAAGAAAAGATATATCACCTAATACCTTCAATAATCAATTCATATTAATTATTCAGAGATATAGGAAATAACATAAAATAGGAAAATAAATAATTCTTAATTCAAGGAAATAAATATAAAATAGGAAAGGAAATATCTCCTTAATTTAATGAAATAATTTTTTCCTCATAACTTCTTGCCTCATAACTTTTTATAGGAATAAATTATTTCCTATTATAATTCTTAACACTCCCCTCAAGTTTGGAATGTATGTTAACAATTCCTAACTTACTGAGTAGTGAAAAAAATTGGTCGTTTGGATTATTGAATTTGCTAGATTCACGCTTGGTTGAATTTTGAGTTTTGTCTTTCATGTGTTTCGGTGTAAAAGAAAGATTCAGGCTTGGCTGAATTTGCTAGATTCAGGTTTGGCTGAATTTGCTAGATTCAGGTTTGGCTGAATTTTGAGTTTTGTCAGCCATATGTTTCGGCGTAGAAGAGAGATTCAGACTTGGTTGAATTTTGAGTTTTGCAGGGAAAGTGATAACTTACAAGAAAACTGACTTTTAGTTGATTGTGATTGTCGTTGGCTGCAGAGAAAACATGTAAATCACACCCAGTAAATTATGCTGACAGCAAAAGCAGCAGAAGAAAGTGCGGCTGGAAACAGAGCTCTCCCTAACGCTTGGGCCAGAGAAGAAAAAAATACTGATGAGAAAGGGCCTGCTGAAAGCGCAGCTCCCCTTGAAGCTTGGGCAGGGAAGAAAAAAATACTGCAGTAGAATTGACCGACTGGAAACGCAGTTCTACCTGACGCTTAGGTATGGAAGAAAAAAAATACTGTAGGTGAAAGGGCCAGCGATGGATTTTGTCGGCATTGTCCAATCCACGACAGCTACTGGATGAGAAAGGACCTGCTGAAAACGCAGCTCCCCCTGAAGCTTGGACAGGGAAAAAAAATGCCGCAATAGAATTGACCGGCTGGAAACACAATTCCCCCTGACGCTTGGGTAGGGAAGAAAAAAAATACTGCAGAAGAAAGAGCCAGTGATGGATTTTGTCGGCATTGTCCGATCCACGAAAGCGATATCTCCAGCGATATGATGATGAGGCGGGTGGCGGCATCGCTAGTGCTGCTCTGGCTAGAGGCCCATCGCTGGTGCCGACATAGGAGGATACAACGCAAGAAGTTTTTGGATGGTTTGTGGTGATGTCTGGCTAAACTCCAAAGCATCTTGCTATCATGGTTTCTTGGGAGTCGTGTATAGAAGTGAAGTAAGATCCCCCGACTTTCTGAAAGTACTCGGAGAAGGAGAATCCTCCAAAACATCAGCCCGTGCATTTCTAGGCGATGGCGGTGGCAACAAGCTTCTAGTCGGATCCGAAAATTTAGAGTGCGATGCAGATGGTTCCCATCATTGGTTGTGGTATGCTGACTGGAGGAGTCTCTGATCGCAATCTAGCATGCAAGACATTAGTCTCTTTGGTAGGCAGAGATGGAGTAGGAGATGCCGAGAACGGAGACGAGAGACGATACTCCTTAAAACTAAAGCTGCCCTTCATATGACCAGATTGTCTAGAAATTGTCATTTGCTATCCAAAATAATCAAGTGGAGACACTCGCTGCTCCGCGACTGCATCTACAGAAGAATGTAGCAGATGATTTGCCATCGACGTAGTGGTCTAGCTATGAGGCCGCTGGAAAACTGGCGTTGCCGACAGGCGCACGCCGCACTGGGATAAGATATTGCACGCTTTCCCTTCTCCGGCGGGGAAGCAAAAAAAGCCCTTATCGGATCAGCAGCTGGGCTTCCGAGACTGAGAGATGGCCCAATTGGTTCTCCACTGGAGGGAATGGATAGGGATTGAAGAAAAGAAAAAATCGTCGTTTGAAATATCAAGATGAGTCTCCCTCCCTTCCCGCAGAGAGAAAGACAGAAAGAGAGTCCGACAATTTTCAAAGGGAGATCGGTGGCTAGAGTACGGAATTAGACTCTAATACCATGTTGAAATTCAAAATAATGCAGAATAAAATAAAATACTTGATTGTTTCATTAATATGAACAGGGGTATAAATAACCCTTACTAGAATCCAATAATAGGAAAAATAACAAAAATGAAATAAAAAGAAAATAAAAATAATATGAAATGAAAGATATATCACCTAATATCTCTAATGATCAAATCATATTAATTATTATAAGATATAGAAAATAACATAAAATAAAAAAATAAATAATTCTTAATCCAAGAAAATAAATATAACATAAGAAAAAAAATCTCCTTAATCTAAGTATATAATTTATTCCCCATAACTTCTTATAGGAATAAATTATCTCATAACTTCTGTTATATTCTTAAATTTATTCCTATTATAATTGTTTGATGTTAATGTGTTATTGTCACCTCTAGACTAAGAAGCAACTCGTCGAGTCTATCTACATGATGTCTCTTGGCTTTAGATAAAATTATGCGGATATCAGGTAGCATATTGGATGGTATATAACTTAATTTAGGAAATTTTACATATAAACCACACAATTCTTATTTATTTGCATATATAACAGCTAAAGTTTATAAGTTACATTTATAACACTTCTGTTTTATAAAACTGCATGACAGTGTGTATTTTACTATTAAGAAGTTAATAATTAGTAAAATTTTTTATATGAAGTTTAAGATTAGAGTGGCATGCTTGTACATATGAAAATTCTTGCTGTTAGATTTGTTAAAGTATAAGAATTGTGTAGTATGTATATAAAGGTCCCTTAAATTTATTTTTTATTCCTTTGTCTTAGCCTATCCCTGAACATTTAGCTGGCCTTTTCCTCTTGGAAGCTTATTCTTCTTATCCAACCGTGTAATCCTATTATTTAGACATAAAGACATGCAAATTTTGTATTTTGCATGATTTAATTACGCATTTGGAAAACTGTGATGCATTATCTTCTCTTCTACCAGGAAGTCTGGCTAAGGCGATCTATTCGAGTATAATAATCAGTAATGAACTTCAATTTTCAACTTCTTCTGCAACGACGACTTCATTTGTCCAGTTAAGCCTTCGGAAAATGACTGAGCGACGCAGCACAGCCAAACAAAATAACATTACTTGACCTGATTAAAGTCACATTACGTTATAGACTAATCCAAATGCGACGACAAACCTTGGCTTGGCTATTTAATCAAAGAAACTTTCAATACATTATCAACATCATTTTTAACGTTATATATAGACTAATCATGTTCTAGAATATGCTGATTTTTTTTTTTTAAAGGGTGTTGAATTTTGTGGATAAGATAAATATTGCAGTCTGAATAACTAAACTAGTGCGAGATTTATTGATCACCTTATAAACTGGGCCAAATCCTCCTTCCCCAAGTAAATTAGAACTGGAGAAGTTGCTGGTTGCCTCCGCAACAGTATCAAAGCTGAATATTGTCGATTCCGAGCGCTTCCCATTACTTCCTTCCCCCTCAATCACAAGAACGCCTGTGAATTCTGTAGTAGGATTCACTGATACCTCTCGTTGCTTCCTTTGTCTCCTGAAGAAAGCTGGTTAATTAATTAAAGGGATTAGAACGGCAATTAGATACAGTTAATTGTGTTAATTATTTTAATCTTTATAATACTTGCCTCTAATTTTTCTCCGAAGCATCCACATCAGGCAAATGCATCCAAGTGCAAACAGCGAGGGTATGCCTATAACCAGTAGCAGAAACACAGGAATTTTAGCCTTCTTATCTGCAAAAACAACAACAAAAAATTATATTTTGTAGCTTTTTAAGAGAACTTAACAGCAACATGGCCTTAAATATCTTACTTAAAATCAAAATTAAATTTTTGATAAACAGAGAGAATTCACTCACCAACAAGCTCCGAACCAGCAAGCTTGAGATAAAAATCATTGCCCCCATTAAAAAAAATATGAATATCCACAAATTCCCTCGCCCACTTCAAGCACCCAATCCCTGTCACAAAACTGTAAGCTTTACAGGAGCAATTCATCAAACAGGACTCCTCGCACCGCTCCGCATTACTCGAACTCTCATCCCAATCAGACAAATCCGGCAAATTGATTCCCCCCATATGATAAAACCCATCCTTTTCTCCTTCTCCGGCGCTCCCATTCCGCTCGCACTGCAGCGGCGTTCTCCTCACGCAACCTTCTGGAGCTTTCACGAAGCCTTTGAGGCACTCGCATGCCGGCGGCTGGGTGGCGTTTTCGGCGTTGGTGCAGGTGGCGTTGTTGCCGCACCGGTTGTAAAGTTCGCATTGTGTGCGCGGCTGAGACCAGATCTGTTCCCATGCGCTGGCGTTATATTGCCATTCGAATTGCCGCTCCATGCCGTCGGCGGACAGGACGAAGCGCTGCGGCATGCTGTTGATGGGGCTGTAGTAGAAGTACATGAGGTTTTCTGAGACAAAGTTGTTCAGACGGAAGCCGTAGATGTACTCCGGCACCATGCCTTCTACCCCTATGAATATCTGGTTAAAATTTACGGAATCCTTAAGTGGAGTCAAGTGGGAGACAGATTGTTTTCTTTTGTAGTGCTAGATATTTGAAGAAGATGTAAAGTTGACTATTTGCAGTTAGATTTGCGTTCGTACATGTAATTATTAATAAAAAAGTAAGTTTTTTATAATTTATTCTTATTTTTAGTTAATATTACAATTTTTCACAAATATGTTATTGTAGCTAATCTATTTATAAATAAAAGATTGGCATTTACCAAATCAATTCAACTTTTTAAATCACAATGAGTATGGAGTGTAATCTGCCTTCCTCCCCACATGCATACATACCTGCCCGTTCCACCGGCCAGAGCGCCACCGCGGCCTGCCGTCATCCCATATAAAGATCTGCGTTGACCGATCAGGATTCATCCCAATAGTAAACCTCCCCGGCGACGGATCATCGTCGCTTCTCCACGAAGTATACACATGATTCTCGTTCGTGATCAGATCAAGTCCTATCTTCATGCCAGGAAGGTAAGTATCCGTCGGATTATCAAAGCTCTCCCAAACCATGGCTTCCGAGTCGTTAAGCACCAGATTTCCGCTATCCAGCAATGTCGCCGTCAGGTTTCTCGACGTCGTCGACACTCCGGACGTCCACACGACATGCTTCGAGCCGTCGAGAAGCACGAGATTACCATCGCCGGCGATGGCGAGGGAGCCGGACGTGTCGGAAATTGGCGATTTGCGGTTGGCGATCCATACGAAGGTTGAGGTGCTGCGGAAGCTGCGGTACCATATTCCGACGTAGCGATTTGTGGAGCGGAGGGGGCTGAAGAAGCCGAGCTCGAAGATGCCGGTGGGGGATATGATGGTCTGGCCGTCGGCGAGGGGTTGGTTGGAGGAGATGGAGGAGGTTGCGGCGCGGGAGTATGGGAGTGAGCAGAGGAGGATGGCGGTGAGGGGGAGGAGGTCAAAGTAATCCATGGGTCTTCCTACATGAGATGATGGAAGTGCGGTTGGAGTAGAGTGGGAGTGGGAGCTTAATTTTTTCCAATATAAGGATCTCACAGTCTCTCTTGTTTGGGCTCCAGAATATCAATTTTATTGTGTTGAGGCTCATTTGACACATGACGTCTCGTTGTTAGATTTTGAACATAAATTAACACAAATTACTTTAAGAGTCATCATGTAATATTTTTTCCTTTGCACGAGAGATACATTCGGAGTCCAATGAAATCATGTCACGCTAATGAGACAAAAAAAAATTAAAAAAATTCATTTTAGCATAAGAGAATACTTTCCTCGTGTTATTCCGAATTATTCATGTGTTATTGTGGTGGTATTCATGTATCATTATGTTCTGGGAATATTTTTGGTGTTATAATAAGACAATAACACATCAATACTGCCACAATAACATCTAAAAAATATGGAATAACACACGAGAAATATTCTCCTATATTATCGGGTCAGATCACAAAAAAATATTTTTTTTGGTCAGTTTCACGTGAAGTCAATTCATTATGCTCCGGACATATTTCTACGTCTGGACATAATAAAATATTAGTGATGACTTTAAAAATTTTGAATCCGAAACGAGTAAGAGAAGATCAGCGGAGACCCTGATAAATAACACAACATGATATTACTTTAAAAGGCTCTACGACGAGGACGCATCTGAAAGCCAAGAGATTAAAAATTCTGCGCGGTACATTAAAAAGCATAATATATATTATGCTGATTAATATAATTAAAAATATATTTTAAAAAAATAGTTGGAAGGCCAAATTCACTTATTTTTGTATTGCCAAATTTTCTTAGACTTAGTGTTAAATGAAGCGGTGAGCCTACATTTACCAATTTAATTGTCCTACGACATGTTAGTTCAATAGATCAGCTCGGTCGATCAATTTATCGAATCAGTTCGACCAAACTGTTCGACTAATTAACTCGACAAAATAATTCAACTTTATCAAACTTATCTACCCTTTATTTACTCTTTTCTCTTTTTTTTTTCTTTAGTTTTTTTGGTTCTCTGTATAGCTTTTTTCTAAGTGGTACCTGTTTAAGGGTAATTGGAGGTTACAGAGTGTCGGCACTCTGTGGGCTTTAAGAATTCAAGCGCATTTTTTCATGACTTTTTTTAAAGGGGAATTTAGCTACATAAGACTCAATTCTTTAATATCACATAAAAAATAACATTATTATTATTTTTTAAATGTCAAATATAACTTTCCATACATAATTTAAAGAACTAAAATGGTATCCAAGTAAATATGAAAAATTTGGTGTGAGATATGTAAATGCATAGGAATTAGGTGTTATGGATCAAAATTTCCCTTTTTAAATATGATTAAAGAATAAAATAGGAGTACTAACAAAATAAAAATTATTTTTTATGTACCCGAAATTTTGTGGAAGTAGAGTGATGATTTAATGTCTTAATATTGTATGAAGATCCATTACACGGATAAAAGAAAAATAGTATGACGAAAGTAATGCATCATGTGTTAGCCTTTGGACAACTATCACCCCTCTTATCCTAATATGCTCCAGTCGGTCAGATTGCGGTGGAACTTGCATGGGCCAATCGACTCGTGAAGTGCTCCTAACTCACACAACACCTCTTCCAACCCAGTTCGGTCAGACTGCGGTGGAACTTGCATGGGCCACAAGGCTGCTACATCCAAACCCTGGGTTGCCGAAGGAGCTGGTAACTCATGCAATAGACCTACGCCTAACCCTCTGACTGCCCCCATCGAGGGCCGACCACGTCCAAACAATATCGTGCAAACTCGAAATGGAGCTACTATCAGTCAAATGGAGCTGGTGAGAAGCCGACATAAGGGAACCAAACGAAGACATAAGGTTGGGTTGTTGGCACTCCTCTTCACCGATTAAGGTTGAAGACACGACAACTACCCCCTGAGGCTCGAACACAACATTGGGGGCCGACTCAACCGCATCTTTCGGCGGTTCTTTATCCAAGTGCTCTTCCAAACCAATGGACTCGTCCGCATCAACATGAAAAATAATATATATAT
>NW_018164444.1:19919407-19960954 GCF_001263595.1 Phalaenopsis equestris
AGGCCGCACCACATGAGACAGGCTCAAACACTCTTATATATATATATATATATATATATATATATATATTACGTACGCATAAACCTATCCATCTAAGAAAAGATGTGGAAAGGCTTCTCTTCCCTTCGTATCGAGGCACCTTCACCTTCTTGTGGTAGCAACTGAGGAAAGATTCCGATCTCCGCTTCCTCTAGCGTCTTTCCACCATCGTCGGCTTCTTTGGCAAGCTAGGCTTGCTAGCCCTTAGAGCTCACACATGTATCGGGCTTAGGGGCTACGGTCTTCTAGAGAGGGACTCTCAATGCCTGCCCCTTTGGATCCCCATATAAGTCAACCTAATCAACCGACACAGGTTCAAGCTTTGACCATCTTCTTTTCTTAACTCTATCTTTATTTACCGAAGCCACTGGGATGTAGCCTACCTTCGTTAGAATTTTGGGGTCCAAAGCGATCCTACTCGAAACGTCAGTCATGGTGCAACTCAATTATCCAAGGTGGAATAACATCAATGGATTCAATGTATAGAACATGCACTATTTATAGAGCACTCTCGGCACAGAATCCAAGGGGAGTTAACTATTAAATTTATTTTATTGATTCTAGTAACATTGAACGGTAATAATTTCCCTATCCTATTCATAGTCGTCGCTTTCAAGTAGCAGAGAAATTTTAGGAATTGATAGGTATACACAAAAATTGTCAGCAATAAGCGACCAAATGATTAGAATCGATTGACATACTATTGTGGGAGATTCAATCGGCGGACCACGTTTATAATCTCAACCAACTAATACACATTCAAGAGCCTTTGATCACAAGCTAGTCGTCAGATCCGCTCTTGCTACAGTGGGTGAGATCGCCATTCGACCAGGCTCCTCAACCGACCGATATTTACTTCAGAAGACAGGGTCGTCACTCAGTCTGTTACTTCAACCGACCAAATTCAAGCAGGCCAACCAGACAACTACCGTCATATTAGAATTCAAATTGTAATACACATATGATACAAAATCTATACGATTAATTCGAGCATCAATTATATTAAAAAAAAATTTCATAATTGTTTCCCCTTTCTATAATCATACAAATTTGTCTCTATAAATAAAAGACAAAAGAACAAATAAAGAGACCTCTCCACATTTTCTCTACAGTAAATTCTTGAGTTATTCTTTATTTCTTCTTTCCTCCATCCGACTCTAACTCTCGAAACGTGTTCACAAATGATAATTTAAAATTCAACATAAGTAAATCTTTTTATATTATTTAGCCACAAGAAGCTCGCCATTTTTCAAATATTAGTTATATTAGTTTGTTTTAATTAGAAATATATCCAAATAATCCATGGGAGACAAAGCTGAATCATTCAGTATAAGTTATATGTTTAATTAGGAATATTAATCTACATCATTTTTTTTTCTTTGTAAATCTACGATGATCGGGTCATTAAAAATCAAGGTATCTCGTCACTTTTGTATAGGGCTGTCAAAAAAGCTCGTTGTTCGCGAACAGTTCGTGTTTGGTTCGTCAATGAGTTCGTGTTCGATTCGTTCGATAAGTAAAAAAGACAAACGCGAACAAATTTTTTTCGTTCGGTTAGTTAAACGAACCAAACACGAACAGTGATGCGTTCGTTCGTGTTCGAATCGTTATTGTTTGAAATATAAAATAATATAAAATAATTATATATAAAAAATTTATTATATTTTAAAACATTAAATTTTATAAATTATAATATATAATAAAATAATAATAATAATATATTAATATACTATAGTAGTAATATACTAATATAGATATTGTATATTTATATAATATAAGTTATATAATTAATATATAATATTATTTGTATATATTAATATTAGGGATGTCAAACTGGCTCGTCGTTCGCGAACAGCTCGTGTTCGGCTCATTCGTTAAGAAACGAACACGAGCTTATTTCAAACAAACTAAATTTTTAACGAACCGAACACGAACACAAGCTTTGTTCGTTCGTGTTCGATTCGTTTACACCCCTACTTTTGTATGTACAATATTTTACTCATGCCTATATTGAATGTTTCAAGGCAGCAGTAAATGACGTGCGTTTCTTGCCACTATATAATTTAACTATAGAATTTATAATTGAAATATAAAATCATAATCACTAAACTAAGGACTCAAATTTTTGCTATAGCCTCTCCGGAGAGGGAGAGTTACAGATATAACACATTGTTTTAATGTATTTATAAATCAAACATTTAAAATTTCATATTTATTTATATATATTTTGATGTTATAAATATATTCATGAAAAAAAAAATTCTATTTTTTAAAAGATAAGTTATAATGATATTTTTGATGTGATTTTAAGGAATTGAGAGTTATGCATGCAAATAAAAGAATTTGGTTGTTAGATATGTAAATACATAAAAGTTGTGTGGTTTGCGGTTAAATGCCCCTTCAACCATGTATCGAAGAGTATATAATTAAAGAGACATTATAAGGCTTATTGAATACTTGCCATGAATTAATATAAGAAATATGTGGCTTGCTGATTAGATAATAATATGTTGAATTTCAAAGGAAGTTGCGGGCTGAGTTCATCGATTGAAACTTTCCGAGTAATTTGGAGGAGTCAAACAAATTGTTTTATAAAGGTTTAAGAGAGTTTGTTTCTACACAAATAAAATTTTGATAAGGATAAGATGATTTTAAATTTTCTAAAATTATTTTAAAGTTTATGTGATATATGAATAATCGATTAAGTTTTATTTTTTACTAACAAGAGTAGATTTGAAGAAATAATCTTTGATGGGATAAAACAACATTAGTCGAGTCAAGTGCAGGAAGAGACACCAAATCAAATGGCTCGAACTTTTTACAGAATGATGCTCAAAGGAAACTATGGGAGGGATGCACTGCCCATTTTGAGTTATCAATAGCTTTCAAAATGCTAAAAGGTAAAATAGAGTTTAATATGCTCCGAGAGTGCTTCAATCAGTTTACAACATTACTGAAAGAGAGTAATCCAAAGGAAAATTTAGTTCTAGAAGACTTATACCGCACGAAAAAAATTGTCTCCATGTTAGAGTTGAAAATAGAGAAAATTGATTATTGCGGGATGAATGTATATTATTTTATAAGTCCAATGAAGTAGAGACTCAGTGCAGATTTTGTACCTCTCCGAGATTAAAACCTAAGAAAAAAAGAGGTAGAAAGAAGAAGTGCAGGGTCTACGGCTGCAATATCTCACGATCTTTCTGAATACGATCTATAGAGAGAGGTTTTCAAAGGCAAGAAGAAGGGCAAAGTGTACGCGCTGAAGTCTCAAGCGTCGGCTTACGATGCATGCCCGACCTCTAGCACAACTGGTGCATCTACTTCCATTGCACAAAAGGAAGAGATTTATAGCTAGGTTGTTGCTCAGGTCTCCACCCAACTAGTCACCCCAATATTTGAGATGAAGCGGAAGATGAAATTAGAGATCGAAGCGATGCTGCGTTTTGAATGGCAAAGAGGGACGCAACTAGGTCAGGACGACGTTGAGGATGATGATGATGAGGAGAGAATCAATCAGGATGAGTAGGGGTTATATTTTGTATATTTGTATATATTAAACAATTTATTGGTCCCGAACAATATTATTATTGGATAGTTGTACATTTTGTTTCATTTAATGCAATTGTTTTTCTTTTATTTTTTTTAAATTGTTTATGCATTAATTATTTACTGTGTTGTGTTGTGATGTATGGAAATTGTATTGTTACGATTGGAGATGAGTAAATTATGGTGTTGAAGGAGTTTAATTTTTCTTTGATGCAACAGGTATTCGACAGTTTTCTGATAGTTTTATGATTGTCTGATAAAGTTATGAAGGTTTTGTGAAAGACTATCGGACAAGCGACATTTTCATAAGGTATTGCACTTTTTCAACGAATAAAACTATCAGTAATTATATATGGTTAAACGACAGTTATGAAACATTTTTCGGCGGAAGCGCGTCACTTTTCTGGTTGAAGTGAACACTTTTCTGTCGAAAATAGATGTCGGTTATATTCTCGACAGGAACCGACGGTTAAACATGTTATGGTTTTAAACCAACAACGATGGTTAAAATCAGTCAGATAATCGTTGGTGTTAAAAGAACCGTTGTTAAATGTGTAAGTAATTTTATTATTGACAAGCTTTTTTGCTACGTCAGATAAACCGTAGCATAACTATCGATAATTTATTTAACAAAAATTTTAAAATTATTAGCGACGGTATTTGACCATCGGTAATAAACAAAATTTATGTAGTGCTAGTATCTCAGCGTAGTACGAAATCTAGCACAAACGCACAAATAATAGAAGCGACAGTCAAATACATCAAAGATGTTTACATGGAAATCTGAAAAGAGAAAAAGCCACATTGTCTAGCCCAGTGAGAAAGATCTTTTATAAGTTGATGAGTACACGTATTAGCCCTTGTTCCACAGATGACAAATAGTTACACAGTCCATCGAAGTATAATGTTTATATATAAAAGAATTTGTTGTACAATGGTTAGAAGTGATAGCAATTGAGAGTAGTTGTGAGAAGTTTGGTAAACTGCCATTACAAGACGTTCTAGACGGTGTACTGCTCTTTAGAGTGCTTTTTTGTTTCGTGATGTAGGTTGTTAATATGCATGGTGTTTTATTACTATGCAACATATGACATGATTCTACATGGTGCTTCATTACCCTGCATCATATGTCGTGACTCTGTGCGGGGTTTCATTACAATGAACATGGGGCGATTGAGGTGGTTAATAGCTGTCGGTAAGTGGTGATCGATGGTTGTCGACGACTATGGAAGCGGAAAGCTTTCGTCTGGTCTTCAGTCTAAAACAACACTATAATTTGGCCCATTATTCCCTCTGTTTGATTCAATGTCTAGATCATTTTTCATAAATGGAGTGCTCTATTTATAGAGTATGAATGCATTTTCTCTGCAGATAAGGAAAGAATCTAGACCACTCATCGGATGGTCTAAATAGATTCTTTCAATCATATAACATTTTGTGGACATTGAAGCACCTTAAAACGTCAAAATTTGAGTTATCTCGGGCTCTTTGAATTTTTCTTATCGTGAAACTTGATTTGAATGTAAGCTTGTCATACTTGAAATCTGTTTGACATTTCAATTTGCCACCCAAAGCATCTAGAGGCGTCTTAATGGCTTGATTCGGCCTTGATTTGAATAGGATGGGGCAATCTTAATGTTGTTGAGCATGTCATATTAACTGTAAATTTGTTAAATTCGAAGCTTTATATAAATTTTAATTCAAGTTTGAAGGTTTCTCACTCAAAAAATACATAGAGATTCATTACATGCTTCAAGATTTGTTCCAAATGAAGGAAATTTGTTGAAGACAAATCAAGCCTATTTAGTTCCAACTAAGCACACTGAAGTTCGACTCGTTTACACTCCTAACAATAAAAGCTTATCAAAAAAGCTATTTAAATGGTTGATAGTTTCAGAGAAGAGAAAGTATCACAACATCTCACAAGAGAAAGTATCAAAGTAATTGGAAGCCGACTAGTCGAGTCTTGTCTCAACAAGCTCGAGCTCATGTCTCCTTAAGCTTGACTCGCTAACACGTTAACTAATCAAGCTAGATTCGGCTTGACTCACTTACACTTTTAGATAAAATGGTATTCAAATCAATAAAATTTGACATTCTTGTAGATAAAATGGTATTCTTATATATATATATATATATATATCTTCTGAATTTATATATCTAACACAAATTTTTGATAGTTTTATTGTGACATGTATAAATGTATTAGTTTGACTGTTCAATAAAATGAAGGGGTACTAGTTTTCTAAATAGCAACACAGTGTTATGTATGTAATTATCCCTTGAAGTTTTTTATTAAAATAACTAAATATTTTTCTATCTGCAATATAATTATAAAGGCAGTTTGTGAGTCTCTTTATACATCCAACTATCTACATAATGACTTTGTTATTTAATTTCTCCATTTTTTAAGTCCTCAATTGTTTGATTTTAATAATTATTTTTTATTTCTAAAGTTTGCCATTTTCTCATTTTTAAATTAAATTCTAAGAATTTAATAGCTTTTTAAATTTCAGGATTTTGTATATTATTTTCCACTCTTTACACAAATTTCAATCCCAACGTGTTAAGTTATTAAGAATTTTATGGAATTTTTAATTATTAGTAAGGAATTTTTTTCTATTTAGAAATATTAAATTATATAATAAAATTTATTAATTGCGATTAAAAAAAAATGTGCCATATTTTGTTAATATGGTCATGATTGTAATTATTTAGTAATAAATTTATTTATTCATATTTTTTAATATACTATAAACTAAAAAGATACAATTTTAAATAGGTTGTAAATGAACCAATGCAATTGATGAACAACTCGAACTCGGCTCGATTAAACGCCGATCAAGTTCGTTCAAATTAGTAAATAAACAAGTTTGAATATTTTTTTTAAAATGGTAACTCTAAATGAGTTAATTGTTAGCATAGTTGAACTTGTTCATTTATGTTAACAAAAATCAAACGTTTTTACAAGTAACTTGTTAAATACTCGACATTATACAGATATATAACTCGTATCATACATTATTTAAATAAAATTTGATTAGTTAGAAATTATTTAAGTATAAATTTAATAGTGATATATTATTGTACCAATACTATTTTTAGATTAACTATTGATTTATATTTATTTTATTATTAATTATTAACTATTTAAACATTAACATTATGGAATTCTATAAGTGAACATCAATTTTTGCTCATTCTCTTTTAATATGCTTGATGTAACTGCCCTTGATTTTTCTTAATTATTTATACAATTGATAAATGATTTCACATTATGAGTTATTTTGTAATCCTAGTTTATTTAGTTTTTTTTTTTTTGACAATTGCTTCACAATTTTTTCTTTATTTTAGAATTTATTACTCTGAGAATATATCTATTATAGACACTAGATGACAACATTTTTGTTTGTTCATTTGTTTATATTTATTTAGATTTATACAGTCATTTATCATATTTTTATATGAAGATCTAGATACTCGTTCGAATTTTTAGCACGTTTATTAGCTTGTTTAAATACTCGTTCACTTGTTATAAACAAAACAAGTTCAAACATAACAGAAATTAAACAAGCCAAGCTTGAACAATATGTAAAAGCTCGACACAAGCTTAAGCCGAGCATGAACAATTTATAATTTTACAATCAAATCTAAACTATGATATAATCGACTCGATTACAACCTTTATTTTAAGTTTAATATCATTATTTTAAACATTTCAAAATTTAATGCTTGTGCAATTTTTCAAAGAGCTAAATTTTAAAAAAATTGCACTTTAGCAAATATTCATATTACTATTATTATAATTATCATTATTTAAATCGTATGAAGTAGACACTTATTCTATCCTGCAGCTAATAAATTTCAAATCCCATACGAAATCCTATAAAAAATAATAAAATAAAGAATTATATTGAACTAGCTTTCTTATTGCTTTTGGATTTGAAAAATCAAAGCAAACTGTTTTTTCGTAGTTTTTTTGGGATGGAATTGATGTGACCATTGGGGTCAAAGCTTTGGGTTCGAGTTGGGTTCAAAAATGACTCGACAAGAATCGGGTCAACCTGATCTGAATTGGGTTGACTTATTTGACCCGGACTCAAATAAAAAAATATTCAGGTCAACCTAAACTTAAATTTTTCGAGTTGAGTTCAAGTTCTGTGAGTGTTTCGTGTCAATTTTTTTGACACATAAAGATATTAATTTGATTTGGTGAACCAGAACTAAAAAATGACTTGACTTGAATCAGGCCAACCTGATCTTAATCCAACTAAACAAAAAATATTTGTCTCAAGCCAATAAATTTTACATAATATTTTAATATTAAAATTAATTTTAAGCAATATTTTAATAAAAAAAATCGGGAATGATTTTAGAGGGAGACGCCCACCAAAGCTGAATGAACGCCGACACCGCATGCGACGAAGTTCATCTACGCCGTTCAATTAGGACGGAACAGAAGCCGTGCAATCGCGGGACAATGGTGCCAGCGAGTCGCATATTTATAATCACATTTCCCGGTGAACACATATTAACCCTGAAGCCCGAATCTTTTCTTCCTTT
The DNA here is from genome assembly GCF_001263595.1 of Phalaenopsis equestris. Lineage (NCBI taxonomy): Eukaryota > Viridiplantae > Streptophyta > Magnoliopsida > Asparagales > Orchidaceae > Phalaenopsis > Phalaenopsis equestris. The sequence goes on from NW_018164444.1 coordinate 19,927,556, forward strand.
CTTGATTCTAGAAGAGAAAGGAATCGCGTGGAGGTGTCTGAATTCTCTTCGCATCTTTTCAGGCGAGTTTTCAAGCTCCACCATAACTTTTGTGATCTTAGGGTTTCTCTTCTCGATTGTCCGCTGCAGCTTGATTCATTAAACTTGTTTTGAACCTAGAATCTTGGTGGAGCTATCATCGATGCGAATCTGTGTAGAGTAGGCTATTGTTTTTCTATTTTTTGTTTTTTGTTTTTTTGGTGTTTTGGATGAGTCATGGCGAGTAAAGAGGCTGATTCTCTTCGTCGCCTATTTAAGCGTTTGTCGGAGTGTACTAAATGCTGCTGTTCGAATAGCCATGATGTGGAAGAGCCCACTGGATGTTTTGGCATATACGATTCTGCTTCTCGATCGTGAGTTGAATTATTGTTTTGCATGTTTGCATTGCTTCCACTGATTTCAGATCTGGTATAATCGCAACCTTGCTAATGTGATGTTGATGATGTTAGAGTTTGTTGGGCAGTGGGAAATTTCATAATATAATCTTTTCATATGAAGTTTGGGTCGGTGGTAAATATGTTGAGTTCTTTGCTCTTGTTTGCTTGCTTGTATCTAGCGGATCCACACTCCCTGCCATCATCGCATTCACACACCAATATTAACATCTCCCAGTTAATGCATGTAAAATACTAATACTCATATTCTAAATCCATGCCCTGAGACTCCTTGAAAAACATGCATCTGGAAATGTTGTACTGCCGCAAGTGTTGTATAGGTTGGATGCATTGAGCTTAAGATGTCACATAGGTCATCGAGCAGGACATGGGCTTGATGGTTATAGGCTGCTGTACTGGTATTTTGTAGTTGAGAATTGGTGGTATGCGGACTGCGGTAGACTAAGAGACAGGACAACTAGGATTTAGAGTGATGGTCCCGACTAGCAGGATTCATGCAGAACGTAAAGGATCTAATCCCAAGATACCTCCATGTGTTTGACATCATTTTTAAAAACCTTTCCTCTAGAATTTCTTAATATGCAGGGGAAAGTGCAAGGGCTTAATTGTAATGTCCTGGATTAAAGATGAGTTAAGTGCTTAGAGTTGGAGTGAGAAGATTTGCTGTTGATGCTGTTGCACTTGTTCGCTACTGTGAAAGGTGTTGATGTTCTAAAAGCTGGAATGTTTTTCACCGGCGAAGTCGAATTGTTGTGAGCAAGAACATTATGATAGAGAGAAAAGGAGTTATGGTCTTCTTTGAATAAAGATTCCACACATAATTAAAATAATTGAATTCAACACAGCAGGCAAGTTTTTTTTTTATGTGGAAAGCGAGAAGTGGAAAAACGGTTGGATCTAGCCTAGTTAAAACATTTTTATTAGCATTATTAAAGATTAAAGGGTGACTTCTCCTCAAATTTGAGGTTTTGAGTACAATGCAACAAGACTTGGATAAAAAAATCTCATGTGGTTGTAGAAAGAGTTTGGAGGCGTTGAGATTGACAAAAGGTGTCAAGGGTGAGTGGCTTCAAACATTGGCTGTTGAATGACTGAGGGTTGCTGGTGTGTCATTTTCCTAAAAGGGGGGACCGAAGCATCTAGGAATTGTCAGGCATTTGAGGGCGGTTAGTGTGGTTGTTCCCTTGGAAGATGAGGCAATGAGAAATTGGGAAGGTTAAAAGGAAAATAGGGCTAGCGAAAAAGTTGAAACGATCAATTGGTCCTCCTAGCTTTATTCGGATCCGCTACAATACATGGACTGTCCTCATTAAAATCTGTCATGCATGTGTAAAAGTAAATTTATTTATAGATTATGGGAAAGGCTTTTTGACAGTTTTTGTTGAAAATTTCCAAATTAAAATCCTAATTATATGGTTAAAATAGATATCTTCCTTAAATGTGAACAAATGATCACACCTCTCCATTTCCTTGGGTGATTGGCCAAGGACAAGCAATGCTGTTGGCCATCTCTAGCACTCTGTAACTGGCAATATAAATGAACAATTGTTAAGTCCTCGACACCACAAATTCAATGGAGTTAATGGATTAGAATTTTTAGAGTAGACTTGTTCGGATTAATGTTGAGATGTTGAGCCCCACTTAGTGGGGTAAAGGCTTATTGCTGTAATATTGAGATGTTGTTTTGATCAAGTATAGGGAAAATAACAACATTGGAATGTGATTTTTGTATCAACTTGTTCTTTTCTTCGAGAGCAATACAAAGTTGCAAGCGATTCAAGAACGAGAGGCATAAGGGAGTCACAGTATTTTTGGAATTTTATTTAAATCAAATATTGGGTCACTAAATTTAATGATTTTAAGTTGCCTTTTTTTTATGGACATCAATCCTCTTCCATAAGTATCTTGCAAATCTATATTCTTGAAAAGTCGCATACACACCACAAAGCTTAAATTTAGGCAAGCAGACCATGCAAAATCTGAGTTGAGGCATTGTAATTGAGACGATGTTAGGTGGCACGTGAAGATTGACCTGAGGAATGAGAAGAGGGCTAATGTCGTCCTGAATGTGTGCAAGCTAGTATACTTTTGCTCAGTTTGGGTAGTTCAAAACCTGAATGCACATTAATTTTGATGTTCATGGCGTCGTTGGAATTTTCAAGACGAGATAGTATTTTTTCCTTACAAGATCAGATGGTTGTTTTATCCATAAATTTGTTGGAATTAGAGTTCACTTAATCTTCAATTTTTTTCTAGAAAAAATTGACCTAATTTTGAGTGCTTTGAGATGTGTATTTTGCACTAAAATTGTGCTTGATCAGAGGGAAATTTGCAATCCCATCAATCAACTAGTGGATAGCCGTGACACTAGACTCTTTTGCAAGAATTGGTATGCAATTAGTTGTTATCTTTCACTTGAGTGGATTGTTCTTGCTTCTATAAGTTGTTTGTTTTGCTAGAAATTCTTCAGTCCTTTCTGGTTTAGTACTATAAATCTTTGTTTTACCATTTATTGCAGACACGCTCATCAATTACTATGTTTCATTCTTTGTGGTTGTCTAGTAATGTCTTTTCTTTGGGCTTGAAGTCATTGCAAATTATCGGATTTATTTATACATTTATTCTGGAGCAAGTGACATTTATCATTATTTGAGGCATGCCTTGTTATTGAGCTATAAATTACAAATACCGACACATGACATGAGGAACACATAAACCTAAAAGTAGGATAAGACTTGTCATGGCTATGATATTTCTTTTATGCATTATTAATATAAATTGTGTGATTAAAACATTTAATGTCAATATTTTATATCAAAATACATTATATAAAGAAATATAAATTCATATGCATTACATCAAATGTATCATGATCAACTAAATAAAAATTAATGTAGTTTAGTTACAATTATATATTTCAGTTATTTATTATTAGCCGGGTGAAACACTTAATGTCAATATTACTAATATCGGGAAGTTTTTGATGTATGCTCGTATCAGACATGGACTTTGAAGGACTTTTTTGAAGTGCTTGTGATTCGTGGTTGTTAACTATTAAGTAGGACACTTTGCATGTTAGTACCCTACTTTGTGTCGTTGTCTATCCTTATCGTGACAACTATTTATTTTTTGCACAAATTATTCTTGGTTTAAGCTTTGTAATCATTTTAATTAGCCAGTTGGTAGAAGCAGCCTAAGATTTTAATTTTCGCAGATTATTAGCATATTCTCTTACTGTACATGAGCAGGTTGGAGGCACAAATGGATGAACAAGTGTTAAAGGAGTTCTATGTACCTAAATACATTCTTGTACCCGATTCAAAGGATGAGGTGCCTCCACGTCCGCCTAGTACTCCAGTTATAGTGTTTATAAATTCCAAAAGTGGTGGCCAGCTTGGCGGTGAATTACTTCAAACATATCGTCAGCTTCTTAGTGAAGAACAGGTATGATTTTCTTAGAATAAAGAGTTTCTCTGATAGCTATTTTTCTGTTGTGATAATTTGATCAAGTGCAAATGTCTTGTGCTCCCTTAATTTGATCTGTGTACAGTCTGACATTTTTTTATTGATGAAAAATCTAGGTTATTGATTTGGGGCAGGAGGCTCCTGATAAAGTTTTGTATAGGCTCTATGCCAACCTTGAAAGGCTCAAATCTAATGGGGATATACTTGCCTCTGAAATTGAAAATAAGCTGAGACTCATTGTGAGTAAATGCTGAAAAAAGTCACGTCTTTAATAGCATGGTTTTCATTTGATATTTACCCTTAAGCTGTAAATGGTGCTGCTGACTTGTCATGCTCTGGTTAGGTTGCTGGCGGTGATGGCACAGCAGGTTGGTTGCTTGGAGTGGTTAGCGATCTGAAACTAACTCGCTCACCTCCGATTGCTACTGTTCCTTTGGGAACTGGGAACAACCTTCCTTTTTCATTTGGTTGGGTATGTTAAGCACAATGATTTGCTTGAAATATATATTCTAAAAAGCTCAAGGGCTGATTTTATTGAAATAGAAAAGATACATAAAATTTGTATGAGAGGGATCAATAGAGGCACCCTATCCATACGATACCAAGTACAGTAATAAACCAATAAGAAGATACAGATAGACTAAAAAAATTTAAAACATACAGAAAACAAGTAGCTAGAGACGAGCCAGTTTAATCTTGCCTATATAGAGCACAACACTATTTTTACCATTATTTTTTTTAGAAAGATGAAGCTCATTTTTCTTTCATAACATTCATCTTTCCGCACAAAGACATAGAAGAGAAATTTAAAGATTATGACCATTTATCCTTCACACACACAAGTGAAAAGAAAGGTGGAGGGGGGGGGGGGGCACTTTAAGTGAATTTCATCTTTTGTAATACAATATTGGAGACTTAAAACAGAAAATAATTTATTTTTAACCACAACCATTCAAAGAGAGATAAATCATACAAATGTGCAAGGTTAAGCGCTCTTATTCTAAATGAATAATAGTATAACTCATGTGTGTATGTGTAAGCATTTTCATTCCCATTATTTGTTCACTAAAAAATAGAAAGTATTACGGAAAGTCACATTATAATCTCAAGAAAAGTGTTTGAGAAATAATAATAGAGAATTGTGTTTGTTGGATTGAGACATGGTGATGGAATAATCATTGAGAGGCTCGTGGAAAATTACAAGAGATCTAAAACATGTGTTGTACAGAAAACTCTTGAGAGAATCGGTTAAATATAATTACCAAATACATATGGATTGATGCATTGAAGTTAGATTCACAAGAAGGAAATTTTGAGTGTATTGCCCCTTGGTACTCTATTCTCATTTTCCTCAATTTCTCGATCGTAATCCAAGACTCTGTCTACAATACTTATGTTTTCTCGATCTTGTGCCTTTGTTTAATTAAAGCTCATTACATCTTTCAATACAACATAGTTTTACAAAAATATTCATATGATCAAGGTAAACAACATGACAATTGATCCTCATCGCCCACAATCACATTAATATTTCTCAATTCACAAATATTTGGAATAATTTGATCTAAATATCACTTGTTTGGTGTATTTGTTGGTAAAGTTATATGAAGAGAAGTTTGGTCACATATATATATATATATATATAGTTTTGAAATGTAATTGTTTAATTTTAAAAAATACGAGATCGAAGACGATAACATATTTAACGAGCACAACACTACAAGTGACATATCCATACCGAGAAATAGACATATCACTTATCCGTGAGACTCGATCAAATAAACTAGAGAATTTATGACATCCGTTTTAGTCTGCGAACCTTTATGTTGACCGACAAGTTCCCCTACCCAATATTAAGAACTAGATATGGTTTATATTTCTTGGGTTCTTAAAACTCTCTATAGAGACAAACCTCTATAGTTAATTACCTCTCAAATGACTTCAGTCATTTAAGCGAATTCTCGATGATGATCAGAGGTATCTATCTTCATGAATTCAAAGTTTAGGGTTTTTAAGGTTGAACATAGAAAAATCAAGTGAGAAAATGACCAAATAAAAACATTTATTTCTGAACTCAAAGGAAAGAAAAGTAGGGGATATCACGGATCCTGAGGATAAACTCAGTGACTTCCCAAACTATCCTATTGTTTGGTTTCAATTTCGAGAAGATGTTATTTGATATTTCATCCTGCCAATTTTATTATTTAGAACTTATATTTGCATGACACGGTCATACAAATGATCTGAAAGATATGAGGGTGTACGTCATATCTGACGACAACCTCGGAACCTAAAGTGAGTTAGAGCTCAGATTGCATATCCTGGTTGTGCAAAGGCCTAAACGATAATGTGAGGATTTATGTCGCGCTAGACGAACCACCTCAAAGTCCTATATCTTGTTATTTAATTCTAAGAAAAAGTTTGCTATTGTAGATCGTTATCCTCCACCTGTTGCTTCTCCGTCGTGCTGCCCACGAAGACTTGTTCTAAGCTCTAAACTGTAGCGATTCCAAATTTAGTTTATGTTTTGTATTTGCAAGTATAATTACCGTCGGGTCTCAAGGGCCCGGTGTACCTCCTAACATATATTTTGCTGTTCTCCACCGAAGGAGTTTAGCAAGTGCATTAAATTAAATAATGCAATAAAAAAACAACAAATTACAAGAAACTTAAACAAATTACTAGAAAATCTAGTATAAAAAAATCTTAATAATGAAAGAAAAAAAATCACGAACGAGTAAAACAAAACAAGATGTCACGTATAAGGGACCAAAAGTATGTGATTTATATGTGACATTAGGAATGTCCTCAATTGTAAGGAGTATTTTAGTGTAAGGCTCAAGATCAAATTCCGGAGCATTAGATTTCACGGTAGGTTAAGTCATGATGAGAATTTCACTACTTGATTTATTTAAAAGGAAGTTATGAACCACATCTTGGTGTATCCTTATGTCTATCATTTTAACTGACTTATGAATTGAAGTCAAATATCTGGTTTCATTATTCATTTAAAAATTTGGTAGAGGAACTCTCATTTAGGGTGTGCTCATAAAATTTAGGAAACCTACATTTTAACATGTGCTTGAAGTGATTTAAAGTGTTTTATCCTCAATTGAGTGTTTTCCAACTAATCCTTAAATATCTTTTAAGTGTTTTCTAAATAATTAAATAAGAAATTCTCATTTTTGACTTTTGACTTTTAACTTGATCATTCTAATAAAAACAAATCAACGGAGGAGGCCGACCAACTTCTAAAAAAGAAATCAACAAAGCAAAGGGGCAAAGCCGCAAGTGAATCGGCCTAAAGACGAATAAATTCTTTCAAAACAATGATCAAATCAGTCCCAAAAGACGCTTAAAAGCTTTAAAAAATCAGCACTTAAAAGTGGCCAAACCAATGCATTAAAGCATCAAAAAGTTACCCAATGAACCCAATAGATGCTGCCCAAAAGTCACCAATTTCGTATTTAAAAGCAACCACCAAAAGAGTGTTTAAAGCACCATCTCCAACCCAATTTTCAATTAACCCAAGATAGCACTTGATCGACTCAAAATAATATGTATGTGGGGCCAAGATAGTTCGGAAAACCACATTTAAACGGTTCCAAAATCGACATTTAAACAACCTAAAAAATAACATTTTTATGTAGCAAATACAAATGACAAAAAAGGACATTTATATGTCTCCAAGATCAGCAAATACACAAAGCAAATACTTTGCTTTTTGGCATGTTACGAGAGACTTTAGGTGGGGAAGCTGCCCCAAAGGTGGAAGAGTTTCCCACACCGGGCACCGTTTAGACGAATGAGCTCCAGATTGGAGATCAAATTTGCATTGTACATCCACTTTGCACAGCTTACACCATTGTATGAAACTATGGACAAACTCTTTAGATTTCTGTATGGTTTAAGATTTTCAAGCACATTCACCTCTAAGTCAAAATTCTCAATGCTCCGTAGGCTTTCAACTCCCTTGTATGATTCCCATTCATCAACAGTTTTGCCCCAATTCAAGAAAAAATCTGAGTTTTCTCTTCTCAAATAATTTCATAGTGCGAGCCTCTCTAGCATCTTTAACATTTTCCAAAAAAAAGTATTTTTAATTTGCGCAACTCGCTCATATGTTCCAACTCACCAATTTTGTAACCATTCTCATTCTTAACTCAATTATTTCTTAAAGTGACCTTAATTTCCCAATTCTAGGTGCACTTGAAGATGCATTCAGGGGCAATTTCAAGTGACGCAGAATAGAAAGATTACTTATATCATTAGGCAAGAAATCATCAGAGCAAAATCGCCTAAACAAATCTTTATATATTATGAATCACAAATGATAAAGACTGCTTAGAATTCTTGGCATCTGAGAATAAGAGGAACGAACTTCCCGTAAAACTCAAATAGTGTAGAGCAAGGTAGATTTAAGGTTTATTTCTCCGACATCTGTAGGTTTAAACATGGTGGGAATGCAAAAGTTTGAAGACGTGCTGCAGTTTGCAAAAAAAAAAAAACATCCAAATCTGATCATAAACCTAAATCAAGCTATGAATCAAGCAACAAATCAAACCCAAAGTACAGGAGATGCATTGCATACCTTAAAAGCAAGCGGTGATATAGAAATTGCAAATCAGAAATAACACATTATAATCAAGGCATGAAAGTAGAATAAAACAGATAATTCCTGCAAATTCTTGAAGAAAGGAGGAAGAGGGTCACCTCTTGATACAGATCCTAAGAAAACTCAAGAACAAACCTAGGAAAAATTTCAGCAGTGCTTCCCTTCACACCAAATTTCGGCCAAACTTTAAACCTTCCCTCAAGAGGGGTATTTAAAGACAAAGGGGGAGGAGAAGTCTTACCTTCACCTACATGGACAGTGAGCCGAGCCAATAGAGACGTGTGAGAAACGACAAGCATCACAGAGTTCTGGGAGAGACAGGGCTACAAAACAGTGGCGAGGGTAGGTGGAAGCTTTACCAGAGCACAGGGAGGGGACCTCGGGTAGAACCGTCATGACAAAGGAGAGGAGCGCTCGGCTAGGGCTCGCTTGCGACTGGAAAGAGAGGCGAGGGTGTGGCTGGACTGAGCGAGAAGAACAGGGATCGGGTGCGTGAGTTTAGGTTTAGGAATTTAAGGTATTTTAAAATAAGAATTTTTCCTTTTTTATTTAAAAAATATCAAATTTTGTGCAATTTATTTGTGCGCAGCGCCCTAACAAAATGAGCACCCCTCCTAGCTAAACTTAACGTTCCGGACGCGCCGACACAATCCGTTTCGTCATTGTCGTTCGAACAACCTCATTGACGATCGAGTCAAAACACGTCGAATTCGATTTTCTTCAAATTTCGGGGTCGCAATTGATCATTTCAAAAATTTATTTAAGCTTTCGACAAATAACACCGTAGTTCGCAGACAATGTGAATTGTAGTGATCGAACGTGTCGACTATCCGAATTGGGAAGTTTGACCGCGCAAATGTGCAAATTGTGCATAAGTCAATCCAAGGGCTTAATGATTCTATAGGGACTTCTTTTGGGTTTTCTCATGTTGGTTTCAACCTCCTAAATGCTAGAGACCGAGACCACACATTCGAAACTCCAAAAGGTTAAAAAAGTAGATTGGATTTCTAAAATGAGGCGGGTCTCATTTCTAAAACTCTATGATAGTCAAAGGGAGAATCCTAAGGCTAGACCCTAAATCCTAAGAAGAAAACTAGACCTCTCTAAAAATGAGGTTAACAGAATGATGACTTTTTTGTTAACTATATTAGTTCCTTACAAAACCTTCATCAAGCCATACCAGTCAAACGCAACTAGATCATCATACCTCGTTTAAATTTTTGAACGCTCTATGAGCACCTTCACAGGAATTCCTATAGAATAAAACACATCTTGATTCGTCAAAGGCCATAGTTTTCCTAATCATGAAACTTCATTGACATCAATCCTAATGTCTCACTCATATATCAACTTTTACAACGAGAATGCCAATACACTTTGTGTAAGCCTCACCAAGTTTGAAAGTATTGTGCCATAAAAAGTGCAAATTAAAAAGCGGAAGCACAACACAAAAGGACTCTTTAGGTTTACATGATTCAGATTGAATTAGGCCTATGCCCTTGGGAAAGGATAAAAACCACAATTGTGGTATACAAATTACCAAATAAGACCACTCACCAGTTATTCCCAACGCCCATGTACACGCACGTGCAATAAAAAAAATCTCAAGAATATTACCCAATGAGATTACTTCATGGAGTTGTTTTTTTTCTCCTTCAAGAATAATTTTTCACGTTTTTTGCAAGAACTACTTGAAAGCTACAAATCCCTAAAAGGGCATGTCTATGATGGCTTGTTCTAAAAACCCTGGGTAGAAACCATTACATAGGGTTATTGATCTAGTGACATAGATCATTACATTAAAAGAGAAATTTCTTAGAAGGAAACTATGAGTGCTCACATCCTAAGTCGTGCATCCCGATATTTGGTATGCACGTATATCAAGGGTTTCTCAATCTTCTCAACCTCTGTGAATGATAAGAAGTGGTCAAATTGGATCAACAAACCTAATTAGCTAATTTGGTTAATTTATGGAGGGAAGGATAAGATTAGGTTTGACAAGTGATAGACTTTAATCGTTTGAAAGGATTATTTGTGATGGAGAAGAAACTATTGTTCCTCATGGAGATAAAAAGGTGTACAGTAAGAGAAATGCTGTAAAAAAAGTACGAGAAATGGGGAGGATTAGTGTATAAGAGATCGTAGAATATTATGTTGTTCAACATGGTAACCTATATTAGTTGTAAGCTAAGGTAATAAGGAGATCAGTTAAACAGGGAAGGAAGTTATTTTATGTTGATTTGCAAGCTCTTTCTTTGATTATAATCTATTATATTTTTTGTACTTGAGTACAGTCTCACGTGTATATTGTTTCATGCAAAGGGATGGGGATGGGGATGGGGATGGGGTATTTATAAGCATCGGGCTGACTTGTGGTGGTGCATAGGGGTACAATGACATGGGATCCATGAACAATCGACTTTGCATATGGCAAGTGTAGTTGGCCTCGTGGTAGGTTGGGAAAGAGCTTGATTCCACTTGACAAGCATGGGGCTGTCAGATGATTGGTGATTTGATTATAATCCTTGAGAGAGATAAAGAGCCGTGGTAGAGCATTGTGACACTCAGAGAACCCTCTACTCTATAGATAAGTAGCCACATGAAGTCTCTCAAGTAACTAGAGCTGACATTGATGGTTACTGCATCAATACAAAAGGTAGGGTCTTCTAGCATTTGTTATGAAATTCAATTAGCTTAGTTGGGGTCCAATTTTGTTGATATCTGCTAGACAATTCAACATAAAAGGTAATTTTACTTTGGTGGTAGAGTGATATGATCCAGATGAAGAAATTTTAGACAAATTAAGCGGCCATTATCCAGTTCGATTATGAATGAGTGAATCTAGTTAGAATTCGTCGGACAGTTCTGATTTGTGAATCAGCATTGGTTGTTCTATTAGGCCTTATTGAAAAATTGTTTGAATTTTATGAAAAATGATTCTTTCAAATTTCAATTCGGCTAACGTGTGGAAGACTTGTATTAGGCATGTGAAACGAGGTGTTACAATCTCAAAATGAGACAATATGTATGAAACAAAATCTTTTAGTTTCTTAGTATGGCCTTAAGAGGTTAATTCGAGTTTAATTTGGTTTGAATCACTATAGTGCATCTTTCTTCAGCTTCATCATTCTCCAATTATGGTTCAGTTCAATTCGGCCTCCATACTAACATTCCATTATTCTCTCATCTTGTTTTTACTATAGTTCGTCGTTACTTCTGTTATGGTTTGCTTCAATGAGCAGTTGCACCCCTTCACCCGCAAGTTTTACCATCATTATTCAAACCTACATTAATTATATTTCTATTGATTGTCCAAATTTCTTTGATCCACTTTTTGGTTGCTAACTGTTGCTCAACCTACTATAATTGGGTGTTTTTCATGGTATGCGTTTGTCAAATTGCTGTATGCATGTCTTTTTCATTGTTGGATCTGCACTGATTTGTCATTTTCACTTTTGCTTCATTGCACTACAATTGCATCTCATCAAACTTGCATTTTTGCATCACTTGCCAGCATGCCGCCACATGCATGATCAGCTAAAATTTTGCTGCATTGCGCAATCACCCGCGTCTCATAATTTGTTATTAGCACATGCCTCCATTATGGCGAATGTTGAGTCACGATAGGAGCGGATGAATTGAGTTTAATTGAGCTGACAGTTTTTTAAGATTGAACTCATTTACCCAAATCATGTTTGTGCTCGGCCTAAGCTCCCATTGAGCTTTGTGATAGTGTTCAAGGCTGGTTGGTTTAACTTTGTAGTTTTTCGAGCTTTGTTTGAGCTTGGCTCAAGCATTGTTCATGTTGTGATTATTCAACATAAACGAGTTTCAACAAGCTTTGTTGAGCCGAGTCTGTCAAGTTTGGAAATGAGCCGTGCCATCATGTTTTAGGAGAAACAATTCATTTGACGCTTCTCTGGTGGATGCTTGACCAAAAGGGTGGTTGGTTTAAATTCATAGTTTTTCAAGATTTGTTTGAGCTTGGCTCAAGCATTGTTCATGTTGTGATTATTCAACATAAATGAGCTTCAACAAGCTTTTTTGAGTCGAGTTTATTAAGTTTGGAAATGAGCCTTACCATATGCCTTCTCTAACAAGATCCTAACTCACCTTCTCTGGCAAGCCTTTCCGTTATTGTTTTGTTGTCCTCTAGTGTTTCTGGATTTTAGCGTACTAAACTCTTTTATGTTAACTTACGATAATAACTCTCGTTTATGCCTTCTCCAACATCCCATCGCCTTCCTCACTTCTTTGTCAACTAGGGTTTTAGTATTTTGGTGGAGAATAATGAGAGGGTTTTGGCCTGTAATTATTAAATACATAGTATTATATTGAATAATTAATTAGTTTTATAAATTGTTAAATAATTAATAATTAGGATATATATTTATCAGCATATTAGTTTATGCTAATTATAAAAAAACCATCTTAATCAAACTTTATATTGCTCATAATATTGAGCCTTCATTGAGCTTCGTTGAATGAGCATTTTTACGAGCTTTAAACATTATGGTTTATGATTATAAAGAAATTGATCATTCAGCCCTTCAACCTTCATTATACAATTGAATATTTGTAAAAGTGTTCAAGCTTGTTCAACGTATTAATTCATTTATAGTCCCATTCATGTCTACTTGATAGTCACATCGACAGACATCTTGCACACTTTGCAGACTTGGCAATGTGTTGCTTTTCATTTGTAACATGCATTATTATGAGGATGATGTTTTGGATGACTCATGTCCAATTCCACTCTTAATATTTATCTATAGTTGCACTTCATGTGGGACCCAATATAAAAAATTAGGAGTGATTGTAAGTTTTGATATGCATATCCTGTTTAGGAAATTGTGGGTCCGTGATTACATTTGAGGGGGATCCATTATTTGTTTTTGTTTCTTTCCTTTTCGTCATGATGGAGAAGTACAAAGAGAATGAGGATCTAGATATGATTTTGATTGATTTAGAAAAAAACTTACCATAAGGTTCTAAGAGAAGTCATTTGGAGAGAGAGTTCTAGAGAAGAAAGATAAAGAAAGATATTGATATGACTTACATTTAAGTCATTAAAGATATGTATGCTAGTTCTATTACTTTTGTTTGAATAGAAGGAGGATTGACTAAGTATTTTCCTATTTCAGCTAGATTACATTGGGGATCGACTTATCTTTTTGCTTTAGTTATGGATGCTCTTATTTGACATTTACTAGCGGATGTACCTTGGTGTATGCTTTTTGTTGATGATATCCTTCTTGTGGATAAGACTAGAGAAAGTGTAAAGGAAAAAAAAATTGAATTATGGAGGTCTACCTTGGAGTCTAAAGGCCTTTGTGTGAGTAGATCTAAAACTGAAAGTCTAATATTGAATGATGGAATGTAATTTTAGTAATAGTAGTTCTAGTGGCAGAATTGTAACTATGGGTGATTAAATCATTAAAAGGTGTGATTGCTTTACATATCTCGGGTCTATTGTTCAACGGGTCTATTGTTCAATTGTTCAAAGTGATGGTGGTATAGATGAGGATGTTATTAGTAGAATTCAAGTTGGTTGGTTGAAATGGAGGAATGCATCGAGCTTATTTTGTGATAGAAAATTTCCGCTTAAACTGAAAGAAAAAAATTATAAGATGGTGGTGAGGTCTGAAATGTTGTATGATGCACAATGCTGACATTTAAAAGAGAAGCATAAAACAAATTTAAGTGTTGATGTGATGAGAATGCTTAGGTGGATGAGTTTCTTGACACTTAAGAGACAAAATGTGAAAAGAATATATCCGTGATAAGGTCGGTGTAGCTCCAGCCGCGGACAAGATTAGAGAGATTTGTCTTAGATGGTCTGGTCACATTAAACGTCGACCATCTAATCATCCTGTTAGGAGAATAAATGTTTTAGATTCCATTTATGTTAAGAAAGCGAGAGGTAGACCTAAAAAGACTTGGGCATGTTGTATAAAAAATGTTCTTAATTTGTTAGAATTAAATGAAAATATGACACTCAATAGGATGCCATGGAGAAAAAGGATTCTTGTAGAAGACTTATTGTTTTCTTTTTCGTCATGATGATTTTAATTTCATCCAATTGTATGAGGATTACTCTGAGGTGTATGTATATTTGTTATTTGCTTAATGAGAAAATTAGAGAGTTTTTTCCTCCAAAATCTACATGACATCAGAGAGAGGAATCAAACCCTAGCTCTCCACCTGAGCCTCTCCTTGTAGCCGCCAGGCCCTCAATCATATTATGTCTTTGTAGCTGAATCCCTGCAGGAATCTTCCTGTCGTCATCTCCCTACAGACCTCCTTCGTGATCCCGTCAATTAGAGAGCTGGGTTAAAGGTGATTTTCTCTTGCGTCAATTCCGCAATCGCTGTAGGTTTCTCTTGAGCCGTTCGATTCATTTCATCAGTGTTGCGATCAACTCCTTTGCGAGTTGTCTGTTAGATCGGCTTCAGACTGCTTCTGTCGAGCAGTGCCGTGATAGGCTCCTTTGCTAGTCGTCCATTAGATTGGCTCCAGGCTTCTTTCGTCTAGTAATTATGTGATTGTCTGTTAGACTGAATCCTTTGCGAGTTGGATAATTGAGAAATGGCATGATAAACATGAGAATCAATTCTCTCTCTTTGATGTAAATCCCAGATCAAAGGAAATCTTGTGTCGACAACAAATAGTTTCTCTCTAGTGGAAATTGTGTGTCAACTACATACAATTTTTCTTTCTAGCAGAAATCTGGTGTTGACGAGAAACAATTTCTCTCTAGTGGATATGATGATGATGATCAAATACAAGCATAAAAGCTACTTCTTCAGGAGTTACATCTGAACCTAAACCCTAATTGGTTTTACGACGTATGAAGTTTATTCTTGCATCACCAATCACTAATTATATGACAACAATTTATTCCAATGGTCTCAGTCTGTATTCATGTCAATGTTTTAAAAGACGTGGGCATTGGGCGGGGCGCTTTACCTGTTACGGGGCGAGGCGTAAGCCCTACAGTATAAAAAAAAGAAATATACATATTAATAGATAAAAAATAAACTATTTGTTTTTAATAAAAAATAATTAAGAGATATTAAAATAACTTAAACTCGTTCAATTTCAAAACAAGCCTTCTAGGATTAGAATCTTCAAGTTATTAATAAAAATTCACCATAAAAAGTAGAAACATATAAAAAAAATAATCAAGTTTGAGCCAAAAAAAATTGCGATTAATTTATGTGAATCCTTGAATGTTATTTATTCTTCAAATTCATCCTCAAAATCTTTTCCTTTTTCATCAATAGTTGTGTCCAAATCACAACTAGATCCTTCATATTTTCTGCATTCATTGTCCACTTCATTAAAATCATCATCATGCTCAATTTCTGGTGCATTCACAATTTGTTTCTCCTTATCAGTGTTGCCTAGATTATAAAAATAAACAAAATGACATCCGTAAATATTTATGATCTTTTTCTATAAAAAATTAAGAATGCATAATTGTGTAAATGATAATTAAATGTAAATATGATACTTGTTCTTTTATTCATCTTTCTTTTTCTATGAAAATATAATATAAAAATATCATTTTTTTTCTTGTGTAATATTTTGTGATTCTTCATTTGCTTTAGTTGTGGACACATTTTTTATTACACCAACTTCAAATACCTGTTTTTCCAAGAAAGTTCACGTGGAAGCACTGGATCTTCTTTCTCAACAATTCACTCATCATTAAAGTCTATCATTTATCAATATATTGAGTCAATGTCTTGTTTTCTTCTTATATTTCTCTCCCTCAATCTAGTATTGTATCTTACATACATCAGAGCATTCAACCTCTTGTGTTCCAATCTGTTCCTCTTCTTAGTATGAATCTAAGATAAAAAATAATATTTTTAAAGGATGATTATAAAAACAAGTAATAATAATTTTAAGAAATAAAAAAAAATTATTATCGATTTAAAAGTGCTTCAATTTTTTTCGCAACCTGTTGAACTGCAGGTGAGACTAAGAACTCGACTAGTAAAATTCATTAACTCAGGTATATTTTTCACCTAATTTGATTCATCAACTAGCACGAGATTTTAATTTTCTTGTGTCTCCTTTCAAGTTATCATACAAGTTTAATTGAATATCAACTTTAAGTTGATTTTTATAATTTAACATTCTTTTCATTAAAACAATTAACTCTTCTTTCACCTCTTCATCATTGGAAAAATTATCTTCAAGGCGAAATTGAGTGTTTAAATAATAACTGGCCGTATGTAGTGGTTTCTGAAGTTGGATTTCCCATATTGCATCAATTTTCCTCCAAATAGGTTCATACTTTTTTTCATTATGTTCACAATTAAAAATAATTTTTTCTTTTGTCGAATCCATTTACTCAAATATAACCCATGGCTGGCCTTTCTTCTGAGTCAACCTCTCTTAGAACATTTTCCAGTGGTACAACACTTTTAGTACAGTAAGCAATATGACCAAAAAAATGTGTATCATACACATAACAACTCGAGCTTTTTTATTTTATGTATTTTTATCTCATTGAGCAGAACACAACTTCTAAAGAGAACATTGCCTGAAGTGATTGCTTCTTCTTGTAAACGTTTTGAATGGTCAAATATGTCGTAGGAAATCCATGTGATGGCTAAACGAACGAGTTCCCTCTCCTTTGTAAAAGATTTCATAAAGCCAAGAACCTATGTGTGCCCGTAAATGAATTTAACAACTTATTTTGTTTTTGGCAGTGTGCTTTCGTGAATCTTCAACTTTCTAATAACTTCTAATATTAGGTCAATACAACGTGACGAATAAGGTGTCCAATAAATATGTCGTCTTCGTTTTGTTATTTTTTTACTCGCATTCACATAAATTGGCGCATTATCTATTATAATTTGCACCAAATTTTTTTCTCTCACTTCTTCAATCATGTCGTTCAAATAAGTGAATAGTAACTCAATTTTTTATAGTGTTAGAAACATTTACAAATTTAAGAAAAAAAAATCCCAGCTGATATGTTCACAAGAAAATTAATTAAAGCTCTACTTTTTCTATCTCTCCAACTATCTGACATAATCGAACATCTATATTTACTCCATGTCTTCTTATGCTCCTCTAACATCTTATTGATTATAACAACTTCATCTTTGAGTATCCAAGTTCTTAATTTATGCATTATAGGCGGAGTTAAACCATGTCCAAAATTAGCAACTACTTGAAACACATATTGTATGGGTCATGATCAACATCAAACGCCAATCTGACTGAGTAGTTGAACCTATCAATTGCTCTACATGCTTCTTTTTTTTATCTTTTTTCTGCTTGGAATTTCGAGTAGAATTCCTTGCTTTTGTTGTGATGAAAAAATTAATTGAACCTCTAACTCTAGGTGGCTTCTGGGAGGAGTTAAATAATGATGAATCAGTTGCATTTTGACCTTCACAAACATTTGTTGCACTGCTTCTAATGTCACTTAATACACTGCCAAGTTGTGCTTTGACTTTTGCCTCTTCTTTTAACGCTTTCTTGCATTTCTCTTGAATTTTAGTGGGGGTTTTAGTGCATGGTTTAATGCCCTTGTATGTGCCAACAAGATGTTGCTTCATCCTGTTTATTGTTGCACTAAACAGTTGATTGCAAAACTTACATCTGAAATATTTTTCATTAGGTTTGCTTGCTGTATTTTGCCATGCAAAGTCCTTACTAGTGCAACTACTACCGGTCACGCAATCTCCCATGTTCATTACAAGTTAATAATTAACCTTACACATTAAAATAAAAATAAAATCAGATCCAATCCACATATAGCAAATTGCATACATGAAAAAATATTTTGGTTTACTATAAACATGAAAAAAGCAAATTTGCAATTCACTGTATGAGCGACAATGAATTTTTTGTAGCTATGGTAAACTCACTATAGCTACAGTGAAATAATCAATTAAAGACTTGTAAGACACTAAAAATCGTCGAACAATAAAAAATTCTTACCAGGCAACATCGCTGCGGGAGAGATGATGCGGGTGCGGGAGAGGAGACGTTGCGAGCGTGAACTTCTACCTGCCTGTTAGAGAGGAAGTCGACGGGGGATTGCCTGCATGCAGGACGAAGTAGACGAGCCTGCGTGCCGGGTGAAGTAGACTAGTCTGCATGCGGGACGAAGCGAACAGTGGGATCACCTGCTGCGAGATTATTTGCATGCCAGGGACGAAGCAGATGGCAGTAGGATTTCTGTGACTTGGCTTGCAATGGAGGAAGCAGAAGGCTGTTGGATATCAACTGCGTGCGGGAGAAACTTGAATTGGTGTGAATTGTGTATTTATGTAGAATTAGGGATTTTTTCCCTTTTTATTTGATTAATAGGGGTGTTTGCCTCGTGAGGCGTTAATTGCACTCTGGGCGTTCCTAGGTGTAATCCCCGTGTGGGCTTTGGATCGAAAGTGTTTACGCCTCGTCCGGGGGCATGCTCCAAGAACGCCTTTTAGCACAAAGGTTCATTTACATATTTGGTAAAAGAAAATGTGATCATCTCTTTAAAGAAAATTTTGCACAAGAAATTATTGATTCCAACCATCATACATGGAAGATTGAAGATCTCATAGTCATGTTATGGCTTGTCAAGTCCATGATCACGAAAATTGGAGAAAATTCTCTCGTACAAAACAACAAAAAAATATGGGATTCCTCAAGAGAAACTTGTTCAAGCGTTGACAACAACTCTGATTTGTTTGATATTGAAACTAGATTATATAATCTGTGATAATGTGAATGCTACTCAATTCTTCAACACTCTCCAAATATTAACTCTAACTAGATATGTATGAGACATACACATGGAGGTGCTCACAAGCCTTTACTATTTACAAAATCTTTGTTGAGCAGAAGAGAACCATCAATTTCCTTTTAGGACTCAACAAAGAACTAGATGAAGTCAGAGGAAGAATCATGTGAACCAAACCTCTCCCCTCAATTCGTGAAGCTTTTGCTGAAGTATATAGTGAAGAGAGAAGGAAAAAATTCATGATGACAGGTAATCTCATTATATTAAATGTTAACTACTCGACTTTATACAATCACAAATCATCTCATGATAACAAATCTAAGAAGAATAAGAAGCTTGGTCATTTGAATAAGTGTTGGAAAATTTATGGAAAATCTGCAAATTGAATGCCCCAACAAAGTCAAAGGTGATTGGGGAAAATCAAGCAAACACAACATCAAAGAAAGACAAGCCTCGTGAACAGTTCATTCAACAAAGAATAACTTGAAGCTTTTCCAAGGCTTCTGGAACAATATTATGAGCATGTTACTAGCCTTCTAGCACATTAAGGTAGTCTTCTATCTGCTCTTATTGCTTTCAACAGAAAAACTCAGTCTTGGATTGTGAACTCTGAACCATCTGATTACATGACAGGTAATATCACTGTTTTTCAATCTTTTTATTCGTACATCATGTTGTAGCTAGAACCAGAGATGGCTCCTTCTCAGCTATGGAAGGAAGGGGAAGTGTGAAACAAACAAAAAAATCTTATTCTTTAATCTATGCTTTATGTTCCTAAACTTAATTATAGTTTAGTGTCTATCAGTAGAGTCATTGGTGACATGAATTATGTTACTAAACTCTGCTTTAATTTGTGTGAATTTTTGGTAATGGACTCGGGGATGGTGATTGACAATGTTGATATGTATCATGAGCTTTATCTAGCTCAGTAGGTCTCCCAATTCAAAATGATCATCCCATTATTCACAATTATTTGAGTCCAGTCTTGTCTCTGAGTTTGTTTCTCATGAGAGTCAAATTATATTTTTCGTCTTGCGCATTCTGACTTCTATTATATTGAAAAATTGTATTCCCATTTATTTATCAATGAAAAACTTAGTTCTATCAGTGTGAAACTTGCCAACTTGCTAAACATACTCGACAAATATACCAAAGTCTGAAATACAAACCAACATATCCCTTCTCCATTGTTCATAGTGATATTTGGGGGCCCTCAAGAATAAAAAATCAAATAGAGCTAGGTGAATTGTCACCTTTATTGATGACCACACCAGAACCACAGAGACCTTTTTTCATGTAAGAAAAAATTTAAAACTGCCAGCATATTTGAAATCTTTTACAACAAGATCGCCACTCAATTTCAGAGCAAAATTCAAATTGTCAAAATCAATAATACAAAAAACTACTACAACTCGATTGTCGGCTCTCATCCATCCAAAAATGACATCATTGATATATGCTTTTGTGTTGACACATTCTAACAAAATGACATGATTGAGAGAAAGAACATATATCAACTAGAAATGGCTCGATCAATTTTATTCTTTAATAATGTACCCAAACATTTTTTGGGTGATGCAATTCTCATATTCATTTTTCTTGTAAATAGGAGGCTAAACAGAGTCCTAAATTTTAACAATTTTCTAAATATCCTTATAAAATCCTACCCACGTATTTAGTCTTTAACCTTAAACATATTACTAAAAAAATTTGTTGCATTGCTTTTTTTCATCTACATCAACCTTATTAGACAAAACTTGATCCCAGGCCCCAATCAAATGCATTTTTGTGGGTCTCTTCAAACAAAAAACGATATAAATGCTACTCTCTAGAAACACACAAAATTTATAACTCTAGGAATGTCATCTTCCTTAAAAATTAACCATATTACCCCAAATCTAACATTCATGAGGATATCAAATTTGGGATACCATTCAGGAACCCCAAAGTCACTTCCCTTATATCTCTAATAAACACACTCTTGTCCCCACTATCACAAATCAACTTGAAAATAAACCTACTACTATACTAAATCCTCTCACAATGCCCACCAAGAACTCCATGGGTACACTGTCGGTCGTTAAAAGAAATGTAATTGTTTAATTTTGAAAAATATGAGACCGAACTGATTTCATATAGATGATAATTTAAATAAACGAGCACAACACTATAGGTGATACATATCCCGAGGGATAGACATATCACTTATCCGTGAGGCTTGATTAAATAAACTAAATAATTTATGACATCCGTTTTAGTCTGCGAATCTTTCTGTTGACCGACAAGTTCCCCTACCTAATATAAAAATTAGATAGAGTTTATATTAGGAAAGATTTCATTTTTTCAAAAGAAATTTTGATTTGTCATGCACTTGAAAGATTTTTTTCTTAGTTAATTTTGTGTGTACATATATATTACTTAAAGAAATTTTCATACTCTAAAAGGTTAATGAGTCAATCATATTGGTAGGCTAGAAATTCTCACTGTCTGTAAAAGCAAGTGGTAACTCTTTACTAAGTGTTAGAGATGCGGTAATGCCAATGCCTCGTAATGCCAATCCCTCATTCTCTGAAAATCACTGAGTCAGGATTGTGCTAGAACCTCTCATACACTCTCATACATACCTAGATGCTTTTTTCATCATCGCCCTTGAACCACGAAACCGACCTACTTACAGCCTTGCTTGATAATTCATATATAGCGAGAACTATATATGTGCGCTTATGCTTTGGACATAAGCACCTAAATCAAACCACGAAGCAAGAAAATAAAAGAAGAAAAAAAGGGGGTGAGAAAGAGGAGGGATTGATCCATTTGAAATACGAAAATAATAAAGGATAGATCTACCTTCAAAGCCACATTCAAAACCGAATGTACAATAAATCCCCACATCCAATGATGTGCATTTGAAAGGCTCATTTGAAATTCCCCAAAAATCATGATCCTAGAAGCTCCCCAAACTTTCGTAAATCCAAACCTTTGAAATTTCATACTTTCCCAAAAAAAATAAACAACATTTTAACCCTCCCACATGTGGCATTCTCACTTTCCAAAATAGCAAACAAGAGCCCTCAAACTTACTTCGAACTCTCCAAAATAACACGTGTTTGAACCCCAAACAAACGAGCCAAAAGCCCTCTCAAAGGTAGCTACAAAATTGCACCCGATTGAGCCAAGAATAAAGCCCCAAAATTTATATTCAAATCATTCATGAATCAATCACAAAACCATGTCCAAAATAGCCTCTAAAATATCCTACAGCATACTGAAAAACCTCCATCAAAATAAGGCCAAACTGTAGCCCAAGATTAATGCTTAAAGACTTCTCAAAAATGCATCCATACAAGTCACAAAGTGATCTCGAAATTGCCCAAAATCATGGCATAAATAAGCTACAAAGACCCCAAATACTGCAGCCATATAGCCCACTAAAACATCATTTAAAACTTCCAAACATTGGCCCATATAAACTACAAAAAGGCCCAAAAAATTGCAACCATATAGCCCACAAAAATAGCATTTAAAACTTTCAGACTGTGGCCCATATAAGCTGCAAAAGACCCAAAAAACTGCAGCCGTATAGCCGACAAAAATAGCATTTAAAACTTCCAAACTGCGGCCCATATAAGCTGCAAAAGACCCAAAAAACTGCAGCCGTACAGCCCACAAATATAACATTTAAAACTTCCAGACCGTAACCCAAACAGTAGGCAAAAGCCTCCCAAATTGCAGCCAAACAAACCACCAAAAGTCCCATTAAAGCCCAATAAAAAAATTATATACATGCCACTCAATTCTCATATATTTTCATATCTAACACCCAAAGTTCTATGCATGAAAAGATGTATTTTACCCGTAAACATGATAACAGTAGCAGTAGTTTTGATGTGAGACGTTGAAGATTTGAGTTGCATGCATGTAAATGTGAATGCGTCGGTCCTAGATATGTAAATACATAAGAAACATATGGCATGTGTGTAAAAACCGAGGTTTGAATATTAACAGGGTTTGTAAACAGTGCATCCAAAAGAATTAAGTGGTATATATGTAAACCTTCCAAAGTAGAAAAGACGATATAATTTTGGGTAAACACAACCTTTAATCATCATGCAAATCAGCATCAAATCAAACAGGCTTTGATGAATAATAATATAGCTTGGATAAGATAACAACTAAGCCATGCGAAGTTGTAAGGCAGCAATAAAAGTGCATTTCTCACAGCCATGGTCAAAATACCCTCAATTATGAAGCATGCTCTGGCTCTCGATAAAATGACAAATTCCTTTTTTTTTCTCTTTTTTTTAGAAAAAATAGATATGGATCTCTGCAGGATTATACAACAGTGCCAATAACAATTGAAAGGAACAACATAACAATGCCATTGAAAATAAGCACCAACAACACAAGTGCTTAAACATACGGGCAAAACTGAAACTTCAGAGAAAAGATGCACAAAGACGACATTTTGGACTGCCAAAGAAGCAACCTATCAAGAATATCAAACAACTAAGCAAAAATATACAGCAACCAATAGGGAAACCAAGCAGTCGAACCAGAGCATAGGGTTTCCCCTTTCCCTTCTTTCAGATTTTTTTTTATAAGCAAGCCAAAATTTCATATTTTGTAAAACGAGCCGCCACATTTCTCAGGTTTTGCAAAATAAGCATGGGAGAATCTCAGATTTTGTAAAACAAACACCAAATCCTTTTGACCACATCAAAAATACGTTTTACCTCAACTTCTCACCATAGAATGAGCCTCTCAAGTAAAGGCAATATGACTACATGTAGTAGAGAAGAAGCAAAGAGAGTATAAGGTCTCCAAACTGCCATGCTCCTTTCATTTGCTCATGCTATGATATCATTGTAAATATGAAGTGTTAGAAACATGCATACACAAGCCTTTAAGTTAGTTAAAAGAGAGCAAAGTAATCAGCCCTAGAAATCTCCTCTCCTATAAGGCCAACCAAAACTTCCCCCATCTTTCCTTCTTTTCTCTCCCCCTTTTTTTTTTTTTTTTTTTTTTTGAAAACAAAATAAGCCTAATTAATGCTCCAAGCCAAGCAACTCCTCACAAAGACACGAGTCCCTGAATTCTCCAAGTGAAACACATTAAGCCCAAAGAAGTTTTAGTAAAAGTAAGGTATAACATGCCATTCAAAACCTCCACCTAAAATCTAATACCAAAACCATAAGTATTTGATGCCATTTTCAATAAAACGAGATATTATAGAGTTTGCAACAAGAAGGGAAAAGAGATGCTAATCGGCTAGTTAGTTAAACCTTGCCACAAAAAGAACTTCCAACAAATAAGCATGCCAAGCCATGAAGCAAAGGGGTTTATACCTCAGTGGTGAAACAAACAACCAAGCGAGAGTACTGAGTGAACTAACAGGGAGGTTGAGAAACCTAGCCAAAATGTTGAGCAAACAAGGAGCTCGAGTAAACCAAAAATCCAGCAACACCTCCCCCTTCTCCAAAAGTTTCGACCAGCAGAGCAACTCCCCAGAGTGGGGTTTTTATAGGCAAAGAGAGATGAAGAGAAAACACCTATACTTACCTGAGGTGAACCGAAGCTTGAAAGCGACGAACAGGAGTGGTGACAAGGTTGGAACGACAAGTAGAGATAGAGTGCAGAGAGAGTGGCGGCAGCAACTGCAGGGAGTGTGGCGAAATGGAAGCTTCTTGCAGGGCACGGGGAAGAAGCTTTAGGCAGAGCGGCAGGCGTACGAGGAGGGGACCTCGGGTCGAAGCTGCTCGAAGAAGAGGGGGTTCGACTGTGACCGAACTGAGAGGGAAAAAATTTAGGGCATGCGGCCTGGTTCGCGAGAGAAGAGCCACGAAATGAGGGAGTCGTTGATCGGGTGCGTGAGTTTAGGGATTAGGGATTTTAAAGTGAAAAAGAAATTTTTTTTAATTAATATTGAACATCCATGATTTGCGCTCTATTCTCTCGTGCACGAAACTACAGCAAAGTGGGTGTCCTTCCCAGCTAAATCTGACGTTTCAGACTCGAAGGCGCAGTCCGTTTCGTCATCTGAGGTCATTTGGGTAACCTCACCGACGATCGGGTCAAAAGAACGTGTCAAATTCGGTTTTCGTCAAAATTCTGGCTCGTGATCGATTTTTCAAAATTTTATTTAAGCTTTTGACAAATAATGACGCAGACGATGCGAATTGTAGTAATCGAACGTGTCGACTGTTTGAATCGCAAAGTTTGTGCTCGCGAAGGTGCAAGTTGTGCATAAGGCAATCCTAGGGCTTAGTGATCCTATAGGGACTTTTTTTGGGTTTTCTCTGGTTGGTTTCAACCTCCTAAGTGCTAGAGGCCGATGCCACACATGCGAAACTCCTAAAGGGTGAAGATGTAGGTTGGATTTCTAAAATGAGGCGGGTCTTATTTCTAAAGCTCTAAGATAGTCAAAGAGAGAACCCTAAGATTAGACCCTAAACCCTAAGAAGAAAACTAGGCCTTACTAAAAATGAGGTCAACATACACCATATAGAAAAATCCTAGTGAGCATGTATGGGACAATATGCAAAATCAGGAATGAAAATCACCGAAACTAACTTTGTACTCCCTAAGTATTCACACTAAGGGTAGGTCAATACATCATGACCACCAAGAGAAATGAGCTCAAGAATGTACATAATATTTAATAGAAGAATTTTTTACGTATGGAAAATTATAATCCTCTTACAAATTTTCCTTTTCAGAACATGGACAATGTGCAGGTTCATAATTCAATCTAAGAAGCCTTATCTATACGTTAAAAATTCTTTCCCTTGAAAGAAATGATGCCTGGATCATAACACCTCTGTCATATGAGAAAAGAATTGTAGGGTGCAAATGAGTATTCACTGTTATATATAAAGCAGTTGGGAGCGTAGAAATATTCAATGCTAGACTTGTAGTGAAATGGTTCACTTAGACTTATGGGATCAACTATTAAGAAACATTGCACCAGTCGCGAAACTAAGCGAATGAGAGTATTGTTTCGTTGGCTGTCAACCAGAACTGTCATTTATATTAGCTAGACATTAAAATACATTTCTTAATGATGGTCACTGGTTTCTAGACATTAAAAATACATTTCTTAATGATGGTCACTAGTTTCCAGAATAATGGTCCTAAGTTTGAGTCCGACCTAATATTTTTTAAACTAAATAATCACCAGCTCCATGAGTTAAATTTGGTCTATAATTCACCACACAGTTTTTGTGAAAGAAGTGTTCATAGAGATATCTCCAGGATTAAAGAACAATACGAATAATCAGCTAGTGTGCAAACTAAATAAATCATTGTATGGGTTAAAACAATCTCCTGGACCATAGTTTGAAAGGTTCATCAAGACTAGTTTTGTCAATGGGTACTATTAGTGGCATGCTGATCACACTTTATTGTGAAATTAAATCAAGAAGGTCCATCCTTATTGCATATAGATGATATTATTCTTACAGGAAATGACATAAGGGAACTTGAAATAATTAAAAGAATAATGACTACTTAGTTTGAAATGTATGATCTTGAAATTTTAAGATACCTCTTGGAAATAGAAGTAGCTAAATCAAAGGAAGGTTCTGTCATATCCTAGAGAAAATATATCCTTGACTTATTTAAGGTGACTGAAACGTTGAGATGCAAACCGACAGATATATCAACGAGCTTCAAAAGAAGAGAATATCACCCCAATTGAAAAATGGAGGTTTCAAAGACTTATGAGAAAACTTATTTATCTGTCACATAGAAGACTTGACATTACTTTTTCTGTGGATGTAGTGAGCCGATATATGAACGATCCAAATGAAGATCATTTAAAAGCGGACTTTCAAATCTTAAGATACCTAAAGATGACTTCAGGATTTGGATTGATATTCAAGAAGACTAAGAATCGTAATAGTGAGATCTACATTGATTCTCGTTGGGCGGAAGTATTGACTGATAGAAGATCTATCACAAATTAGTATTCATTGGTATGGGTAACCTTGTTACTTGAGAATTAAAAAAACAAGCTGTGGTGGTAATAAGTAGTGCACAATTTTAGTATTGTGTCTTGCCCTTAGGAAATTGAAAAGGAATGTGGCTAAATAAACTACTGGTGGAACTTCACATGGAAAACCAAAACACTATTAAGATGTTCAGTGATAATCAATCAATCATAGGTATTTCAAAGAATCCGATACATCTCATAGGTATTTCAAAGAATCTGATACATCACGACCGAACTAAACATATAGAGATTGACAAACACTTCATCTTTGAGAAGGTCAATGGTTGGGTTATTCAGCTATGCTATGTCCCAACTCCGTATCACATTGTTGGCATTCTTAGTAAAGCTTTTCCTTGGCACCACTTCAGTGATCTAAGCAATAAGTTTATGATATATAAAATATACAACCCAACGTGAGGGGAAGTGTTGATATATATTTCCGGTTCAGGAAACCATTGGTTTGGTGTTACATTTGAGGAGGAGAAATTATTCTCCCTTAATTATCCATTACTGTGTTTTTATTTCTTTCTTTTTCATCGCAATATTTTATTTTACCTCCAATTGTAATAAGGGTTAGTCTATGTTGTATATATATTTGTTATTTATTTAATGAGAAAATTATAGAGTTTTTTCCTCCAAAAATCTACAGGAAGCATAATTATACATATTGCCAAGCGCAGAAAGAATGATTGAACTCATATTCTCAATTGAATTCAAGTTTTTGAGTTCTTCTCAATTTTTATGAAACATTTGGTCTGCCTGTTCTATGCAGTTAATTTGGCGATCTCACACCACACCACTTGCAATTCTAACCCTTTTTATCCCTCACACTCATTACACTTCACCAACCCTTCTAATCCAAAAATTCACTGACCAAAAAATATCTCTAAACCAGCTAAAGCTCACACCTATTAACCAGTAACCACATTTGAAAATGACTTGATGCCGCCTTAGCACTCATTGATGCCTCTTTGAGGAGCCTCACCTCTTTTAGCCCTTAAAGTTCATTTTCAATTCCTACATTTTTAAGCGCCTGCCAACATCATTATTAAACCAACACTGGCTAATCTACCTAACTTCCCCCTCCAATACCTACAACTTCTCACTAACCCAACATACCCCTCCCACTACCAACGTTGTATTCAACCCAATTTATCTATTTATTGCCTCCAACCCTGTAATCATCATCTGCTATCATAAACCCTCCTCTTATTAATTATATTCCTGAACGTCAAACCCTATGCCTATCTTTGATCCTCCACTTCTCCCTACTCCACCTTTTTTAGCTCTCTATCCTCTCCTTTCCCAATTATTCTTTAAGTCCCAACAGACCTACCCAATCCACTGCGTCCACTACCCTACCCTATTCCACATTTCCATCCTCCCAAGTCCCAAACTAAAATTTAAGTTCTGCTTCAAATTGCATTCATTTAGTTCATACATTTGGTTGAGTAGATTAATGTTTGCTCCATCAAGTCACCTATGATCCTGGCAACTTTGTGCTATTTGGAGCTGATGCCGGCAAATACTATTACTTAGAGGTTCTGATTGAGATATATGTTTGGCAGACACTAACCAGTGCCACCTCCACCTCTTTTGTATCTGCCATCTCGAACTAATCAGGGCGGAGTTTTTGCTGCCCAGGGGAATGATGAAGTCGGATTGCTCTGATTCATAAATAATTGCTTGAATCAATTTACATTGTATTAGCGCTATGATCATTAGTCTTGTATTAGCTTCATGGTTATGGCCGCTTGCTAAATAAGGTTTGATGACTCAAGTGATGGTTTTTATGGATTAAGGAAAACCCTCCTTCAACTTATTATTTATTCTATTCAGCTCTTCCTTCTGTCTTTCTAGCCAAACCATGGTTTTTTTCTTCTATTTCTCCTCTTACCACCACCACCCCCAACCCTCACCCCCACCTGCTCTATTATTCGACACAGCTTAGCATAACAAGCTCCTTTCAGAGGAACGCTAGTAAAATTCCCTTTTCTCCTTTTACTGTAGCTTTCATTAGGCTCCTATAGCTTCCTCTTCATCTCCATGGTTGTTTCAGAAATGTGTGCGGAGATAATTTGCAGTTGAGTGATCAACTGCCATCAGATCAATCTTGGCTTTCAGCACATAGGCAGCGTTTCAAATTCATTGCAAGAATAGCCCGAATTTAAAAATCTTTTGTCCATACAAAATAAGTCTTGTTTTTATACATGGTTATTTCAGAAATGTGAGTGGAGATAAGATGCAGTAGAGTGATCCACTGCAATCAGATCAATCTTGGCTTTCAGCATATAGGCAGCGTCTCAAATTCATTGCAAGAATAGCCTGAATTTAAATATCTTTTGTCAATACAAAATGACTCTTGTTTTATACATGGTTTTTTTAGATATGTGAGTGGAGATAAGATGCAGTTGAGTGATCCACTGCCATCAGATCAATCTTGGTTTTCAGCACATAGGCAGCGTCTCAAATTCATTGCAAGAATAGCCTGAATCTAAAAATCTTGTGTCAATACAAAATAACTCTTGTTTTTATATGATTTTCATTTTGTCTCAATGCAGCGACAATGAAAGCACTATTTAAAATGAACAAAAACAATTATTATCTTCTTGTAGATGTTTGGCATTATAATTTATGATGAAGCAATTTATAATAAGATGCATTCTATTATACCTGCAGGGTAAGAAGAACCCTGGCACTGATCGTCAATCTGTGGTACATTTTCTTGTTCAAGTAATGAAAGCAAGGGAAATAAAAATTGATAGGTGGATATGCGTGATGATTTTAGCACATTTTGATTATAAAATGTTTGTTGTAAAATTATGAAATTTATTTGCTCAGAATAGGCCCAAATATTGCAAAAAAAAAAAGAAGAGAGTAGCTATTTGATATGAATATCAGTCATTTATTATTGCTTCATTCTTTTCTATTTCAGCTGGCATATAATCATGAGAATGCGAGCTCCCATAAAAGGCTCCTGTGATCCGATAGCTCCTCTAGAGTTGCCACATTCTTTGCATGCATTTCAACGTGTCTCACACACAGACTCTCTTAACGTGGTAAGTCTATTTCTCTGCAGTGACAAATTTGTATCAAAACTCCTACTGGAATTTTTTCAGCTTAGTGTTGCTTATTCTGGGATGCTTTAAAGCATTTTAACAGTGAATATACCTCTATTCAGTGGTGGGTTGCCTTATTTCACTTACTGTATTTTAATATTAGTAAAAGCTTGATTAAGCCATCTTGCCCTTATATTATTATTTTTTTAACCATTTAGCCCTCATACCAGATTCATGGCTGTCTTCTCATACCAAATATGCGAACTAGCAGATTTAGTCATTATTGTTGTGTTTTTTAGTATGATAATTCCATTTCCTTTTTTCTTATATCAGGAAGGTTACCATACATTTCGTGGTGGATTTTGGAACTATTTCAGCATGGGTAAGATTTTTCAGTTGACAATTATTCAACAAATACAAGTACTTATCACTCTTAAATTCATGATTTTGCGTTTGTCTTAGGCCATTGAAAAACTCTTTTTATGAACAACTTGTTGCTGCTTGTTGAGACCCAAAGGTGCCTTTTAGTAACGAGCTAGCTGGATCTCTAAGACTTTGCCTTCATAGCATGTTAGTTTTCATGAAACTGTTCGAGTGCCAGATTCACTGTTAGAGGTGATATTGAGTCAACATATGCTCATACTGGCATTTGGATCTTCCAACAATTTTGTAATTCCAACAATTTTAATTCATATGTGCTGTTTTGTATTTTTTGTCCAATGAATTTCTCTTTTGCAAGAAATTTATTCTACAGTGAATGAACCTGCCAACCTGGTACTTCACACCTAAAATATTGCATATTTATTTTTCGATTAGCTAACCTCGTAAGTCATGAAACTGAAATTTATTTGTTGACATTGTTGTATGACTTAAGATATTGATTTGGCATACAAGGGCTATCATTTGCTTAATTAATAGGATAAGCGTGTAGGATAACTTAAAACCCTTGCTTGATGCTGGTTGTTTGTACCAATTTAAATTTTGCGTTGAGCAACCTAAGCAGAATGTTGGAAAATTAATATTCATTTTGTTTTTTGCTCAACACATTGGATGAAATTCCCTTTAGTAGTAGCTCTATGTCTCTTTGCAGGAATGGATGCCCAAGTGTCATATGCGTTTCACTCTGAGAGGAAGCTGCATCCTGAGAGGTTCAAGAACCAGTTAGTTAATCAGGTAATACTTCATTGATGTTTCTTTTTCTTGCACTAGGTTTCTCCACTTTTTTTTTTTTGGCACTAGGTTTCTCCTTTTTTTAATTTTAGCTGTATTCTGACATCACAAATACTATTTGGAAGCCATAATCCAGTATCTTATATAGACGGTCTGTCGAGAGCAGTATCCCTCATGGATCCCTTATTTATGGGTTCCCGATATCCCGAGCACACTCTTTTTGTTGCCTAATATCGTAACACCAATTACCCATTTTTGGGGCATTTACATACATAGCATGACACAGTTCCTATGTATTTACATCTCTCATTCCTAAACTTTCATATTTAAACACACTGCACTCAAAACTTTAATATCACATTAAAAATACCGCTATTACCACATTTTAAAAGTGAAATATTGTATTTTCATTAATTAAAGATCAAAAGGTTACAAAATATGCAAGTATGCATCTATGATGTACACAAATATGATCTATCCTTTCTAAGTATGGTAGAGAGAGCACTATGGTCGTCTACATGCGTTGACAAAAAAGAACCATGCAGAGCTATGTAGGCACAAGCATTTGCCACTCTATTGAATTACTTAGGAATGTGGAAAAAAGGAAGTTGTTTGAACATAGTAAGAAAATCAAAATTCGGTGCCACGCATGGTAGTTGTTGCCAATTCTCTTTTTTCATGGTGGCTTGCAAAAAACTAATAATATTGGCATTGTCTCCCTTGATGATGGTTCCATTGCACTCATACATCCATGGTTCATAGATTGGTTGGAAGGAAAAGACGGCCCGAAGTTCTACATATCCACTGCCCTAATGCTTAAAATGCTGTCCCTTGTCCTTGTTCATCAAGAATAATAGTGCCATGCTGGCAACATCTGAGGGTAGAAGGGCCCATTGACATTCACTTTAAGCTCCGGGAGGGGGAGGGAGAATTGTTATTTTGACCCCCAATTAATGAACTAAGGAAAAAGGGCATTTTTGTATTGTGGCACCGCCACCTACCACATCTCACCTACTGCTCACCTACCGGCCACCTACCTCCCACCTACCACTCTATTGCTTCTATAAATAGAGAGGGTGTGAGACTTAGATTAAATAGGGAGAAGAGATCTTAAGCTACCACAAAGGAGGAGAGAATAACTATAGAGTTAGAGAGGAGGAGAGCATCTCGAGGCCTTGTATCAAGGTGTCGCTTGAGAGGGAGGCCATAGAAGGAAGATGAGGGCTCATCTTAATGTATAAATTATGTATTCTCCATTTCTTTTGCCTTAGTGAAATATTTGATTGATTCCCTCCCGTCTACGTAGATCCAGTTGGATCGAACCACGTAAACGATCTGTGTTTGCTTGTGTTCTTTTTCGTCTCATTTCTATGCCAAAAAGTGCATATCTCACAACAATTGACGCCGTCTGTGGGAAGATCCATACTTCTTGGCTAGAGGTGTCCGCGTAAAGGTGTTCGCGGCCAGCGACAAAGAAGAGGAGTTTGACATTCACGAACAGAGGAGCAAGCGGATCGCGCCGCAGGCAGCCGAATCGCGACAGATTCGGTGAGCAGTTGAGAGCCGGAGGAGAAACTGTCCGCGAAGGAGCAGAGGTAGGCGGGTAGTTCGGTCCGCGAAGGAGGAGGATTTCCCCGACAGCTAGCACACGCTGCGACAGAAGCACGCCACGACAGCTCTCGGAATTCAGTAGGTGTTCAGCAAAGCGGACTTCAGACGTTATTGGGGATCAAGCCACAATAATGGGTTCCGCCAAATTTGACATTGAGAAATTCAACGGTAATAATGATTTCGGTCTATGGAGAGTAAAAATGAGAGCTCTATTGGTTCAGCAAGGTGTTGCAGAAGCCTTGCAAGGGTCGGCGGCATTGCCGGCTGACATGACCGAGAAGGAGAAGATCGGCATG
>NW_018164444.1:19961651-19962077 GCF_001263595.1 Phalaenopsis equestris
TGTTCTACTAGGTGATAACAAAGCTTGCAGAGTAGTCGGCAGCGAGACAATCAAAATCAAGCTGTTCGATGGAGCTGAAAGGATACTGTAGCACGTCATGTATGTCCCGGAACTCAAAAGAAATATGATCTCTCTAGGTACGCTGGAGTCAAGTGGATACTCATTCAAGGCAGAGAATGACTGCATCAGAGTATCCAAAGGTTCTCTCATAGTCATGAAATGAGTCAGAAAGAATGGACTGTACTCACTAGTTGGAAGAACCGTGATCGGTAACTTCTCAAATGCAGTTCAATCAGAACCTGACAGGACCAGACTATGACACATGAGACTGGGGCATGTAAGTGAAAGAGGCTTACAAGAACTGTCCAAGCAGAGCCTGTTATGTGGAGATCGAGTTAGCAAACTCGAATTCTGTGGACACTGCGG
>NW_018164444.1:19962900-19963479 GCF_001263595.1 Phalaenopsis equestris
CCTGGAACCAAGGGCTACAAACTCTGGTGCCTAGATCAACAAAAATACATCATCAGTAGAGATGTGACATTCGATGAGTCCAAAATGGCGAATCTGTATAGCCATGCTGCCAAAAACAGCATCACTAAGGAGGATTCTTCAATTGAGGTGGAGCTGCAACAACAACGAACTTTGACAGATCAAAGGACTGTTGTGAACAATCTAGATGAAGTGGCAGAGGAGCAGCAAGTGATTGAGCCAGAAAGAAGATCTGATGACTACAACTTAGTAAGGGACAGACAAAGAAGAACTATCATACCGCCAGATAGATATGACCATGCAGATATAATCTCATATGCTTTAAGTGTTGCCGAAGAGATAGAAGAAGTAGAACCGAGCAACAACCAGGAAGCCCTAAAGAGCAAGGAAAGACTCAGGTGGGAAGAGGCAATGAATGAGGAAATGGCTTCTCTGATGAAGAACAAAACCTGGGAACTTGTAGATCGACCAAAGAACAAACGAGTGGTTGGTTGCAAGTGGATCTTTAAGAAGAAAGAAGGCACGCCAGGTATTGACAGGATCAGATACAAAGCCAGACTC
>NW_018164444.1:19964456-19964980 GCF_001263595.1 Phalaenopsis equestris
TCCAATCCGTTGTGGCCCTCTCGACAACAGAGGCCGAATACATCGCTGTGACTGAAGCAATCAAGGAAGCTATGTGGCTAAAGGGCATGACTGAAGAGCTTGGGATACATCAGAAGGTGATAACTGTGTTTTGCGACAACCAAAGCACCATTCACCTAACCAGATTTCATGTATTTCATGAAAGATCCAAGCATATAGATATAAAACTTAATTTTGTGAGGGATGTCGTTGCCAAGGGTTCAATAGTAGTGGAGAAGATAACTAGTGAAGAAAATCCTGCTGATATGCTCACCAAGGTGCTATCGACAACTAAGTTCAGACACTGCCTGGACTTAGTAAACTTCACCAAAGGCTGAGGCCCTCTCAGGGGCCAGGTGGAGGGAATCCTTACTTCGAAGCTTCTCAATTGAGGGTCAAGGTGGAGAATTGTTATTTTGACCCCCAATTAATGAACTAAGGTAAAATGACAATTTTGTAATGTGGCACTGCCACCTACCACATCTCACCTACCGCTCACCTACCGG
>NW_018164444.1:19965265-19974534 GCF_001263595.1 Phalaenopsis equestris
AACGATCTGTGTTTGCTTGTGTTCTTTTTCGTCTCATTTCTATATCAGGAAGTACATATCTCACAACAGGATACCAGAAAAAAGGAGAAACCAATCTAGCAGGTTGGCTCTTATTCCATTGCTCCCGGAATGGGTAAAGTTGTAAAGTTGTCTTTGTGAGTGCTTCGAGGATGGTGGCAATAATGATTGTAGGAGTTCTGTGTCTTGTTATGGCACATGGCATTACGTGTCCTCCAACAGCTATGTTGGTTTTCAGAAACTTGTAGAGTTTTTCGATGGCATCTTGAAAGCAGCTGAACGAAGGGATCATGATTCCCCATTTCATCAAAGTATTTTGACCCTGCACAAAAAACAAACAGTTAGCTAAGACGTGGGTTCTATTCTCCGCTTTTGGGCATCCCCAAGGGCAATCCGTTGAATCGGTGAGCCCCCTTCGAGCAAGCCAATACCAGGTGAGGATAGCATCATGCAAGGTCCTCCACCAAAAAAACCTTTCCTGGAGATGGCAATGGAATTTTTTGAGCCTTTTTTGATGATTCATGGAGCTGGCTAACATTGCATCGTAGGCTAGCGCCGTGATGGCCGCCTTACCCAGATGTGTGTATTTGAGTTCAAGGCTATCCTCATTAGCCTCATTATAGATTTTGATTTCCAAAATTTTTTCCCCCAATTGATTACCAAAGGTGTGAACTTTCTGCACATCCCTAGCGCCTCCAATGATTAGATCCGAAAACTTCAGCTCCTCGATAGTGGAGGTATCGATTGGACCGGGCCATTTGGCTAAAAGGATGTTGTGGATCCAAGTTTGGTTGAGAGCATCAATGCTATTTTTGTTAGCAACTTTCCAACGGAGAGGTTGTAAATACTTTCCTAGATCGCAAATAATTTTCTAGGTGGTAGACTTGCTACGTTGGTAACCGAGAATAAAAAAATTGGAGCCATACCGAGCCACTAAACATTTGTGGAGCAACCTTTATCTTGAATGAGCATCCAGGCAATCCGAGCTCTTAGTGGTCCTTTCCATCTTCTAGGACTAGAAATACACCTTTTCATTCATAGGTTAAGTGCTATGTATGTAAATATGAATGTTTAGGTGTGAGATATATAAAGTCATAACAATTGTGTGCTATGTATGTAAATTTCCCAATATTCATTTACTAGGTGAAATTTGAATCAATTGTCATTACTTTGCTATGGATACAATGCAGGAACATGCATCAGTTATTGATCACAGTCTGAAAATATAATTCCACGCTCTTGACAATATAGTACATATTTTTTCATTTGTCTATTTATTTGTGCTTGATGAGTGGGCCACAACTTTCCCGATACCAAACTGGAGAGATTTGGCTTAAACAAACAAGAAGATTGGAAAAGTTGGTGGAATTTGGGTAGATGAAAACACCACGTACTTAACTCAGAGCGATCTCTCTACACAACTTAGATCAAAATTCCGCTCATTTAGCCTCACAAATAATTTCATTCCTTTGTTATCAATGTTTAATAATCTGGCTGCAAGCCATCAATCTAGATTTATAGAGAAATAGGATTACGAAGATTATTTTGAATTAGAAGATGATCCTATTTGATATTAAATCTAGTTCTATCATAACATTCAAATTCAAACATAATATTATCTACAAGGATAAATTCAACTACATAAAAAAAAACTCTAAAAAAATTTAGAAATTTGACCAAAATGATGATGGGCATAAAGGCTAACTCTTCTGGTTTTGATTTAACTTTTTTTAGTTGATGTATGAAAGAAATGCTATTTTTTTTGAACTACACTGAATTATATTATTTCAAATTTTTAATTCACCTAACTAACAAAGAGTTCTTTCTTGAAAAGTTTGTTGTATAATGCTAAACAATATTCCAAGTTTAGACTCCTCGCTAGATATGGGTTCTAACTTAATTTATGACTATGTTAAATTTAACCTTAGTCATGGTGGTAAAATTTTGGTAGTGTGTTAGACCGACACTGTCCACCTCGTGCTCCATTAGATTGACTTAAAGCCCGTCAAATAATTTGAAGACATATGTTAGACACAAGATTAAAAGGGACAATTTAGTCATTTATTTGTTATTATTATGAAGGTATAAATAGAGCTTAATATGTTTAGGGTTAGGATATATGTGATTGTTATCATTGAGTCTAATGAGTAGGGTTTGAGAGAGATTGCCTACCTCTCTAATTGCAGTTGTTTCAGTACCGGTGAAATATAATATATTATTTCAGCCCAAATCTCTGCGGAAGTTTGTCTCGTTCTTTTCAAATTGGTCTCAAGAGATGAAAAGCTGCTTGAATTGTTGGCCTCAACCCTTTCATGAAGTTTCCTTCTAAGACTTCTTCTGATATCCTTCTCAAACGATAGATAACATCTCAAATTTCTCCCTATAATTCATGACGGACCATTCCCTGACCAATATAAAAAAATCACTCGTGTAAATCCCCTTCCAGCGCCGTGTGGTTTTGAAATGCTCCAACAATCAGTCCTTGAATTCTTCCCATGTTCTGATTGGCTGATATTATTCTCTCCATTGATGCCACACTAGGCTTTTGAGAAGCTAAAGGTAATGACGAGTATATCAGTAATGGTGTTACCTGATTTTAGCTATCCATTCATTGTAGAGATGGATGCTTCAGGCCATGGGTTAGGTGAAGTCCTCATGCATTGTCAACGATCGAGCTTATTTCATTTAAGTGTTGATGGCGAGGGCCAGACTCAAATCATTTTCTGAGTGGTAGCCATACGACTTTATCAAACAACAATTTTCTGTCTTCCACCTTGTTGACTATGTGCCTTTTTTTGTGAGAGTAATGTTAGGCCGACGCCGTACATAGGCGTCGTCCTCGTAGAGCTTCACTGAGACAAGCCCACCAAATAATTTGAAAGTTTATGTTATGCCCAAGATTAAAAGGGTAATTTAGTCATTTGTTAGTTCTTATTGCAGGATATAAATAGGGCCTAATATATTTATGATTAGGTTATGTGTGATTGTTGTTTTGGAGTCTTAGGAGTTAGGGTGTTAGGAGAGATTGCCTATCTCTCAAATTATTGGTGTTTATCTTTTTATGTATTCGAGGTTGTATAGTTTTATTTTAGTACCTGTGGAATATAATCTATTATTTTTGCTCTAATTACTGTGGAATTTATCTCGTTCCTATCATAATTATAACTCATAGTTATCCTTAATGTCAAATTTACCATTTAAGAAGTATTCCATCATGAACTTCTTCACAAGAACTAGCATGATAGATGGTACATTAATATAGTTCTGACATTTACAGTTGAACTGTAAAACAACTTAAGATTTGTTAGGACAAATTAAAATATGGAACTAGAGGGGAAGTTTTTGAAAGTGTTTATGTAGAGGCATCACCAGATAGATTTTTGTGTGTTCTCTAGCTCTAAAATTTGGACTGGGCGTTGCAGAACTGTCTTCCGGGTGCTTGAGCTCCATGTAAGGGAGTAGTGCCTCGAACCCAAAATGGTGGGGACACCCAATTGGTATCCCCCCACAGATTCATCATCAAGCTTGATCAGCGAAACTGAGGGCTCCGAGCGAACAATTGGCCAACATAATCATGCTCCACATGATAAGAGGATTATGTTGTAAGGAATGTTGCAGTTAGCACAATCAGGTTCAATGTAGCAGTAGTGTTGATCAATTCAATTAAAAGTGTGACAATTGATTGAAACTTGCTCACGTACTAGATTTATGGAAGTGTGTAGATGAAAACTCCGTGTGCACTGACTTTAATTATGAATTATTATATTAGTCTCACAAATAGTTTTATTCATTAATAAACAATGTTCAATGAATTGAATGGAAATTATTAATTGTTCTTTATAGAAACTGGGTTGCAAAAATAAGATCTAATATTTTGAATTTAATTCTGAACCTATTCTATCCAAAAAGATAATTCAAATTAAAATATAAGCCTAATAAAAAGATAAATTTTGACAAAAAAAGGTTGCTTAAAAAGGCTTAAAATTTTAAAAACAATGTTCAATGAATTGAAATGGAAATTATTAAATTTTCTTTATAGAAACAGGGTTGCAAAAATATCAAATATTTTGAATTTAAATCTGACTCCATATAAAATTAAAAATAATCCCAGCAAAGCATTCAAATTCAAACCTCTTCCTATCCAAAATGGTAATTGCAATTAATAATATAAACCTAATAAAAAGATAAATATTGACAACAAAGGTGGGCTTAAAAAGCTTAAAATTTGATTTGATTTAACTCCTTCGTAGTTTGATTCAACCTTTTTTTAGTCTTATTCAGCTCACTATCATATATATATGAAATGAATTGCAAAAGATTGAACCAAAAGAATATAATGTGAATTTTTTGATTTAATGAACTTTAATTTCTGGGAAAGTAACATTCATATATGCAGGCCATTAACATAATATGGATGCTTAGTGAAAACCCAA
This sequence comes from Phalaenopsis equestris, assembly GCF_001263595.1. NCBI lineage: Eukaryota > Viridiplantae > Streptophyta > Magnoliopsida > Asparagales > Orchidaceae > Phalaenopsis > Phalaenopsis equestris. The sequence continues at coordinate 19,969,717 of NW_018164444.1, forward strand.
CAATAATCAATGTTCAGCAATAATCTAAGAAACACGTGAAGAAACACGTGGCACGTATCTAGAAAAAAAAAAATCTCTTGATGGATGAAGATCAAACCTGAAAAGTCGAATAATCTCCAAGCTTAGTGATAAATGAAAACTTGTCAACCAAAATGAAAGAAAAAGGACCTGCTAGGTCAGAAATCTCTTGCCTCAAGAAGACCGGAGCCGACATGTTGTGAACGGCAGTGGTTGGCTTGTGGTGTGAGGCTAGACTGACCAAGAAGATCCCATCTCCTAAAGCATCAATGAAAGAAGGGGAGCAACAACTCTATGAGGTTGAATAACAACATTTGAAGGGATTCGATAGGAGTCTAAGAAGGTCAGCATCAATCACTAGGAAGCTAGAGGCATCTCACAGGAAGGGATGATTAATGATACGGGAGCAGACAACAACCCTAAAGGAATCCACGGTAAAGGAAAATTGACGAGATGAAGTTTGAATCACTTGAGGGTTGCACCCAAGATGGTGAAGTGCTGGGGAAATGATTGAATTGAGAGAGCGGATTATAGACGCCATCGTTGGCTATCGAATGGACCAATTGTAGTTTTTTTTTTTATCGCTATTTTATTTACGATGGCTGATGAAAAGTTTTGTCGTTTGTTGTATCGATATTTTGTCAAATCGTTTAAATTTTAAATTTCAATTTTATTTCTCCCACCTTTGCATGTAATACTCACCTGGATGGCCAAAGAGGCAATCGTAGGTATAATATGATATATGAATATTTATTGCATGTTTATTTTTGATTATTTGGAGGTCAGTGATGAGACATTAGACCTTAAAAGTTCTTCTGGTTGACCTATTTGTCGCTATTGGTTCTTGTCACATGTGAAATCGCAATGAAAGCAACAAAGTTCTTCTCATTTTTTCAGTGTTGTAGTTTTTTAATGCTTTTCTGGATGATTTTTTTTTTGTTGACGTGTATATGTGACACATACGAGCTTGACATTACGTGTTTTGAAGGCAACCGAGAACCTTTTTTTAAGGTCTGTTGTCTTTTGGAAGTGACAGATTCGTTGGTTTATGCTATGTTACTTGAGACATCAAGGTTTAGTAAACTTGCATTGTTTAATTATATTTTTTTTCACTAATATTGCATCTAAGTATTTGTGTTTTGTTGTGTTAAACCTTTATAAAAGATGAGTTCAAAGATTTCCGGTACCTCCAGAGGATTGCACTGCTATTGCTAACTACCGTGCTCCTTGCTTTCTTCACGACAACCGCATATCTATGAGAACAATTTTACAGGTGTTTAAGGAGAAGACAAGAAAACTGACTTTTTTGGGTGGGCAAATGGTTTTAGGAATCGGCAACTGATAGTGAGTTGGCGTGGCGAGCTTCTCTGGAGGACGGCTTGTCTCGTGACCTACATCAGCTATATTTTAAAAATAATATTATCATCTAATTAATCGTTATTTTAGTAGTTATTTTTTTTTAATTTTGATAGTCGTGCTACTCACTGTTTAGTGAGGTGTCTATTTTTATTTTGTAACATTCGAATTGGATATTTACTTTCAAGTATGGATAGAGCTGGTATGAACAGTTATGTTATAAACAATATTATAATATAAGGGAGAAATGATCATTTGTCCAGAAACAACAGCAACATAACTGTTTTCAAACTGCAAAAAAACAAACAACTAACTAGCTTTTGTGCAATAATTTATTAATAACCTGCTGCTGCCCAAAACAGACCCTAAATTTCTCTTAGTAGTCATCGTAACACAATATCATTGAAAAATATGAGAGATAATGTAAGGCATGAATGAGTTTTCTTTAGCTCTTTATTTATCACATTCTAGGTAGTGCTACATGCCCAAATACATATGAAGTGTTTTTTTTATCATCAAAATCAACATGGGTTTAACTCAATAACATTGACATGTATCTTATGATGCTGATGAGGTATTACTTGAAACGAAAATTTGACAATTTTTTTTTAATCATATATAGAGGTTAAACTTGTACATAACACATTTTATATAGATTTTGAATAATATTCAGGTTGGATTGCCTCTTTTTACTTTCAAGAGCCAAATCCTTGATCAAATGAGGGATTTAAAGTTTTTTGGGAGTTATCTCCTAGAACACGGATGTGGCTTATTTTCTTTTGTTACTTACTTCCTTCTACTTCATTTTATTTTTAAAAATTTGTCGTTATATTGAATGCGTGATTAATTTTATTCATATTTGACACAATACGTGTTTCTATGAATGCTTGTTTTTTAACTAATTATATGTTTTTCATGATTTTGAATTTGTATGCATAATTTTTAGTAGAAGGCGAATGAAATATCGTTTGAGTTGATTTTATTTGTAATTTTAGGTTTCATCAAAATTAATGAGTTTTTGTTAAAATTGAGAGTTCTTGACTTGGATGTTTGTGTATCTTTAACTCATTTTTCATAACCCATAATGGCTCCACTTTGGAGATCTTAGAACCTAAGTTGCCTTTCATTTTGGAGAGAGCGAGGGGGTAATTTGCATGTTTCTATTTTTTTTCTTAATGTGGAATAAGTATGGTAATTATCAAACTAGTAAGGCGAACTATATTCCTTAGCTGGAATCTTTTGCAATTTTTCTCGGGTTATGGTGCTGTAGTTCCCTCTGGATTTATATTCATATCATGCATGGTATAGTGATAAACTAAAAAAGTTGATTTAACTGTAAGCTAGAAGGAGCTGATTGATATATTTTAATTGCATTATTTGGATAAAATAAAAAAATTTTCCTTGCAATGCAGAGTACTTATGCTAAGCTTGGTTGCACACAAGGGTGGTTTTGTGCGTCTCTTTTCCATCCTTCATCAAGGTATAACTTTAAGATTGCCAGTTCTATTAAAATTTTAGCTCATTTACCTATTATTTTATCATCCAATTTATGGTAGTTGGCTGACATTTGAATTCTGTGCTATAGATTTTTATGGAAACTTTAAAATCATTGCAAGAAATAAACCTTTTAGTGTTATAGCCAAATTGCAGAAAATACTAGGCATCATTAAACAATTAGAAGGCCCGATCCATTGACCATTTCAATATAGGATTTAGTACTCTTGATAGGGAAAGCTTAACTTTTATTTGAAGATAGTTTAATCTTAAAGAAATGGTACAAAAAAACTACAGTATCTATAGAAACTACATAAGTTGAGCACATCTCAAATTTGATGAATCTGAGTATGATCTTTCTTTGATTCTCACTCTCAAATATGAATATGCTTCTATACCAACAAACTTCAATTTTGTATGATAAATTTGTATGTATAATTTTGTATGACAAATGAGAATCAACGAAGAAGATGAAGCATGGGATGAAGATGATGAAGAACATGCATTAAACAAGCAAGGAGAATGCTCAGGTGTAAAATTATTCAGTGAACACGCTAAAGAACAATCTCATGCTGCCCAAAAAAGAATGTTAAACAGGCTCTTTAACCTGGTAATAGAATTTAAAATTCCAGGAATTGATATATTTTCTTTAAAGACCATTGTAGACACATGGGCTACATCATGTTGCGCTTGCATGAGTGAATTCCCAGCTCCAGCCATTGAAGAATTAAACTATCAAATCTCATTCAGCGAAGTTAACTGAACAACTAGTGTCAACAAGAAGCTCAAAGCAGGTTCGATGATTATTAATGAACATAACTTCAGAATTCCATTAATTTATTGTCTTGATATGCAAAAAAAAGATGGAATTGAAATGCTTCTCGGGTGTAACTTCATCCGAAGCATGAATGGGGGAATGGGGATAGAAGTTGTCGGCACAAAAAAGAAGAGGTTGTTTGGGGGTTGTCCATAAGAAGCTGTCGGCAGCCGGAATTGAAATCCCATCGCCCGCTTCGGAAGGACATTTTAATTTACGTATATATATATATATATATAAATAAACTAAGAACACATATGCCATCCGTTTGGGTCTGCGAAACCGTTTTATTTGCCGACAAGTTCCCCTATTTAATACAAATGATTAAATAGGGTTTATTTTAAGCTGGGTTCGGAAAAGCTTCCTATAAGGGCAAACCCCTATAGTTAATTATATCTTAAATGACCGAAGTCACCTAAGAAAACTCTCGATAAAAATCAGAGAATATCATCTTCGAATAAGTCAAAAGGATAGGACTTTACAACAAAATCGGACAAAGATGTGTGAAGGGGAAAAGCTCAAATCTGGAATTAAGGAATCCAAATGAAGAGAAACTAGGGGAAGCCACAGATCCTGAGGCGAACCTCAGTAGGTTCCCAGTCTATCCTATGGTTTGGCTTCAACTTTAAGAAGAAATTATTAAAGTGTTTCATCCTGCCAATTTTATTTAGTTAAGGCTTATATTCGCGTGACACGGTCACACAAGTTGCCTGGAAGATATGAGAGTTTACATCGTATCTGACGACGACCTCAAAACCTAGAACAAGTTTAGGGCTTAAATCGTACGACAGAGCTATGCGAATGCCTAAAGAAAAGGTGGAGGATTTATGTTGCACTAGGCAAACAACCTCGAAATCCTATGGACTGTTATTTAATTTCTAGGAAAAGGAATAGTTTTGTTGGGGAAGACATGTTCTGCTGTTGAAGATGGTCATGCTGCCCACTGCGTTAGCTCCAAGCTCCCTGACATGACGAGTTTAAGTTTTCTAGGGTGTCCAGTTATAGTGTTAAATCAAACGGTCCTATGGTTGTAGTCCTCTAAACATCCTATACAAAAAGGAAATATGCTTGAAGTTATATAATATAAAGCGTGCAACGCAGAAACAAACAATATAATGCACGTGGAACAGTAG
>NW_018164444.1:19974805-19982829 GCF_001263595.1 Phalaenopsis equestris
CTAGGCTCAGCTATATTTATTCTCGAGGGTCCACGAAGGCTACTCGGTCACCCGAATGTATAGAACCCGCCACTCGTCTAGAATGGTGTCTTGAACCTCACTTAGGGGGCTATTTCCCAGCCTAAACAGACATTCGTCAGGTGGACAACGTATTTTAAAAACATATTTTAAAATTTATGTTTTTTGACATACACATAAATCTCAAAAAAAAGATTATCAAATTTTGTTTTATAAAGAAGAATGTATTTTATATTTTGAAATAGATGTTAGCAATTTTTATTGTCCACAAGACGATTACACTGTCGGGCATAGGATCGCCGACAACCTGAGGAGGTTCAAGCCAACTCCCGCTAGACTTATGTCGGTGAAGGATACCATATCCTATTGTTCATCAAATTCCTGAATCTTGATGTTATAGGATAGGGCATCTTTCTGCTTTATCTTCGGTGTGCCTTTATCATCAACACCGTACGCCCCAAAACAACTACTTGCGACCTTCCTTGATGGTTTCACGTATAGCAAAAGGCTATACGTGGACACTTATGCATCGGGCATAAGCATCGAAAAACCCAAACCAAGAAGCAAGGAAAAAAAAGAACAAAAATGGGGTGAGAGAGAGGAGACATTGATCCATCTAAAACACCGAAAAGGAGATTGGATCGGTTCTCAAAACTCGTATCGAAAAGACCTGGAAAAGTAGGGCCCGAGGTCTTTCCTAACAAACATAAAATATCCCTTTGCGTTGATTCTCCAAACCCCAAGAACGCAGGATTAATCAAATCGGCCAAATACTCTCCCAAATAAAGCTTGCAAATCCTCCCCAGATCCCCAAGTTAATCTCAAAATCTTCTGACTTCCAACTTAATCCATAACTTTACATATCGAACAGTTATAGAAATCTTCCCGTAAAATCATATAAATGCTCACAATCGGGATCACCACAAAGAGCTGAACAGCAGGTAGGACTTACGGCCAGGGTTGACAGAGAAGAGGAAACAGCCAACAAGGCTCTCGGCCCAAAGCTAGGAACGGGGACAAAAGGGCTTACGGCCAGGGGCAGCAAAGAAGAGGAAACATCCAACAAGGTCCATAACCAAAGGCAGCCTAAAAGACAACATGTAAGGCTTACAGTTAAGGCAACAAAGGGGCCCAAAAAGAATTAATAAAGCTCACGGTTTAAGGCAGCAAAGAGCAGCTACAAAAGCCCACGATTAGAGGCCATCCAAAGCACAAGCAAGGCCCACAACTACAACCACCCAGAGCACAAAGGGGCTCACGGCTAAAGCAAACAAAAAGACCACCAAAGGCAACTATGCTTCCCTGACAAACATGAAAGGATAACTGAAATAATTGTAATTTTTGGGATGGCAAACTTAATTTATCCACGACATCCAAGCCAATCAAGCCTAGCAAGAAGGACCAAATCACACCCAATGACCTACGATAGGCCTCACGGGTAGGGGTTGAGATCAACAGGAATCAAAAAGGACCAAGCCATCTCTCGAGTAGGGATTAAAATCAGCAAAACCATCTCTCGGGTAGGGACCAAACCGAGCCCAGCAAGGCTAAAACACAACCCCCACTTTAGAGCCAAACCGAGCCCAGCAGGGGCCAAACAAAACAAACCAAGCCCCTCAACTAGAGCCAAACCGAGCCCAGCAGAGGCAAAAAAAAAAACAAACACAGCCTTCAACCAAAGCCAAATCGAGCCCAGCAGAGGCCAAACAACGCCAACACAGCCCCCACTTTGGAGCCAAACCGAGTCCAATAGAGGCCAAACACGAGAGCTCTCAAAGCTAGGTAAAGAGCTTTAACATCTCAATAAAAGTCAAGGCTCAAGTCTCCACAAAAGTCGACATCCCATACTTCTGAAATGAAAAATCGAGCACCACCAAAAGCCCAAAATCGAGCCATTCAAAGCCCAAAACTGAGTCCAACAAAATTAAAATCTAGACTCCCATAAAGCATTAAAGATTCAACCATTTCAAACCCAAAGCCGTGACTCCAATCAAGCCAAAAGATAAAACCGAGCCCAGCATGGGCTAAAATCGAGCCATACAACATTAAAGATCTAGCCATTTTTAAGCCCAAGGAACAACCTGCATGTCTAAACATTCTAAGCATGAAATTATTCCAACAAATATATGAACATGGGAGATGCCTCATGAAGAGTTAAGCCAAACTCTCAAAACAAGATGCAAGGCTTTTCAAATTAAATAAGTTTTCTTATAACATATATTTCAAGCCAGGGAACGCCACAGGAAGCCAAAACCGAGCCCCCAAACATGCATAAAATAGTAAAATGCACTCCCTAACATGCATGAAAGACCAAATAACCTCTTCAATATTTCATACCAAACGAAAATAAGTGGAAAGCTTCATAATACTCATCCCAACTTGCTTGCAAGAGGAGCAAAAATCATTTCAAAGGCATGTCTTAACTCCCTAAGTGTTTCCAACATAAACATGCCACAGTAATGATAAAGAGGCCATAGCCCCCCCTAGTTTAAGCAAGTAACCAAGTTTAGCTCTTAGGACATGCCCACATTTTCATTTTTAAATGCATCTGAAGTGAATATCTCAACAATATGTTAAAGTAAAATGAACTAGCATGCTGAATTATCCAACAGAACTATACTCAAGGCTCAGCAGGGGGAAAACCGAAGAGCAACGAAGCACTGAGGAAAAGGGGGGGAGAAGAGTACCTCTATAATGCCAAAGTAAAGCACTGCAACACAAGAAGCTACCTCAAAGATGTGCTCTCACAATGTGCTCTCACAAACCTCAAAGATGTGCTCTCACAAGAATCTCCTTTCCAATCTCCTCACAGCCAAAACTTTCACTCCTCTCAGAGAATTTTTTTTTTCAACAACCTTAAAAATTTCAAAAAGAACTGTGTTTATAGGCAGAGAATAGAGGAGAAGAGAAAGAAGACCACCCCAAACGGTCTACGGCACTCGAATCGGGCCCAAGAAGAAAAGGACACGCTCCCAAGGCCACGCTCCCGGCCGCCAGAAGGCGAAACCACCGAAGCCTCTCGGACCGAGCGGCGAGGCTAATGGCAGCAAGGGAAGCATCATGAAGAAGAGAAAAAATTGTCGTTCAAGTGTACCAGGGAGCAAGCTTCCCAGAGTCAAACTACTAAGAAAAGGAAAACCACAGCTCAGAGAGACTGACACGGCTTCGGGAAGGAAGGCTGTGAGCAGCAGAATGTCAGGCAAGGACGAACGAGGTCAACTTTATCTCGCGCGGAGGAAGAAGAGTTCGGTCGGCTCGAGAACGAGAAAGGGAAAGGGCCAGACACGCGAACAGGAGAGGGAAAGTAGGCAGAGCTCGGGTGCGTGCGTTAGGGGAGTTAAGGCTTAAAGAGGAAAGGGGGTAAAAAAAGTTTTAATATTATATATATATATATATATATATAATTATATTCGACTTACTCGCGCTTGACGACGTAACAAAAATGGGTGTGCTCCCAAGGAAAAATTGACGCTCCAGACGTGCCGGCGCAGTCCGTTTTATCATTCGGGGTCGCTCGGACGACGTCGTCGACAATCGGGTCAAAAACGCGTCAAAATTCAAATTTTACAAAATTTCGACCCGCGATCGATCGTTTCAAAAGGTTAACTCGAGCATTCGACAAGTAACAGTGCGAGCGATGCGAAACGTGGCAATCGGACGTGTCGACTCTCCGAATTACAAAGTTTTGTGCGCGGGAGTGCGAATTGTGCAAAAGGTCACCCGAAGGCTCAAAAGGTCTATAGCTTCTTTTGTTGTGTTTTCCTTTTGAGTTTCCTCATGTTGGTTTCATCATTCTTAGTGCTAGAGATCAAGACCACACATGTTGAACTCCAAAAGGGTAAAGAAGTAGTTTTAATTTCTAAATCGAGGTGGGTCCCATTTCTAAGGCATTTCTAAGGTTCCCATTTCTAAGGTTCTAAGATAGTCAAGGGGAGATCCCTAAGGCTAGATCCTAAACCCTAAGAGAAAGACTAGAGCTCACTAAAAATGAGGTCAACAGTAATGTAGTTACCTTCTATAAAGAAATAACTCAGATTAACACAACAACAAATGTTGAGATTGCAGCTAAACAAATATTTAAGTTAGAAATGAATTATGATTTCTATTTAGAACTGCAACCTGAGTACGCTTATTCTAACAGAATTCAGGAAAGTCTCTTCCTGAAAAAGTTCAAATCATTATTTCAGATATTGCAGGAACAAAGATTCATAGGCGATGACCCTATGAAACACTAGAGTAAGAATCATGTATTATGTAAAATTGAAATCATTAACTCTGATCTTACAATACAAGATAAACCTCTTAAACATGTCACGCCCATAATGCATGAACAATTTAAGAGACATGTGGAAAGCCTTTTAGCTCTAAAGGTTATAAGGCTCAGTAAGAGTCGCCACAGAACAATGGCGATGATCGTAAATTACGGTACCTCAATTGATCTAGTGACAGGGAAGGAGATCAAGGGAAACTGGAATTTCTTAGATTTCTTAGGCCATATTTCTTTTGGTTATTGTAATAACCAGGGACTGGAATTCTTTTGCAAATGGAGAGGTCTTTGATACCTCTCTGAACCACAGCCTTTTTACATAAATCAGCCAAATATTGGTAAGTAAAGCGAATTCTAGGAAGGACTCTGATGGTGTTACATGGATACTTGGCCTTGAATGCTCCTTTTATTTCATTCCCCAAAATTGGGGGCATCTTCCGGAAGAGTTTATCGGATAATTCTGAACTTATGAACATTCTCCCGGATTTTGCAGCGAGTACTTTCTAGTCATTCATAAATTCAAACATATATTTGATTTCGTTGCAAGATAGTCGTTCAATATCCAGATAAGGCTCGATTTTGCTCTTCTGTTGAGCTCTGATATGGATCTTCCATTAGAATAATCCTTCGTATTTGAGAGATGACATTTTGCGGATCATCCACAATATTAACGAGTGCCTCGTATTCTTCTTCAAATGCCATTCTTCATTGGATCCATACCTTCTTTTCGATTTCTCCCAGAAGATTTTCAATAAATAATTTAGCCTTATTATCCTGTAACTGTTTGTCGTTCACCATATTCAGTGTAATCGACTCCCATCTTGATATAACGTCATCATACAATGAGAAGTCGTATGGAAGAATTAATAATACCCCTTGATTGTTGTGGGCGGATGGTAACGTCCACATATTTTGTTGAAAGCTCCTTTTAAAATTTGAGGCCTTGCTTCTAAAATTTTGGAATGAGTTAGAAGTTGTAGGTTCCGCTTGTGATCCAGATGTTGCTGGTGGATACATTACGGGCCCCATTACAAGCTCGTTTGGCGGGAGATAAGAAGAGGAAACTGATGCATATAAATTTTCAGTATTCTCAGCCATCTTCTTTAGTCTAGGGTAATCGAGATTGGCTAATTGGTCTTCTATAGAAGTATATATAGTTTGAGAGACTTGAGAGATGTGCTCAGTTCTAGCAAAACGGTGGGCGAAAACCACAAACCAGAAACTACATAAGTTGAGCACATCTCAAATTTGATGAAAACCAATTCGGATCCCTGCATCTTTGCATTTGTAACTTGCACCATCTATCTTGTCATAAGTCCTAACCTTGCCTATCACTCCCATGCTTGTGGCTGCTTCATGTGAAGCCTCCCTCTTATTTCTCTTGGTTTTCATCCCCACCTTCGTCCTTTTGTTCATTTATTATTGCTCAAGCTCGTCCCATTCCACTCTCTAGCACAACACACCTCATGTACAATCCAAACTGCCCTTCGATTCTTCCCCATTCGTCACACTATCGCTTGTATTCAAGCGTCAAATCACGCTTGTCTTTTCTGTTCGCACAATGTTCCTCTTCTCGCTATTTCGAGCACCCAACTGAGAGCCCTTTCAAGATTCATCCAAATTGAAATCAACGCACATGCCTTTCTATGTTTTTTTCTCTTGTCAGCCAAACCCTTCAACTTTTGTATCAACCTTTGCTCGCACTCCGAAGCACACAATGTTCTTTCTCTTCACACCTGTTCTTGCCAAACCGCCATCACAAAGCCTCATCAGTCACAATGGCTAATATATTAAATAGAAAGAAAGATACAAATATATTGTGTGGGAGGGCCCAAGCATGACACTCTGCCCACTCAAAAACCACAAATGGTTCCAAAACTAGAAAAAAACAGAAAAATACATTAGATACTTAAATAAAAAAGCCTAACAGTGTCGAAATACATAGTATCATGTGGCTAAAAAGTGACCCAATTTGATCTTGCCTCTGCCTCTAGCTCTAGGGACGGAGCATGCTGATAAGCTGGTAAGATGATCGTCATTGCCAGTAATAACCAATGTATCATCCAAGATGTTCCCGAGCTGGAGTCGGTCTTCATTCTTCTTCCTTCTGGAATAGACCTGTCATTCCTCATCCGAAGAATCATTCTGATGGGGTGTTAGAGCTGAAGCAGGAATACCAACTGTAGTACCCACAATAGGTTATACTATATGTGAAGTATGAGTTGTCTCTACACCGGATACTTCCTAAAGAAGTGGAGCTACGAGGTTCTCCGGATTATCAGTCTGAACACTGTTATTTGTAGGTAATAGTCCATCAGTATTATTTTCTATGAGGTTTGAAGGTGTCATCATCACATCACTCATAGTAATAGTAACAATAGTGTCATTGGGCGTCCTTAGAAGCTCCTATCTGGTAGTATCCTCCCCAGGTGGTGATTTGTTCTGATATATGCACCGCGTCATCCCCGATGGCGATCTGCTCTGCTAGGGTTTCGCTCGATGGTGAAAACCTGGTTTAATTCTTTAGACTTTCGATCCATCCCTTCGATGGTTGATTTCGCACTCGACGACGACGATGGACTTTGCTTCTGCATTCGTCGTCTTCTCTTTTGCGCCCAACGACGTAGGGCTTCGCTTCTGCGGCGTCTTCGTGTCGGGGTCCTTTCTGCGCGCGTCGTTCTGCGCGCGTCGTCATCTGCGGTTCCTCTTATGCGCAGCTTCGCTCCAGACAAATTGAGCCTGACAATGCCAACAGCTTTCTCGTTTCCTTGCGGCCTGTTAGATCGTTTCTTTCCTGACCGTGACCATCTTGTGAGGGAGATGATCTCGACGCTACGTTCCTATGCAAAAGTGAGTATAAGTGCCACTCCAGGTTCAAAGCCTGCTTTTGCTATCGGTAAGTCCTCCAATGTTCCACAATTGTACCGCGAGGCTTTTGAAGGTGGCGGTGATTACACTTTTATTAAAAGACTTGGAAAAAAATGGGAAGCCTGCACTTATTCTCACTGAGGTTGAAACTAGTACTCTAGCGTCCTCTTGGCGTTTTGCTCTAGTGGGAAAATTCCTTTATGGTCACCCAAAAGTGGAGATCATTAGGAAAAAAATTGATGCTATGAAAATATTGGGCAATTGGAACGTTGGTAAACTAGATGATCGACATATACTTATTCAGCTATCTCACGATGTTGATTACACTCGCATTTTCTCTCGAAAGGTTATCAAGATCGACAATCGTTTTATGAAAATTCTGAAGTGGACTGTCGGTTTTGGTCCAAAAGCGGAGTCCCCTATCATTCTAGTTTGGATAAATTTTTCAGGATTAAAATTACATCTGTTTAACATGGAAATTTTCTACTCTTTAGCAACTGCTTTCGGTTAGCGGTGTAAACGAGCTTGAGCCCAACACTAGCGAGCCCAGGCTCAGCTCGTGTTCGGCTTGTTTATATTTCGAGCTCAAAAAATATGTTCGTGTTCGGCTTGTTCGCTTAGCTATTGTTTTTCGTTTATTTTTCTCTTTTTTATTTTAAAAAGGAGTCGCCAGTTTGTCAATCGTCGTATACTTCCCCCATTCGAATAAATCTCCCTCCCGAACCATATAAATGATTTGAGGAGGAGAGGAACCGAATAAGAAGGGACATACGACAAAGTCACAAACAAGAGAAAAAGTAAAACGTGGAGAGTCTACGTGCGATAAACCTCGCAAGGATATGTTAAGAATGTTCGCCCAAACAAGATCAGG
>NW_018164444.1:19985580-20043653 GCF_001263595.1 Phalaenopsis equestris
GCAACGTGCAAGGTGCAAGGTGCAAGTGCAAGATATAAGATGCAAATGCAAGTGCAAGGTGCAAGGTGCAAGTGCAAGTGCAAAGGTGATATATGACACACAATATGCAACAAGTGGGGAGTTTTCTCCCCAGATCTTCGAGGGGGAAACTCTCCACGGCGTTAGGAAATATGCTAGCTACAACTCTTTTCCCATTTCGCGAACTCCTCCAGATTTTGCAAAGCGAGCCAGCTACGAAGCTTCTCTCGCTTTGCCAAGTTGCGTCGCGAAATGTGCTAGCTACAAAGCTTTTACCATTTCGCGAACTCCTCCAGACTTTGCAAAGCGAGCCAGCTACAAAGCTTCTCTCGTTTTGCCAAGTCCGACCCCCTAGCTTCTCCAAGTAAAGCTGGGGAAACCCAAAGCAAGGGGAGTGAGGGACTCCGACCCATCGGGACTTGTGCTAAGGCTCACAAGAAAAAGGAGACACTCAGCTCTACGGGGGGTGTTTGGTTGCGCACAGAAAGTCCTAACCTAAAGGCTAGCTCTAGGAAATCGACGATCCATCACACAAGCACGTCGTCGCGCCGACCCATGCCGGCGCACGCACCCCGTGTGGGCGATCGAACCCACACGCCTAGACACCGCTAAAACCTAGGGGCAACTAGGAGTTAGAGAATCTCACCACCGTGACGGTTGCGGACGCGTTCTCTTTGCCTGCGCCAAGCTCACTGACGTCCAATCCATGCTCCAATGTGCCTCGTAAAACGCGCACAGGACAAAAACAATCCCAATAAAGGCAAAAGAGGAAGGGATCAGTGAGTGCAAAGTATCCAAAAATAATAATTTTGACATATAAAAGTATAACTAAAGTATACCTTCGAGCGGCACTCGACGGCGGTGAAAGAGAGGAAGATTTCCTCGCACAAGAAAAGACGCTTGCACTTCCTAAAACAGGGAGTTTGCTCGCTGCCTGGCGACGTCAAAGTGCTCCGGTGAATTATCTTGTCGCCGGGAAGATAGGATAGCGAGGTGGAGGATATAGCTCACCGGCGGTGCGCACCGGGAGCGAAAGAAGCTCGGAGGAGAGCCCGAAATATATCGTTTTCCTCGCTGATTTTCTCCGACGTAAATATGACGCCGGCGAGTGACAAGGACGGGGAGGAGGAAGAGATCCGACAAATGGCGGGATCTCGGCGTCAAAGTTGGCCGAGAAAAATGAAGGATAAGAAGAAAGAAAAAGAAAATAAAAGAGAAAAAAAATAATAAAATAAAATAAAATAAAATAAAATCAGAAGAAGGAGAAGAAGAAGAAGAAGGAATAGAAGAAGTAAAAAAAAGGAGAAGAATAAGAAGAAATAGAAGAAGAAAAAGAAGAAGAGGTAGAAAAAGAAGAAAAAAAAATTAGGAGACGACGGATGGCCGGCGGAGCAAGACCGGCGACGCCGGCAGTGGGGAGTTCTTTTTTTTTTATTGCTAGGTAGCGGGTGCCGGCGGCCTCCTTCACTGGCGAGGAGAAGTCGGCGGCGGATCTCGCGTGAGAGAGGGGATTTCCGGCGCGAGAAAGTGAGCCCGAAGCCGAGTGATCGCCGGCAAAGACCGCTGGCCGGCGGATTAGGGGCTGGGCAGCAGTTTCACGCGAACGGGAGCAGGGTTTCGCTGTGGGTCGCGATCCACCGGAGAGGGAAGCGGAGCTTGCGTTTTTTTTCCTTTTTTTTTTTGAGAGGGAACCGTTTTTTTTATTTTGTTTTGGGAGAGAGAGAGAGAGGGAGGAGAAAGGAGAGAGGGAGGAGAGAGGGTTACGGAGCTTTTAAAAAAAGAAAGGAAAAAAAAACCTTTTTAAAATCCTGTATAATAATATTATTATTATAGTATAATAATAATTATTATTCAATTAACATCTCCCCGCACATTTTCGCCGAACACGTCATCACGACAAAATGAACATCTTTCCTAGGTAAAATCGACGTTCCGGACGCACTGGTGTGGTCCGTTTCGTCGTTCGGTGTCGTTCTGACCACTTTTTCAACAATTTGGGTCAAAACGATAATTTGCGCATTTTTACCTCGCCCGCGAAATTGTGGTGTAACGAACGTCCGTCGTAAGTGGAATCGACATTTCGGATTCACTCGCGTGGTCTGTTTCGTCGTCCGGGGTCATCTGAACCACTTCGTCAAGTGATTGAGCCAATTCAAGCCAAAATCGCGCACGACGCGCTACATAATAATTTTCGGCCCGATCGGAATCATCTGATGTGCCAAATGCTAATCGGACTTCGCCCAAGAGAAAGCCAAAGCCTAGCAAAATGACATCGGCTACATGCCCCTCAACACGTGCCGAAATGTCTGAAATAGATATCTTGCGCTGCAGGGGAACTCATTTTCATAAAGTACGACCCTGATGCACTCGAGTGGACTTCCAATACACTTGACATCAAAAACGGATGCCAACAGCTAGCCGAACACGAGCCCTTCTCTAACAAAGAATCGTTTTGACAACACTAATTACGTAGTCATAAGATGTTAAGGATTGGGTTAAGATTTAAAATATCATTTGAATCTAATTTAATTATTTTTATTCTATTTTTTTTAATTAATACTTTTAATTGATTATAAATCTTTGTATCAACTTGAAACGATCGTCAATCAGCTACGTTTGATAGGTCATTTCTTCTTCCTGAACTATTCATCTGTCTTGAGATTCATACTTACATATTTTATGTGTACAATATACAGATATAAGTATTTCGAGCCAAAACGAGTCGAACACAAACGAAAAAATATCTCGTTTATATATCAATCGCAAATTCATGTTTGACAAACGAACCGGATATGAACTTTTTAACGAGCCGAACATGAGCTGTTTGCGAACAACGAGTTGTTTTGACAGCCCTACTTACGGTAAGCCTCTCAAGGTGGATAGTCTTACGCTCGCTGTCAGCAGACCTTCTATGGCTTGTGTTTTAGTTGAGAGAGATATCACTCAACCTGCTCCGAATGAGATATGGATTGACACTATTCACAATGGGTATTGACAAAATGTTGAAATAGAACCACATCCTCTTTATTGCTCTTATTGTAGTATGTTTGGTCACAGTTCTTCTATTTGCTATCTCTTGCATCCTCATCTAAGGCCGAATATCGCTAAAGATCAGCCACCTACCATCCTTGCTGAGAAGGTCCAATCCGATCCTCTTTCCAACATCGCAGTTCTAGATGAAACACACCTTACTACAGATACAGATACAAATGTGCTGATACCACTTACTGTTATTGAAGAAGATCCACTTACATGTCAAGACACACGAGAGTGCTCCTTCAACCTGATAGAAGATCAGTTTGTACAACAAGTAGTTGCTTCTAATGTTCAACAACTCACACATATCCTGCACACTTCAGACCATTCTGCTGATCAAGTGAGCCAATTTTTGGATGAGGAATGACAGGTATACACGAGGAGGAAGAAAAATAATGGAGGACGACTCGAGCTAGGGAATCTATTGGATGGTACATTAGTTATTACTGACAATGACACTCATCTGACCAATTTATTAGTTGGCTCCTTCTTTAGAACTAAAGGCAGAGGCAAGACAAAATCGGGTCGCTCTCCAACTCTCTTTTTTGAAACAATTTGATTTTGTGGTTTTTGTGTGGGTTGAGTGTCGTGTGTGGAACCTTCCATAAAATCTATTTGTACCTTACTTTATATATAATGTCTTCGTTGATCGCGCTCACGCTTTGCTAAGGTTTCTACTCCACTGCATCTCTTCGTAGATCACGCTTTGCTCGTCGTTCGTCATTTTCGTCGCTTCCGTTTGATTTGTCGTTGTCGTCGTGCGTCGTCTGTTGCTCATGCTTCATCGTTCCGGGAAAGGCTCGCTTTCGTCGGGCTCGAGATCTCTGGCATCGTGCGTCTTTGACGCTTTCGTCAGGCTCGATTTCTGGTGGCGTAGTTTCCTCGGCTCTACTCGACTTCTGCTCACCTTTCGTCCTCTATTGACTTTGAAGGGGTTTTCGCTGATCCTCCTTCAGTTTTTGCTTCTGTTAGTGATGACTTCGGACAAAACGTATGCTACCTCTCTTGCTGGTGCTCACGCCTCAGATACTCCTAAACCGTGCTTCTTCTCTCCTTTGTTTGCGTTGGCGGAGGACGTCAAGAACCTGGCAGGAAGAATGAGAAACCAACTATCTTTTTTACGGAAGCAGAATGTAATCATCTTACTTTCTCCTGTCGTTTGAATTTGATTGGGAAATTCTTTTATGACCATCCCAAAATAGAGCTTTTTCGTAAGGAATTTGAGCTTATGCACCTTGTTGGGTAGTGAAAAATTAGACTTTTGGATGTAAGACACATTCTTATTCAACTAAATAATGAAGAGGATTGCACACGCTTATTTGTTAAAAGATGAATCTGGATTTATAACAAAACAATGAAGATTTTGAAATGGTCGATGAATTTTTACCCACAAACGGAACCACCAATCATTCCGGTCTGGATTTGCCTCATTGGCCTGAAATTTCATTATTTTACTCAAGTAGTGTTGTATTTTATTGCCTCAGCCTACGGTAAGCCACTCAAAACATACATTCTTGCTTTTAATCTTTCCCGTCCTTTTGAAGCTATGGTTCTTGTTGAAAGGGACATCACTTCAATCGCTTTCGAGAAGATTTGGTTAGACACACAACACCATAGATATTGACAAAGTGTTTTGATTGAGTCTTTCTCTTCATATTGCTCGAACTGTATTATGTCCGGTGCAGTCCATTTCTCAATGTTAACATCTACACCTCCATCTAAGACCAAAGAAGCAAAGTGCTCAGCCAGAGGTAGTGATTCCCTCTCCTGATCTACTCCAAGTTATTGACATTGTTGATCATCAGAAGATTACTCCTGAAGTTGTCACTACCCTCGCGGGTAATATGTCACATAAAGCTCATGATATAGATCTCCCGTTTCCTCATATGGATCTCGTGGGGGCAGGGGAAACTTCTTATACTTCTCATGTCGTAGAACCTATCTTAGATGTAACGAGTGACAATATTTCTACTGCGTCTCTACTGCCTCATCAGACCGAGCAAGTTGTCACTGTTAGTCAGACACATGAGGCTCGTGAGGTGCAACAGTCTACACATGTCTGACAATCTTACCAATCCACTGATCAGATGAGCCAATCTTTGAACAAAGAATGACAGATTTACACATCCAGGAAGAAGAAGAAGAATGTAAGCCTACTACTAAACTTGACGGATGACACATTGGTTGTTTCGGGTAATAACAACAAACTTAACAATTTGTTAGCTTGCTCCCGTCTTAGAACCAGAGGCAGAGGCAAGGCTGAATTGGATCATTCGCAAGCTAACTGAATCTGAGAGTGTTGGCAGACTTTTGGGGTACAATTTCTATGTCTACATTTTAATATTTATTTTTGGAGTTTATATGTATTTCCTACGTGTGCTGTATGTCGGGTGGTTAGGGTATCGATTTGGGTCATTTCATCCAACCTATTCGTATCTTTTATTTTTATATATATATTGTCATGATCCAACCATTTGCCTGGAATTAACCAAGGGGGATAGATACAGAAGGTCGGACGGTGAAAATTTAATTTTTCAATTTTAGTTTTTTATATACAGAAAAGAAAATTAAAATAAACTAGCTATAAATTTCACCTCATGTCATGTTGTTTGCATCTTTTATAACATTTCATCTTCTATCACTCATGTTTTATATCAAATGATTAAACTTGTATTATGAATTCAAAAAAACAGTGAGGTAAAAAAGCTTGTAAATACTCATCCTTCTAAATTATAACATAACATTGAAAAGAAAATAATGTATGCAATTAAACTTTATGTAAAATCAATCTAAGAGTATTTGAAGGTTTGTAATATTTAATATGATTATCAAAGGCAAGTCTAAACTTTCACTATGACTTACTATATCATTTACATATCAATATTTTTTTAATCTGTATACAGTCGTCATAAGAGCGTATTCTAAAATTGTAATAATTAAGGCATATCAATATCAATGTCTTTTTTCATTTACGTGCACAAATATCATAGTGTTTTCCCCTAATGCACATTCATTCAGACTATACATTTCACTTCAATTATATGTATATTTCTTTCAATTCAATTTATTTTTAATACATAATGCATCATCATAGTTGTCGCTAAAATGTAAAATCATCAAAATAATTTGACCAATAAAAAGAAGAGCATATCAGTCAAAATAAAACTTGAAGATTGAATTTATAGGTGGTGGTAACTATCAATGCAACTGATTAA
This sequence comes from Phalaenopsis equestris, assembly GCF_001263595.1. Taxonomy (NCBI): domain Eukaryota; kingdom Viridiplantae; phylum Streptophyta; class Magnoliopsida; order Asparagales; family Orchidaceae; genus Phalaenopsis; species Phalaenopsis equestris. Next base: position 19,991,850 of record NW_018164444.1, read on the forward strand.
GAAAAAATAAAAATGCTACAATCGATCAAAAGTAAAAGTACTCACCTCGTTCAATTAGCTAAAGATCTTATCGTTTCTCGGCTTTCGCCTCCTTCAGTTTGATACCTTAAAAAATGTTTATAAGAATTAATTATGATTGTTATTTTTATTTTAATATTTTATTTTAACTACATAAAATTATTTGTTTAAATAATATCATTTTTTTACTATTAATTTTTTATCAAGTATTATGCTATGAAACACGGACACGGGACACGATACGATACGACGACACGAAATAATTGAAAAAAATAGGACACGATACTACATTGACACGGTTTTTTATATTTAATAAGTTATTATTATAAATATATATTTTTAATATTTTCTACTAAAGACATCACAAAACAACAAATGCAATTATCAAGAAAACTTTATAATCATAAAAGTTTTTTTTTGCAATATCAAAATTACATTCAAAATATCAAGAAATTACCAAAATACTTAATACCAATGAGATCTATAATAAAATGAAGCAAAATATAGCAAAATGTCAAAATACAACAACATAATTATCACTAAGTTAATGCATTCAATATTGGTGTCATCATTGTGTTAGCTCTATTGCCCTCATCAATGGCATCTTCACCCTCATCAATAAAAAAGATTGTTTCTAAGCATAGCCCGTCAAGAGAAAGATTAACAACTTCAAGGATTCCAATATCCTCCATTGTAGCCAAAGCATCTCCACCAACTTTCCATAATTCTGTGTCCCCCTGAGAATATTCTCAACCTTGCTGCGGAGTAATTTTGTTTCTCTTAAGTGAACTGATAAAAGAATATGTACTCTAGTTTCTTTCACAACAAGAAGATGAACACTGTTGTGCCAACAATTTGAAAGCTAAACTTTGCAGTTGTGGGGAACTTGCTCTATAAATCATCCACCATGTCTTTCCATCTATAGTAGCTCTTGAAGCTATGGTGTCATGATGAGCAAAAGCACCAATAATTTTAAAGAAATTAGCAAACTCTAAATTAAAAATAGCTCTTTCTTCAATGTTTGGGAAAATTCTCTGTAAGCATTTATTTGTCTCAATTCATATCTCCATGTCTTTATGTGACACGATTTGGAGCTTCACTTAGCTAAGCGTGATTATATTACCTAATAAAAAAATGCACTTGTAAGTGACATAATTAATATAAGTTAGGATTAATACAGAATAAATATTAAATCAAATAATATCTTGGATTGAGAGAGTGAGCTAAACAATGAAGAATAGTGTTGTTTCTATTCCATATTTCAACTAATATCTCATATACAACTTTATAAAAATTAGAGTCTTCATTGTCTCTCTTTCTTTTATGTTGATACATAATGTCTTTCACATTTTCAATCATAGAATACCCGCATATCATAGACAAAATGAAGACAATGTTTATCTGTATCAGCCAATCTCAGCATGTCGTATACAAGTTTTGTAAAATCAATTACATAATTAATTTTATCCCACCTCACATCATCCAAAATTTTTTTCTTCACAAGTTTTACCTTCTTTATATCTTGACAATGTATATTCCACTTGTCACCTTGTTTTATTGTTTTGAACCTCCTGTGCATAATTATACTAATGCAAAACTGGTCTCTGGAATGACAAACATTTTTAGTTTTACAAACTCGTTGAATATTGATAATCTCATTTAATGATTCATAATAAAAGTTTTTATGAAATTGACATCTTCTATAATGTCAATTATCCAGCTGCATTACTCATAAGTTCTCTCATTTCCTTCTATATTTTTTTAGAGCATATATTTTTCAATGCTAAGTTCAATGTATAAACAACACAAGGAGTCCAAAAAATATGAGGATCTTGAGCCTCAATCAATGCTTATATCGTAGACAAAATGAAGACAATGTTTATCTGTATCAGCCAATCTCAGCATGTCGTATACAAGTTTTGTAAAATCAATTACATAATTAATTTTATCCCACCACACATTATCCAAATTTTTTTTCTTCACAAGTTTTACCTTCTTTATATCTTGACAATGTATATTCCACTTGTCACCTTGTTTTATTGCTTTGAACCTCCTGTGCATAATTATACTAATGCAAAACTGGTCTGGAATGACAAACATTTTTAGTTTTACAAACTCGTTGAATATTGATAATCTCATTTAATGATTCATAATAAAAGTTTTTATGAAATTGACATCTTCTATATTGTCAATTATCCAGCTGCATTACTCATAAGTTCTCTCATTTCCTTTTATATTTTTTTAGAGCATATATTTTTCAATGCTAAGTTTAATGTATAAACAACACAAGGAGTCCAAAAAATATGAGGATCTTGAGCCTCAATTAATGCTTCTATAGCTCTCACATTGGTGTTTTATCAGTGATTATTTGAACCACTTTACTTGAACCTATGTCTGCAAGTACTTATTTAATTTCATTGAGAATGTAGAACTTATCTTTATATGCTCATTCACGGTTAATAGCTTTTATAAAAATTACTCCAGATTTCGTGATGCCCATGAAATTAATGAGAGGCCTTCCTTGCGCATGTGTTCAATAATCACAAACTATGGTAACTTCTTTCTCATTCCAAGTCTTCTTTATAGGCTCAAGCAGTCTCTCAACATGTGATCTCTCTTTGAAGCAAGGTTGCTCTTAACAAATTACAACCAGGAGGAATATATCCAGGGATTGTGTTGTTAGCTATATATCAGAACACACTAAAATAATATGAAATTTTTGCCAAGTGATATGAAAGAGCTACATAATAAAACATTTGAGCAATTTCTTCATGCAAATGATTTCCGACTTGCAAACTAAATGTTATTTCTATAGCACTATTGTTAGACTTTTTTATTTTCTTATGATCATAATCATGAACTTCTGCTTTAAATAAATGCTCACTTGCCTAAGAGCTACACAACTGATTTGAATCACTTTGCCCTAGGCCGGAAGAAGGAATTGAAACCTTCTTAAATGCAGTGTTCTTTTTTTTCTGCTCTGCATCAACATCTAACTTCTGCATTTCTTGAATTTGTGTTAAAGTCAGTTTGGAACATGCTCGGATACCAACTCCAGATTGTCGAAACAAGTGTGTTCTAACCCTAAAATATGTTCTTTTAAAATTTCCTGGACAAAAGTGACATTGAAATTCTGTGTTGCTTCCTGCTCCAATTGATCTCAATTTGTCTAATTTGGTGACATATACTCATATAGGCTTTACTTGTCTTTAATGAGATTGTTAGATGTACTTGTAGTAGTCATTATCCTATTAATTATTGAAGAAAGTATAAACATTTAAAGTTCACACATATCTATAATAATTATTAAAATGATAATGACACATTTATATATATAATTCAATCAGAGTTTTTGATCCATAAAAAATGATAAAATATCAAATTTCATAGTAATTGCGCATGGGAGGAAAAAATATATATATATATATATTTAAAAAAACCTAATGGCTAATATATTAAAGAGAAAATTATACAGATAAGTTGTATGAGTGGGCCCAAAAGTAAGCACCCAACCCACACGGTACACCACACACAAAAAAAACTCAAAAAAAGATAAGGTACATATAAGATCAAAAAAGCCTAAACCACCAATGAGCGAAAAAAGCTAGGGATGACCCAATTTAGTTCTGTCTCTGCCTCTAGTTCTCGGAAGGGAGCCAACTAACAAATTGGTTAGGTGCGTACCATTACTCAGAGTAACCAAAGTATCATTCATTAGATTCTTGAGCTCAAGTAGATCTCTGTTCTTCTTCTTCCTCCTGGAAGTGTAAACCAGCTATTTCTCATCCGACGATTGACTTTGCTCAGGTGGTAGAGTTGTAGTAGAAGGATTGTCAATCGTTGTATTCACAATAGGTTCTAGTGTATGTGAAGGAAGAGTGGCCGCCTCTACATCGAATACTTCTTGAAAATGGGGAGCTGCAAGGTTCTCCTGATTATCAATTCGAACACTATTTTTTGTAGTTAAGGATTCTTCGGTATTGTTTTCAATAAGGTTTGAAGGTGTAGGTTGCCCAGCAGAGTCATCCAACATCACATCAATTGCAGAAACATACAGTATTGTCAGAGAGGGGGTCCACAGGGGTAATTAAATCATACACCAAATCTTGTTTTATGGTAGTTTCATCCACAAGTGTAGCAGATATGTCCAGAGCACTTGAACTTTAGATTTCAAATTATGATGAAACTTGAGACATTTATCAAGGGCATACCCAAACATCTTACAATGGGTATAATAAGGTCTTTTTTTCATGACGATTTGTCGCCAATATCCATTATTTGTGGTGCACAACCGAACTTCAGTAATATTACGTAAAGTAATATCCCTCTTCACAAGTATTATGGCTACAGAAGTTCTGGTTAGATTGAAAGTGGGTAAATCTAACTTCATAGGGCCCCAATAGAGTAGAGAACTCGATGATTAAAAAAGTACAGTTTAAGATCAGGTAGACTAAACCATACCGGTACAGTGAGAGATTCATGATTTAAGTCAAAATCAGGAGACTACTTGAGTAACTTCATTGACTTGTCTGCAATGTTAAGATATTTTTTGGAGAAAATTCGGGTGTATTCTTCAGCCACGGTTAATTAGATCAACACATATCTCCCATCAATGAGTCATACTTTCCACTTGTCTACTAGTTTGAGATCATCAAAAATCTTTCTGAGAACTTTCATAGGTGGGTGCCCACACTGAAATTTTTCAATAAGAGCGAACTTAAATTTCTCAGTCAGGGTTGAAATTTCTAAATCAGAGAAAAAAAGTGTTGTTTTCCCACCTTTCCTACTTGCCTTAACAAATGGGCAATCGTTTGCACAATTACAACAGTCCTTATAGCTTAAGGGGAAGCCAATCGCCAACTCCACCTGAGGATTACCCACCACGCGGGCAAATGAGGCTTTGTCAGGTTCAACCGAAGGAGGGAACGCCATCAAAGCAGGGAAAACCACCTGCTAAAAGATCCTGATATAATCGCGGCGAGGTGCGAAAGAATGCAAAGCTGTCAGCGTCTCCTGTGGTAAAGTCCTGAAATCTCGAAAGCAGGGAGAGGCGAACGTGCAGAGATATGCAGGTGTCGGCGTCGAAACAAACGAGACACAGTAAAAAACACAGACGCGAGCCGCTGTCGACATCGAAACAGACGAAACACAGTAAAGAAGTGAGCCGACGAAGCAAAGGAAGTGAGAAGTGAGAAGTGGAAGTGGAGAGACAACGAAACAGAGGCGAGATGCGAGCCCTCTCCTTCGAGCGACTGAATCATAGGCAACGGAAATTGCAATTCGAAACCCTAGCAGAACTGTCAGCCGTTCACAAAAGTCCAATGTTGAATCATTTTACACTTTTGTAAAGCAAATATGAAGGCACAATACAACGACTCATGAAATGGACCTTTTCAGAAAATAAATAAATAAATAAATAAATAAAAAACCCCTCTACGTTTAGGTCAAGCGTCGGGATGGTTATATTTATAATTTGGACCATTTACAAACCTACCATCAATTCCTTTGTATTTAAGCATCTAACATCTAAGCGTTCATTTTTATATTCATATCACTTAAATCTTTCATATAGCATAGAAAATATCAATTTTTTAAATTTTAAAAAGTGAAATACACATTTTCATGCATATGTAAGATAACATATATGTAAAATTGAAGTTTAGGTGTTATATATGTAAATACAAGGAATTGGCTGGTATGTATGTAAATCCTCCTTTTAATTCCTTATAATTTTGTACATTCTGGGGCCATAATTTTATACTAGTTTGACATTTTATAATAATGTTTTATTAAAAATGTAAGAAAAGTAATTACTTTTTCTAAATATACATTTTTAATAAAACATTATCATAAAATATCAAACTAGTATAAAATTATAGCCCCAGAATGTACAAAATTATAAGGAATTAAAAGGAGGATTTACATACATACCAGTCAATTCCTTATATATATATATATATAATCTAATTTTAGGGGCATAAACTAGAATTTAAACTAATTCTTAAAATAAACAGTTTGATTCATCTCAATTAGCAATTATTATAAAATTGGGAAATTTACATACATACCACCAAATTCTTATGCATTAACGCCCATAACACCTAAACTTCAATTATTACATACAAATTACCTTCCTTATACATAAAAAATTGGAATTTACCGTTTAAACATCAAAATTGTGGCCTTTTTGATGTGTGGTGCAGGAATTTGGTGTAAAAGAATTTTTGTATCATTGATCGAATACCAAATAAATCTCCCAAATCCAAAAAAAAAGTATAGACATCAAAATTGAATACCAAGATCCATAACACAACACCTTATGGAAGTCCCGTTGAAGAAAAAAACCCGCACCTTAAGGGAGTCCCATTGAAAAAAAGAATAACACGTATCAAAAATAAAAACGTAAGTTAGCGCATGCGTGATTGACCCGTAGCTCCCGTCGCCTCATTGGATCGTCCCTAACTGCGTCGAAGCTCTGGATCGCGAGAGAATTCACTTGGAAGCTTTGTATCGTGCTTTGGATGATGCACTTACTGGATTTAAAGCTCAGAATTGCGTCGAAGGCTACTTTGCTTCGATCATGGCTGTTCGGCGAGATGCTAGATGCTCTACGACGATGCTGTTTGTTGTGACAAGTTGATGAGAGGGCAATGGAAGTTGTTGCAAGGGCAATGGAAGATATTGCAAGGCTTTGATAAGACCACAAACCTTCAAATGTTGCTTTTTTTTTACGCTTTAGATTCTGCTTTGCCGCTCAAGTGTTACACCTTGTTTTAATTCCCGTTTCGAGAGAGGTGGCGGGCGGTGTCAGGGAGGTGCCGAGAGAGGCGTTTGAGAACACAGCATTGTCGTTGCGGTTATCAAGTGTCAGACACAGTATTGACCTGTTTCGGAGCCGTGTTCGTGTTTGATACGTGTCGGCACGGCACAACTTCTATTTTAGAGTGTCGATGCTTCATAGAGTATTATGTGATTTATTTAGTTATTTGATTATTATTAGCATTTATTTATTTAAATTTTATAATAATCAACAATTAATTCTCTCATATTTCTATATCAGTTGCATATATTATAAAATATATACAAATTATTAAATTAATAGTGTTATATTAGCTTAAAAAAACCTTGACTTACCAAGTTCATTCGAATCGATCTTCCCACTTCTGCACTCTATGCCCTCTTCCTGACCTTCTCATTTTTTTCAGCAGACCACGGTCGTACGTGACAATGAATCTTCATTCGGCTTTTATCACAAGCTTTGTCGCCCTCATCTACCTTGACCGCTTGATGATGACTACGAATGTCATCGCCAGTCAACATCATCGCCTTTGGCTCGTCCCACGAAGGTGAATATTCGTCTTCCTTCTCTTTGTTATTTTTTCTTCTTTTTTCTCTCTTTCTCTCTCTCTCTCTCTCTATCTATCTATCAATCAATCTTGCCTTTCTGATTCTTTCGCACCTGTTGTTTTGTCGTGAGGGTTAGGCACAAGACTCTTCTTCTCAACCTTTCTTACTCTCTTTTCTGCTTCTCTTCTTTCCTCCCATTTCTATTTATTGTGTATCTGAACTCTTCTGCTTCATTTCCAGCTTACGAAATATTGGTGTTACAAGTATTAAAATAAAAAATTATAATCTTCCCAACTTACAGAAATTTTATCCTCGAAATTTATAAACAAACCACAAGTCATCTCTCATTCGGCAGGCTAACATGAAATATCCATAAGTTTCATGAAGAAAAATAGGGGTCATTCATTAAGATGAAAGATGATCCTTATAAAGCAAAGACCTGATACAAGATGATTCAACTAAATTTATCTCATCAACTGAAACAGGATAACATAACAAAGATAATAACATAACTCAAATAAAGTGAAATAACTAAAACAACACACAATTACTGAAGCAAGAAAATATGTCAGGATACCCCTATATATAAGAAAACACAACATTCACTAGATCGAATTAGCATCAATATCCTCAACAATAGGATCTTCATACTCACTACGAGTAAGAGTATAAACTCGAGGTCAAACTCGTTGTCTTAGCTGACACTAGGTTGGAGTTGAAACTATTGACCCTATCATTCTTTGCTCACCTGCAGTCTTCTGTGAAGTTGTTGAACCTGATTTCTGATCTTCAACGCTCTTCTGGCCAAGTGATGGATAATATCTTGCTATATGACCAGATTGATAACACTAGAGCCCATCAAGCATTCACCCTTATTTTGACTTCTGCATTTGGTTTAAGTGATTAAAGTAGTTTGAGTTGTACCTCTATTAAATCCAATTGAGCTTTACTTGAGCTTCTTCCCAGGATTCTTCTGATTGATTCACATGCTCTCCCTTAGCAATACTATTGAAATTAAGAATAATGCGGAATTAAACAGACATTTTTTTTTCATTGATATGAGGGGGTATAAATAACCTTTTACATGAATTCTGGAATAGAAAATATAATAAAAAAGATAATATGAAAAAAGAAATAATATGAAAAGAAAGATATATCACCTAATATCTCTAATAATCAATTCATATTAATTATTTGGAGATAAAAAATAACATAAAATAAGAAAGTCTAAAATAGAAAAGAAAATAACTCCTAATCTAATGAAATGAATATAAAATAGGAAAAGAAACAACTCATTATCTCAGCAAGTAATTTATTTCTCATATCTTCTCATAGAAATAAATTATTTCTTATTATAACTCTAGCACTCCACCTCAAGTTGAAACATGGTTGAAAATCATGTTTAACTTGGATTTGAAAACATCAAACAATTGGCGAGAGAGATCCCGTGAAGTCGAATCTGAAGTTTTCATCTTGTACTGCGATTGTCTTTGACTACAGTTCTTATAGTGTCTATAGTTAGACGGAAGACTCCTACAAATAATGTTGTAGGTGGGTCTGCAGGTAAGTAAATAACTGTGGTTGTCTTTGACTGCAGTTCCTACAGTGTCTGTATGTAGACAGATAACTTCTACAAATAATGATATAAGAGAGTTTACAGGAAAGTAGACAACGTATAAGAAAAGTCTAACTTTTAATTAACTTTGGTTGTCTTTGATTGCAGTTCCTGCAGTATCTGTAGGTAGGCGGAAGACTCCTACAGATAACGTTGCAGGAGAGTTTGCAGGGAAGTAGACAATCTTTAGAAAAAAACTCAGTAAAATATTCCAAAGGAGGGCATGTGGATCTTCCTCGAGAAGCTTAGCATCAACAGGTATGAACAACAGTGATAAGAGAGGACTGTTGTTGTTAGGTTGCAGGAAATCAAGGAAGCCGGACTATTGGAAATCAGGAAGCCAGACTGCTGGAAATCTGGACAACTACAAGAAATTAGGGAAGTGGAACCGTTAAAAACCAGGAAATCGGACTGATAGAAACCAGGAAGCTGGACTGCTACAGGGAACATGCGCCAAAATACAACGGGAAGGACTTGCAGGAAAAAAATTACACCTCCAACAGTAGGGACCTGCAGAAAATAAGGGAAGTCGAACAACTGGAAGTCAGGAAGCCGGATTGCTGCGGGGAAATTCTCCGAAGGACCTCCTGTAAGAGAAAAACTTAGGAGTGTTTAATGCAGAGAAAGAACAGCAAAAAGTACTGTTGCTGGGCGGGACAACAAAGAATCCATTGACACATAATTCATCAGAGAAGGGTCGTCGGTGAGAGGGAGAGCCGACTGACAAATGTTCGTCAGAAATCTTGCCGAGAGACGCCGCTAGTGAGAAGGCGACAGTAATCCAAGGTGGTTGCCCATGTGATATACCCTCGGTGAGGATCTCAACGACGTCGTCACTCTTGATGCGCTCCACTGTTGTGACAAGAAGTTTCGAGACTGAAATCCCGGGATTGACTCTTTAATGGAGGAAGGTCTGGGGGTTGGAACTACCTTCTTGAAGTAGGACGAAACCTCCACAATTTCATCATACCTTGCCTGAGAGTACTTTGGCATGGTGGCATCCATCTTGTTGCAACAATAAATCATCTGCTTCACACCAAGGGTGAAAGAAAGAAGGGCATTCTCATGTGTCTGGCCATCCTTGGAAATACTCACTTCAAAACTCTACTGGTGGAGTCAATGATCAGCACAACACAATCCGCCTGAGAAGTTTTGGTGATTATATTCTTGATAAAATCACGATGACCGAGAGCATCGATGATGATTCAATATTTTTGTGGTCTCGAACATTCACAAGGCGATGTCAATCGTTTGTCTTCTTCGTCAAAGCTTGGCTCTGATACCTACTAATTAGGAGAATGAAGCAACAATGTTGAGGTGACAATGGCGATTTCAACGTCGCCCACTAGTTCTGAGTCTGCAACTGCAAACAAACCTATGCTGAGCCTTATGAACAAGCATTTTTGTGCTTTGCGCAAGAAATATAACCGAAACCTTCATATGGAAGCCAACCTCGCATAAGTAAAAACCCTAAATAAGGAACGAGAAGTTCTCTACTCCAAGCCTGGTGTCTTTGCCCTCATTGATGAGTTCGAGAAACTAAAGTCACCACTTGCTGCCGCGGTGCGAAATGAAATTGCCCGTGTTGCTTTCTCCTGCTCTCCAGGTCATCACAGCCCTATGGTATAAGCGACAAGCGAGTCTTCTTCATCGGCATATTTCTCTATGGAGGACTTGCAGGCGTTGCTCTATTTTGGATGCCTTCTCGATGCAAGATCCCAAAATGATTTTGCTTTGATTATGTTGACAAGGACACATGAAAATGGATTGTTGTTGCTTGCTATCTGAAGGAGTCAAAGCTTTTGGCTTGGGAAGGGCCAGCCGACAACCAAGCCTGCAGGGAGAGAAGAAGAAAAAATTGATGTTTCAAAAGTAAAGACGAGTGCCCAATTTTTTTTGCACAAAGGTTGGCAGGAAGGGAGGCTGACGGTTTTAGAAGGAGGACCGCTGGCTAAGATACGAAATTAAGTTTTGATACCATGTTGAAATTTAGAATAAAGCGGAATTAAACGAACATTTTTTTCATTGATATGAAGGGGGGTGTAAATAGGCTTTTATATGAATACTAGAATAGAAAAGATAATAAAAATGAAATAATATGAAATAAAAGATATATCACCAAATATCTCCAATGAGCAATTCATATTAATTATTTAAAAATAAAGAAAATAATATAAAATAGAAAAGCCTAAAATAGGAAATTAAATAACTCATAATCTAAGGAAATAAATATAAAATAGAAAAAGAAATAACTCCTAATTTCATAAAATAATTTATTCCTCATAACTTCTCATAGGAATAAATTATTTTCTAATATAATTCCTAGCAAATACTCTTCATTTTATGCATAACTTTACACTTCCGAGTGAGTTGATAATCAATTTCCACTCGTCTAGCCACTCTACTAACACTGAGTAATCATCAGTTCTCAATGGCACCAATGACTATTTTGTTGAATCCCTCAATCTAGAAAGGAATTTGTAATACTTCTCTTCTGCAGTAGCCTTCAGTTGTCGGACATACCTTAACGGTGTTGTGAACTTTGTTTTATACTGCATGATTGTCTTCTCTCCTTGCATCAATCTAGTGAATTCGTCCTACATCTGTCTTCGAGTGGATAGGGGTACAAAACACTCTCCGAAAAAGCATTTTGAGGTTGATGCTTCAAATGCAATGCTTCAAAGATTATGTTGGTACATTAATTTTTGTGTATGCTACAATTCAAATACTTTTAAGTTTTGTATGCTTTAGAATTTTAACATAAATAAATCAATTTTGTACAATCTCAAGTCTTACATGTGTTTCTTGAGGCAATTCTCAATTCAAATTTATGCCTAAAAATCATGAAAGTCGCCTCAAAGTGTGCAATATTTTCTATTGTATTCAAATATATTAAATTTAACACCTACATGGGCCCAAGTATTATGGCAAATATTGAATAATACAATCTGAGAATATTACTCTAATCAAACTAAAATTCTTAGTCAAATTGCTCCTTTTTTGAAAAACCTATAATTTAATTTTTTTTTTAAATTATGTGCTCTTTATCTCAAAAATCAAACTCAAAATGATCAAATTATGCATGTCTCGAGCGAGCCGCACTATCTATAAGATATGTCATAGGGTAGCATGGCTCACCTAATTAGTCTATTCATTCTCTTCACAAGGTCTAGAGTTGGCGAAACTGTACTTTTAAATATATTAAAAGTGATAAGTTTCAAATAAATTATAAGTGCGAGTGTTTCAAATATCCAATCCTTATAATGGTTGTCTTAATTGAAAATCTCAACCAAATGGATTTATTTTTTATTTAATTTTTCAGATTAACAAGCCAATATGTTCAAGTAAAAATACAATCTCCTAAATCTTAAAGACAAACTTCGTCCCCTCTAAAGCAATAATTTGTCAGTGGTGTCATTTATTATTAACCTCAGTTTACAATGAGTGAATGTCACATTTAGTGTATTATTATATTTATATTCAATGTAAATCTTCGTTGGAAAAGATGTCTGAGTCCTTTGTTCAGTGATTTGACCCAAAGACTACAAAATGTAGCAGTTACAATCAAAACCATATGATTGTATGGTTTGTTGCTAAATGACACTATTAGATTACAGTAAATATAATAGTTCATATACTTCTCAATGGCTTTAGTTCTCTTGAGCTGAGAATTCTAAGGTATGTAGCAGTTACGACCAAAGCTTTATCACTGTATGGTTTGTCGTCGAATGACATTATCAAATTTAAGTTAAGATTATAGTTCATATATTTCTCAATGGCTTTGTTTTCTTTGAGCTGAGAATTATAAGATATATTTGATAGGACATAAAATCCTTTATAATCTATTGTTGATTTGAATTAATCCCTTTATACAAACGTCCACCCCAGGTCTATAAGGTTTACTTGGAAGTAACAACTCATGGTTGCTGACAAAGATTTTTTTGTGAGGTTTTTTCAATTACCTCCTTTGATTAGGTTGACCAGGGATATTGACAATTCGAGGTATCGTAACCAGGATATTTTGATTGGGTTCATCATCATTTTCTATACCATACGCTTTAAGCTTATGGTGATCAATCTTATAACCTTAAACCTAAATCTGTTGTTACTGTGATTATCCTTAATTGAAATTGTTCTCTCATTAGTGGGAGACTTAATTAACCATAGAGATTTGCTCATATGGGGAATCTCGTAACCCAGATCTTGAAGTCCTCCAAAAATGAGGGTGAAATTTGTATGGTGGAAAAAGAAAATATATGACTAGAGTTGTCGGGGACTATTAAGTAGCATACATTTTAGCATCCATTGCGTTTTGAATGGGACTTGGATTTTAAGTTAGGTGTCAATTGGATGCTTCGATGCCTTCTAGGAACTAGGGTGACAATATCTCTTTTGGGTCTTCATGCAGGAGACCTTAACTGATCAAGGGTAACAAAATTATTGCTATGAGGATTTGTCCATGCAACAATTAATGGTCGATTTGATTCTTGAATGTAGCCATCGAGGTGGAGAGAAATTCCTCCAATCTATAAATAATGGTTATCTCTAGGTACTTCTTCACCCCATATCCTAGTGATTCTTTTCAATTATAGTTTAATATGGGATTTTACTCATCAGAAAATGCCTTGCTAAGTAACCTTTGTTGCTTCTAAGGGCTCATTATGTTCGAAGTGTAGTAAGTCTTTTCAACGAATGTTGTCTTTGGAAAAGGCTACTTAATGGTAAATAGATTGGGGCTTACTCCAGTTGAGTTCTAAATTGCTTCCACTGAGGTTTTTTTTTTATCATATGATGTTGAAGAAAGTAAGTGTCTCTTTCTTAGGTCAGGGGGAGCTCTCTCTTGAATTTTCTGTTGTTCTTTCTTTGTTTGCCAAGTTACCTTTGTTACCTTAAAGTCATTATATCCAAAATATGGTTGTTATTGCGAAAGACCTTCATTTTTTGGAAAAGTGATTTCTTTAGTTAATGTGGTGGGACTCATCCCAGCTGAATTTTGCATTGCTCATAGGAGAGGCATTTTCTTGCATCATAGGGAGGAGAGGAGAGAGGCGTTGAAGGTGAGAAGGGTCTCCTTCATAGGTGAGTGATAAATACATGAGATGGCTCAGTTAGTTATAGCTTGTTTGAGACTTGGCTCAACTACGTGGATGCCTATTCGAGCCTTCTTTCTCGTAAGTTCTCCCTTCACGCACCTATTCACCTTACTGTTCTTTATGTTGCCTTTCTTATTATTTCAAGGCGATGATCCTCACTTATTTAATGAGACTTTATCTAGCTGCAAGTAGAGATAAACGTCTCTGCTTCTTGTCCTCTCCTCGCTTTTTTAGCTGAGGTCATCCTGCCATCATGTACATTTGTTGCATTTGTGCTATGGCCATACATAATTCATTGACTGTGTTTTACTCTACCACCACTATTACTTCCTCTATTTTTCTTTTACATGCATGTTGGTATCATGCCTTTATCTCCTGCCAATTCCTTCCTTGCTACTCTTATAAGGAGCTCTTAGCGAGGATTGGAGGAAGAGAAGGGAGTTGCAACTTTTAACATTTTCATCTCTTCATATTTCTTCTGCCCAACTTTACTTTTTTGACATTTAGCCCTATTTTGTCTTCTTAACCTTCATTAAGTTCTTGTTGCTATTCAAAATAAAAAAAATAATAAAAAGAAGATCAAGTTGTAGAATTTGCCATTGATTGGTGGGTGCCCCATACACATATGCTTTGTTACAGTCAAGTGAATTTTTTTCCTTTCAGTAGCATGACTAGAAATGCTTGTCAGCTAACAAGGAGATTTGCTGATTGATGTATTAGACTTCACTACTTTTTAGGGTTGGCTCGGTATGTTCGGTCAGTTGTTCTGTTGAGATCGAAAAGTTTGCCTTTTATGAATATGTATATATATGAATTTTAATGCAGGAACATTGCTCAACTTGCTAAGGTCAAAATTTTGAGGAGGCATGGCCACTGGGAAGAGCTTCACATTCCTCGCAGGTGCCCTGCATACTGCATGTTTGGCTTTATTTGTAAATGTATCTTACACTAGTTGTACTCATTAATTTATTCCTGCTTCCACTGGTATTTCTTCCATGCATGATACATTTTTTTGAAGACGAAATTGCTACACATGCTTTGAACTCTCATCTTTTTTTTGCATTTGCTTGGTATGCTGTAAATTTTTTTTTTATCTTTTCATTAACTTTATTTTATTTATTATTATTTTTAGTAAAAGATATAGTTATAACCATACTCATAATTTTTTTTTGGTTTATGGTTATTATTATTATTATTATTATCATTATATTTATTATTATGTTATTAATATTATTATTAACATAATGATTATTCTTTTTATCATTGTGATCTTAAGTTTATTGGGTTTTGTGAACTCGACAATTGTTGTATGCGGCCCAACCTTGTTCTCCTTTCGATCCATATTCCCCTATGAGTGTTATCAAAGATATACTTTGGTTGAGACGAGTGTTTCATGTAGTTTTTGGGTCCAATGATTCTTGGTTGCTTCCATTATTGTTAAAGATTCAAGAGTAAATGATCCAATCTCTCCCACACAGACTCCACATCAATTACCCAAATCTTGAACATTACAACAAAACTCCATAATCCATGTTTTCATTCTTATTAAATTCTCCATGGTTTTGTCTAGCACACGTAAATACATGGGTTCAGTAATTCTTTTCAGAAACATGTGTTAGCATTGTAATAAGGAGATTTCTTGCTGTATTACATAATCTTTTTATGAAAATTGTTTTCCTTGTATTAGAATTCTTGATGTGATGGTATTGGTGAAATTGTGAGATATTTGAATTTTGCGTTTAGTCCCACAGTAAAGGTGAAACTTTTATTATTATAAAATATGATTGACCCTCACACTTAATCATTTGCATTGAAAAAGCGTTGACAACTGGTCTAACACGGGCAACTTTTAGCTGTTCCCACAATTTTTATGCAATTTCTAATAATTAAATTTTAGTTCTAGGACTGGATTTCAATTCATTTCAAAGCTCTTGCTTCAAAACCAACTGGGGTTGGCACATTCTGTTCGTTCCTCCTAAAACTAACTTTTCTGTATTTTGGCATTTCTACCTCACTTGTTCTTCTCTTGATATATATCCTACTAAAAATAACTTTCGCATCACACAGCATTCGGTCTATTGTTTGCCTGAATCTTCCCAGCTTCTCTGGTGGTCTAAACCCTTGGGGAACTCCTAATCATAGCAAAGCACGAAATGTAAGCTTCTTTTCATCTCTCTTGTTTACGGTTCCGCTCAAAGAAAATGCAGCTTGCCTCTTGCTCAATTTATCCATGCATAATCCTCCACCTTTGTCTAGAGAGATCTTACACCGCCATATGTTGATGATGGCATCCTTGAAGTGGTTGGCTTTCGAGATGCCTGGCACGGGCTTGTCCTGCTTGCTCCTCATGGCCACGGTACTCGCCTTGCCCAGGTGAGCCTGTCGACCCATTTTTTGATCTAGGGGTGTCAGTAATTGATCTGACATGTCAATTCGACCCGAACACAAGTCAAAAATTCCTGATTTGAGCTGACTTGAATATTTTTCGAGTCGGGTTTGGGTTAAGAATTCTAACCCTTTAATTTTTTGGGTTGGGTTCGGGTTGAATCACAAGCCTGAAATTTACTCAAAATTGACCTGCTAACCCAAATTTGACTTAATTTTGACCTAAATCGTTGTTATGTCTTATGGTAAACGGGTTATACGGGTCGGGTTTGGGTCAGTGGGTTGAAGGCGAGTCGGGTTGAACTTTCTGATCCGTTTAATATTCAAGTTGGATTTGGGTCAAGCAATTTTGTGATAGACCAGAACACGACCCGTGAATCTGATTTGCACCCATAATTTGATATTATGATGCACAAAATGTTGTCAAACTCTGTTTCTACATTAATTCAGGCTCATCGGATCCGGTTCGAATTTCATAAAGGTGCGGCAGATCACACATACATGAGGATAGATGGCGAGCCCTGGAAGCAGCCTCTGCCAGAGAACGACGACACAGTGGTGGTGGAAATTTCACATCTCGGCCAAGTAAACATGCTCGCCACCCCGAGCTGCATATCTAAAAGCATCTATGATCCTTGGATGCCACCATCTGCAAGCGGTGATGATGCAGAGAGCACGGAGGATTCTGATGATGAGTCGATGGAGGCAAGGAGGAAGTTTGGGGCTGCTGACACATTCAAAGTTCCAGAGGACATTGACATAGCTCATCTCAGCTAGAAAAAGGGAGGTTAGTGTCTGATTTTTTGCTTTAATCTCATGGTGAAATTAGTGAACATATCACTCTTTCGTATTTGTTTATTGCCTTTTTTTTTTAATATTTTCATTTTGGATTGATAAATCATGTTACCGCGGAGTTTGCATCTAGAAATGTATAATTGTTGAATGCGGATCTCTCCTTCTTATCTACTTGTAGGTTTTACCCGATTTGTTGTAATTATTTGACTTTGCCTGGCCATCGACTACATCTGGACTTTAGTTTTGACTTTTTCGGGCCATTCAATCTTGTATATTTGATAGATAAGATTTTGGAGGGTGGTTTTTCTCGAGAATTTTTGTAAAATGCAACGATCACTTCAATAAATTATTTCTAAAGCATAGATTATATTTGCTTCACATGCAAGGTGGTACATTTATCAAATCATTTGTGAATGAATTTAATCCTAGCATTCAATATCTTAGAAGTTTTGATGTGATATTGATAGTAATGATTAGAAACTATTAATATTGTGCACTTTTGCTAGTCCTAACAAGCACTTCTATGACGCTATGTTGTATGTATGTTAAGAATCCACTTTTCTTAAAAGAAGTAATTGATAAGCTTGGTAAGATGTTAAACTAGTTAAAAGTTTATTGCGAGTCCAGCCTCGTTTTAATCATGGCAGTAGTAAGTGACGTGGGCTGTCTACCTGAACCAACTAAACCAGTTCAGGTGGGAATAGGAGGGTTGGTCGGCCTCCTACCCCTCATATTTTACGTAGCCTATTTATATGTTGCTTATACTTGTTTTCAGATTTCTGTCTTAGCTTTCGGTCGACGATGTTTTT
Organism: Phalaenopsis equestris; assembly: GCF_001263595.1. Classification (NCBI taxonomy): domain Eukaryota; kingdom Viridiplantae; phylum Streptophyta; class Magnoliopsida; order Asparagales; family Orchidaceae; genus Phalaenopsis; species Phalaenopsis equestris. The sequence continues at coordinate 20,009,912 of NW_018164444.1, forward strand.
CCTTTCTAGTGCTGTAAGAGAGGCCTTCTGGCTGGAACTCGACCTAAGGTGGTGAGTATTCTTCGCTCCTTGCTTCTCCCAAAACCTACCCCCCTCCCATGGCCAGCCTTCCTTTCCCTTGCTGCAGTCCAATCGCAGCCCCCTTTTCCCATTGCTGCCTTCCAGCCCCAGTCCCCTACCCCTTCCCCCACCCCTCCTTGCTACCTTCCAGCCGCAGTCCCACATCTTTGCCCTTTCCACAGCCTACCACCGCCCCGCCGCTTTTGTCCTTGATGTCCTCCAAACCTCAGTCTACCTGTTTGCTTCGGCACTCCAAACTGCATCCATTCTGCCCTCCCTTCTGCCCTCCAACCACACCCCTACTTTCGCCCAACCGCAGCCACTGTCAGCGCTCCTCTAAACCCAATTCCAGTCCTCGTTCGGTGTTTGTCTCGCGTTTTATTTTTCATTATTTCCTGCTTTCTGTTAGTATCTGTTGTAACCCCTAATTGATCTTTGTAATAAAGTCTTCTTTCATTGTCGTTTTGGTTTAAGTCCAGTATCAAAAGTTAAGGAGATGATCCTCCCCTATCCAAAAAGAAATTGAACATAAAAAAAGAAGGCGCATGCACATAAATCCCACACAATTCTTATGTATTTTGATATCTAAACCTGAACATTTATATTAATATGCATACCACTCAAATCTTTAACATCACATCAAAAATATCACCATCGCTATCCTTTTAAAAGTGAAATATACTTTTTCTGCATAGCTTTACAACATCAGAGTTGTGTAAGATTAAACTTTGGGTGTTAGATATGTAAAAACATAAGAATTTTGTGTCAGGTATGTAAATTTCCCAAAAAGAATGGTTTTGCCTCAAAGAAAATAGAACAATAAACAAATGACAACCACAGAGAAATTAATATATATTTGATGATGTTATTTTGATGACTAATAGAGATAAATTGCAAAAATTAGTGAAGTTTTAGCTCAGCTTCTTCTAGTGGCATGAGTTTTAATTTTGAGATTTTTTTTCCATCCTAGCCACGAAATGGTAGCTTTGTATACATGCGACGTCGAGCCATGCGCATGGGCTGTAGGTTCTGGCATTGTGTGAAGGTGAGTACAATTCGGTGTGACTATTTTTCGAGTATGTGCTAAATCTGGGAAAAAATATGATTTTTGTAGGATGATTTGCATACATATCACTGAATTCCTATGCAATTACATGTATCGCACCTAAACTTCAATTTTTATACATACATATATATATATATATATATATATATATAGCGCCACGTACTTATATCAATTGGTCAGACATCTGCTGTCAGTTGTAAGTCCCCTCTGGTTTGGGGTTTGATTCCCCCTGAGTGTAGGGTGTTGTACTCGAATTCTGAGGTTCATGAGGGATGGTTGAGGCTCGTATAATAGCCTTCGGCCATGCAACCTTACCCATGCATGAAAATGTGTATTTCACTTTTCAAAAATTAAAACAATGATGTTTTGTATGTGATATAAAAGATTTGGGTAGTATGAATGCAAAAAATCAAAGTTTAGGTGTTAATATGTAAATACATAGGAATTAGGTGGCATTGTGTGAGGGTGAGGTTTGACTCGCAATATTGGCAGTGGCATAGCCATAGACTAACGGATTTAAGGTTTGATAAGCATAGGTGTTTGAGGATAAGTCTCGCACAAGCAAAAGCTATTGATTACTCAAAATCAGTAAGCATGAATTGTTTTCTGATCAAATTGTTTCCAGTACAATGCCTTTAAAATGATATGTAAATGCAATAAAATATTGGGCAAAATAAGTTGGACAAGTGAAGAACATAAATCAAGCATTAATATATAGAGCATCACTATATTTTAGTAGATTTATCGTATTCAAATGCAAAGGACAACACTAAACTATTTAAAAATTTCTTATGCAGACACGTACATACTGCTAACTAAGTATTTTTTTACAACCACCTCATCCAAGGCACATGTTTTCATCTTGAAAGAAAATTTGTCGATCCGGCTCAACTCTAATCCCCGTTAACTCACAACTAATCACAATTATTCATGTTGTAGTGTTTTAGATTATGATATTGTGGGGAAGAAAACCAAAAAAAATATTTGTACATAAAAAATTTGTGAGTGTTGATCCTTAGGGGATGTGAAAGAGTATCATGGAGCGCCCCCCGACACAAGATTATGAGGCCCATTTGTCTGACCGAGTGAAGTTGTCTGAGTCAAAGCCAGTAATGCCAAAGCTGGCCGAACCACGAGATAGAGCAAAGATTACATGAGAATACGAGAATGAGTCATTCAATTAGAAACGAGACAAAATGACATCCGAATCAACTATCACCCAAGTGGATGGTTCTCTAACAGATCTAGTTCTCTAACATTACCAATCATTCCAATAAAGCTTAGAGGCTCCTGCTCAGAGGTATGATCGTAGTCAGGCAACATCAACCGGCAGACCCGTATTGACTAAGAGCAGCCAATTGAGCATATCTTAATTGACCAAGTGGATCTCGAGGGTCGAGTATCTATTGCCAAGCCACATCAACCTACAAACTTGTTTTGATGAAGATCAGTCGATCGAGCAAATCTCAGCCGACTAAGTGGATCCCAGTCGGTTGAGCTATTTGCAGACTCAAAGCCTATTGAGCTTAGTCGGTTGAGCCAGAGAGATGTTGAACAATAAGCTCATGCATGTAAAATGTCAGAAATACTTGGTACAACCCTCTTTAAAGCAGTGAAAAAAATGTAACATAATTATATTGTACCCCTCCCTAAAAATATGAAGTTCATTTTTTGAAACATATTATTATTCGTTTTTGTTCTCTCCTCTCTCTCTCTCTCTCTCTCTCTCTCTCTCTCTCTCTCTCTCTCTCTCTCTCTCTCTCTTTTCTTATGCTCCATTCATTTGGTGTGAGTCACAGACAAATCAGGATTCAATACTTTAAAATGTGTTGTGAGCGTGGATTATGACACAAATAAGAAGAGTAGCTCAAGAAGAAGAAACCCACAATAGAAATTCCGGCAACGTGGAGTGCACACGAGAGTTTGTAACTCAATAGATCTAGAAGTTAAATAATCAAATATTGGATGACATCCAAGGCGAGCTGACTCGAGAAAAAGAGCGGCACCCTCGAGCTCGCACCCACCCCCCTGAAAGAGGAGTGACTCGCAGTACTTTGATAGATTTGGGTCCACACCAATAGATCGTCATCTGATTGATCGCACTGAGGCACCCCATCAGTTCAAGGACATGTTCCCTCAACAAATCTCCATGTTCGAGCCTTTAGAATGATTCAAGGTCCCGCTATATCGTGCTTAACAAAGAGTCATGTCCGCTAAAAAGCCCATCCTCCCTGCAAATTTTTGAAGTTGAGCCATTAGGACGAATCATGATTCTACAACGGACAATCATATCACTTTAATTTATTTTTACTTGTTTAAATTTATGATAAATGTTTCTAACTAAATGTGTGATCTCATGTTGGCTGACACTTGAGAAACTATAGAAGTTCATGCTGGGATCGTCAAAATCTGACCGAGACTTGGGGAGCTCGAATTGGTCCATCTGTAGTGGTTCTACTCGAGCGGAAAAATCGATAACAACGAATAAACTTTCAAGTGGTAAAATCTTATAAATATCTGACAAAGATGAATAAATATTTGATTGGAAAATCATGCAAGATCTGACACACAAGGCTCATGCATCATACCTACATATGTTTCTAGCTCTAAATGGGTCAAAGTTGTGGCGAAGATTCCTAGTGACAGCATATTCAATGGGTAGCGTAAAAATCACTCTAGCATTAAGTCTTGACATTTGCCTCACAGAAGATCGTTAAAATATCCACTCAATAAATCTAGCTTAAGGTGCGACTCATTTAAGGCAACAACGTAATCGAAAGATCGAGATATGCAAAAGTGTAAGACTTGAGATAGATTGTAACTCAGTTGATCGACCGAATAAATTCTTAAGATTGTCGACCCATCAATGATCACAGCTGAGCATGTATCACAAGAAAAATAAAAGACACAGTAAACTGAGAACATTACTTTCATTCATGGTTATAAATCTACAAAAATTTCTAACATTTTTTGACATAGTGTTCAAAAGAAAGAAAAGAATTTTTTTCTAAGTACAGGAAAAGGTCGAGTACAGGTCAGGTTCGACGACCGACCATCGTCCTCATCGCTCTCTTCTTCGTTTGAATCTGACAACAGAGTGGAGAACGTTTATATGTCGATCCACTCTGATTTGACCAACTATCCCTTCGGCATGCGGCCGATGTCAAAAGAAACCCCATCCTTAAACTTCCCGATGATGAGTGCCACCTGAGTTGGGTGAGAGAGAGCTCGACAAAAAATTCATCATACTTCTTCATAGTTGACGTCTTCTCCTTCACGACTTGTTTGTCTCCTTGGGCGACCGAGAATAACTTTGATTGTTTGAGTACCTCAGCCTAAGCTACCATCACCCTTTCCTTAGATGTTGCCAACCTTTGTCCGACCTCCCATAGTTTCTAACATTCCCAAAGAAGAATCATCGATTAGAGCTGAGCAGCTTCCTAGGCCACCAATTGGTATTTGTCAGTTATTCGACACAAGGTGGCTATGCTTTAATCCGAGAGGGCCTTTTTGTGGATGGGAGACTAGATGATGTCGGCTATCAATGAAGGGTATTGAAACCCCACCAGGGCATCATAGTACTAGTCTTTATGGAGTCCATTCAAGAAGAACCAACTGCCCGAGCTTGTGCTTACCTTCACCTCCTCATCCTGCGCCGAAATCCACCTAAAGGGGGATCCTTTCATTTTTTTGACATGGGGGAAGAGGCAAGTCGCTCGAATCAGCCGTAGGAGATTTTCCCTCATGATGCTCCCTTTCGTCTCCTTTTTACCAGATCTCGTCTGGCTCACTAAAGAAGGGTGGTTGGCTCATCTTTGGAAAATAGTTCTATGAACATTGGAGCAACTAATCGAGGGGTGGCCCTCCGTCTTTCTCAGGCACGGTAGCTCTCCTCTCAGTCTTTTGATGTTGAGCACCCGACGAATATACAACCAACAGAGTGCTTTTAGTTGGTGTTGGAGATATTGTCCTCTCAATGAGAATTAGCTCGTCAGTGGTTATTCTTTGAAAAATAAAGCCCGAAGAATTAGTTATTTATGCACTTTTTATGTCTTCTCCAATAACAACCACCCAGGTTTTCGGTCAACCTGCACTCTAGTAGTTTCAGGGCAAGTCTTCTCAATGTGTAGTGAAGGCATTCTTCTTGGTCACCCAAGCAGCAAGTGTTGCCTCTTTCTCCGCCACTTGGGCGTCAAAAACTTTCTAGCCATTCAATTATAGGCTTTCTGTTGAAGCACCCACTGATAGTCTCTTGGTCGAGATATTGATGAACTGACAGTTAAAGCCCTTTGATGTCCCTAGCCTCTACCAACAATCTAACTTACACCTTTTCCTTTACCGGAGCGCCGCCAGACATGATAATTTGGATATACCACCCCTTGAGACAAGAGCCAAGGTAGAAATGATGCTTCCATTCCTTCACCTTATTTTTCAACCCCAACAACTGGAATTTGCTGACCGAGGCAAACTAAACAAATTTGCCTTGGCTTACCTAGAATGAGAACAAGTAATTGAAGAGCTTGATCGACCATGGAATTCCTGATTGGCTACAGAAGATGGCGAAGGTCACGATGATCTCTATGAAGTTAAGCAGTATCTGAGCAGGGATGACATCATAATGGGTGTAGATGGTGCGCAACTCCTGGAAAAGAGCAGTCTCAGGTCGAAGCGAAGCAATTGTTGTAGAAGACAAGGTTGACACCATACATAGTGGTCGCTTGATTGTCCTCTCTAGTGACCTGAAGCCTAATAGTTGGATCAAAGACACAGGTGTCTTGCAGTCTATCCACCTTCGCCAGAGTCATCCACGGTCGGTCATTCAATGCGAGCGAGCCAAAGACCTTCAAAGAATATTTTGCGACCACCAAGCATAGCATAAAAAAGGAAGTCAAAGAGTAAAGTGTAGCGTCATCAACAATACACGTGCGCGCACACACACACACATACATATACAAACACACAAATATAGGGAAACAGAGGAAGTTGAACCGTCACACAGGGATACAAATGAAATACCTCGTAGCTTTAAAAAGACATTGATAAATTGATCACATATTGATCACATCAATGAAGAAAACAAGACGGGAAGATAAATTTTATTCCAGAAATGACCTTAAAATTACAAAAGATCACTCAGAAATAAGCCCGGGATGAAATGCTTTATAAGGAGATCGGTAGCCGCTTCGATCGGGACATACCTCAACTGACGCAACCTCTTATATAAAATCCCTACCCCCCCGTTAAGTCAATTTGTTTTAACTATAGTTCGACCCCTTGACCTAAACTTACTCAATCGATATGTTTGGACCAGAGCCAAAAGTATCAAGGACCTCTGCTGGATGTTCGATAGTGCTTGACAATGGGTGACCTCCACCTCCTCCATCCTCCATTTTCTCCACACGAGTCAACAACTATCGCATCTCATCGGCTCGTTGGATCCCCTTTGATTGAGCAAAGGAGTTATCGATCTCATCCAAAAAGCGAGCCAATGATCTAGGAGATGTTGGACACCCACTAGTTGTTTTCCCTCGAGTCTCGAGAGGGTTGTCCAAGAAGTCAACCCTTCCATTCTCACTTGGCACTTGCTCCGCTATTCTTGGCGCGTCGGTCGGATTCTCTTCAATTCTAGTTGTGGTTGGATCCTTGTCTGGCTCTTTGAAAGCCAAGTCATCTGCACCAAGAGATAATGTAAAAGAAAAGGACTTTAGAAAAAAGTGAAATCCAACGAAAGCAAGACTCCTAATACCAAAGAGTCGATCCAACTCATATGTTGTAATTGATATAACACCCTCACAGTACAATGACAAAACACCGACGACTTCTTTTACTGAAGCAGAAGGTTATGTTGATGGATCAATGGTCAGGTCGGTAGGTTGAAGGTTCCTCGCTTAATGTTGAGAAACGAATCAGTGACCCCACTTGATCTGGCAGTGCCACTGCTTTCCTCTTCTTGACGACAACCTTCTGCCTTTCACCTTCTCGGTGATATCGTTCCTTAGGTTTCTTAAGTTCAATTATTGAATTATTGACTAATAAAAATTGTTATATATTTTTTTCATTAAATTCTCTTATTCTTGTTGATGTGTTACTTTCAAAGAGTAAGAGAATCGGGAAACTGAAATAGCTACATAAAAATGTGCTAGTGTTGAACTTGATGAGATATGACAATCTAGAAGGAAAGTATGACGAATGATGGTCCACTGACATAAGACCATGAGGCTCAATTGTCCGACCGAGTGGTGTTGTACGAGTCAAAGCCAATAAGGTCAAAGCTGACCAAGCCACGAGACAGATCAAAGGTGACTAGATGATACAAGAATGGCCATTTAAATAAAAATGAGGGAAAAAGATGTCTTAGCAAACTATTAGAGGAGAGCCGATCTAAGGAAGACCTGGTTCTCAAATATCTCCAACCATCCCAAGAACGCTTAAAGACTCCTCGTAAGGGGTCAAGGATAGTCAGTCATGCCAAATCAACCGGCCGACTCGTATCAAACAAGGTCAACCGATCAAGTGTATCTCAATTGATTTTTGAATGAAGTTACATGAAATATTATTTTTTTCATTTACTTTATATTTTAATTTTATTTTATTTATATTTTAACTTTAAGTAAATTATATTTGATATGTTACAATATATTTAATTATTTTTAAAAACATTCAAAATAATTTTCATTTGTTTCAAATATTTTCAAAAATAAATTAATTTATTTTTCAAGTTAAAAAAATATGCAAAAATTGTATTAAATATATACAATTTTTAAAATAACCAATAAAAAATGATGCCAAATAAACTTAGATTCCGTCGAAGCATCAACAATTGCTTTTTATTAGGGAGAAAATCATACCCTTAACGCGTTGCTTTTCTCTCTCACATGATTATGAAGGTCAACAAGCTCCTTTAAATATTTTAGTCGTACGATTTTTAAAGCACACTGTTAGATGTGTATTTCTCAAGCATCAAATCTTCATATGATGATGACATTTTTTTGAAAATTAAAACAATATCTAACAAATAACCCTAAGACTTAGAAGGATTCTCAAGACATGTGAAATTTTGTTTCTCCCCATCTAAATTTGGGTCATACTATTGTAGTGTGGAAGATCAAATCGAACATGTTGGTCAAACTGATTCAAATATGAACGAGATTTTAGTCAAATTGATTCAACTGTCGATGTTGGTCGAACTGATTCAACTATGAACCATTATCTAAGATTGTTTTTGCATTGAAGTGGCCAAAATCGGCGGTTAAACTAATACCTCGATATAATTTTTAAAAAATGAGTTGGTTATTTTATTCAATTAAAATTTATGTCCCAAAATTCAATTCATAATATTTAAAAGTAAAGTGTTATAATATTTCCCAACTATTTATATGGGATCATTTTAGTCTCAGAGTTTATAGAAGTGTCAAAATAGTCTTTAGCTTTTTAAAATTGAGATTGAAATAGTTTCTATCGAGAACTATTACAACTTGATTTTAAATATTTTTGTAAACTCTGGGATTAAAACTGCTCATTGTAAGTTGTTGACTATTCATTTAACATTTTAATGTTATATTACAAGATTTTATGTTGAATAGGTGAAAATAACATTACTAAGTATAAATTAGATTATCTTGAAATAATCTTATTCCCTGATTTAATCATTGAACTTTTAACTATTTTTGTCTATTCAATGTTGAGCATGATTTTTGCTATGTTAAAAGATATTCTATCCTTTTTTTCTCACAAGTATTTATCTTTTTATATATATATAAAATAAGAGTCATGCCCGACTTCACTATTAAAATATAAGTTTGTTGTGTATCAGAAGATTTGTGATGAAGTGATAAATTAATGTCTTAGTATTGTATGAAAATCCAACATACACAAATAATAAATAAGAGCAGTGGGATCTCAAATTTTACTCGGAAAAAACACTAACACGGTTGAAAAAAAAAACACTATGTAATTATGAGTGCATGGGTCATTTCTTCTTTGGAATTAGGGAAGATAAAAGTTGATCAATAATAACTATAACAAATCATTAAGATTCTAGTTGATTGTTATGGAGGTAGCGATCAGTCGTTCATGTTGTAGACAAGAACTATAACACCAACTTGTCATAGAAGTTGTAATTGAAAGTCATGGTAGTATGTGGTTGGTCATAGAGGTTGTTATAGGGAGCTGTAGGAGTTGTGAGAACGTCTGTAGACTGCAGAGGTCGGAGTTGGGAGCTGCGTGAATTATGATAATGTCCATAGGCCTCATAGGCTTGAGTTGGGAGCTACATGAATTATGGACCATGTAGGTTGGAGTTGGTCACATAGACCATAACGAGGAGCTGTAATAACATATGTAAGCTGTAGAGGCTAGAGTTAGAAACTACATGAGCTGAGATAACGTTTGTAAGCAACGAAGACCGAAGTTGGGAGTAACATGAGTTGTGGACCACACAGACAATAGTTGGTCACATAGGTCATGATAATGAGCTATAAATAATGTTCATACGTTGCAGAGGTCGGAGTTGAGAGGTGTGTGAGTTGAAAACCACATAGGGTGTACTTGATCATATACGTTGTAGTGGTGAGCTGCAATAGCATTTTTAAGTCGTGGAGGATGGAGTTGAGAGCTGCGTGAGTTGTGATAACAATTGTATGCAACAAAGGCCGAAGTTGAGAGTTGCATGAGTTGTGGACATCGTATGTCCTATTTGGTTACATACATAGTGGCGTGGAGCTATAATAACGTTCATAAGTTGCAAAGGCTCGAGTTGAGTGCTACATAAGTCGAGGGTCATGTCGGTCGTAGTTGGTCATGTAGGCTATAGTGGTGAGTTTCAACAAGGTTCGTAGGCCAAGAGGCCAGAGTTTAGAGAGGGTTGGGCTCCGATCTTCCTCTGATTTAGAGAAGGGTAGGACTCTATTTATAGAGTCTGTGAGAGATCTTTTTGCAAATAAAGGAGTCAAGACCACTCAATTGGATAACCCAGAAAGGTTCCCTTAATTGGACGGTGTTTCATGAACATTTGAACGCTTCAACAATTTCATAAGTTAGTGATGATCCTAGACTCATTGGATTCGTCTTGTCGAGACACTTAATTCAACTATAAAGTTGTCTAATTTGGAATCCAGTTGACCTTCCAATTGAGCACTCGAAGCTTTCAAAAATAGTTTAGTGGCTTGGTCTGAGCTTGATTTGACTTGGATTGAACCAATTTTGGTGGCAAAGCACTTGTTTCATCAAGCCGATTAGTTTGATTGTGTTTGCTGAAAATCAGAGTTTTAGATGATTTTTAATTGAAAATTTGAGCATATCTTGTTTAAAAAAATTACCCGAAATTCATGCCATACCACGGGATTCATGAAAATTTGTTGATGATGGATCAAAATTCATTTACACTTAAAACTCCACAAAGAAACAAATCAAAACAATATATATATATATATATATATATATATATATATATAGCTTAAATGAGAGCAGAAACTGGACTGCCGATTTCAATATTCAATGCAAGCTTCTCTTCTGTTTCTGTAATATTTGTCTTTACCCAAAGCTAATTTTTAATGCAAAGCTCCATATCAGTATTGTTATATTAATTTATATTACTTGAATCTGGATAGAGAAATATATAAATAAAATATGTCATCAGGCAAATTATTACATCAAATCTTCCTTTTTTTTTTTAATTCTCATCTATTAATATAATCTTTTTTGAAAGGGAGTCTAAATATTTAAAGGGATATCAAAACAATTTTAAAAAACAATTTTAAGTTCTTATTTATTTAAAAAAAAAAAATTGGGGCCCAAAATTATACTAATAAATATGTGTCACTAAATTTGTTAGGTATGACTCATAATATCAGAACTTGAAATCTTTTTGAATGAAGAAATGTCTCTTGTAATTAAAGATGAGTGTTTCTTGGAATTTAGTGGGTTGGGGGAGCGAAGGCGCAGCAAAAGACCCACATTGGTGCATTACTCTCACTTTAAGTAAATTAAAAAAATTAGCAAAAAATTCACACATACCACATAATTCCTATAAATTTACATATCTACCTCCTAAGGTTTGTTATGTTATTTATAATAGCGATATCTTCGATTCACTATTAAAGATTTGAGTGTTATGCTTCAAAATATGAAAGTTTAGAATTTGAATACAAAAATACATAAAAATGGTTTGGTATGTTTGTAAATGACCTAAGAAAAATTTTATGCCTTCATTTCTATTTTCAGAAAATATTTTTTTGGCAATTCATAATTTATTAATTTTCTTTTTAATACTTATTTAAATTAAAATAAAGCTTGGGTAAAATATTTAATTTTTAATTTTTTTTTATTTATTGCTTTCCCATCAAATTAAATGCATCCAAAGCCAAAGCCAAAACAAAGCAAGCCCAACCTAATGGGGCCCAGATAAATAATATTTATCTTATATTTTATAGTAGTTAAGAGCTTATATAATATATCCTTACATTTATATATATAAATAAAATAATGATTTTGCAAATGATCGTCCCATTTGATATTAAAATATATTATCTTTAGATAGGAGAGGGTTCCTCAATTCGAGTCTTTGGAAGCACAACATTCTTTGGAAAATTTACATGCATGCCACACAATTCTTATGCATTTACATATCTAATGCCGAAAGTTTGATATTTACATTTAGAACACCTTGTTCTTGTATTTTACATTTTAGTAAGTAAAAGAGTGGTATTTTTTGATGTGATGTCGAAGGATTTGAGTGTTATGCATGTAAATATAAAAGTTTTGGTGTTAGATATGTAAATATATAGAAATTGTGTGGTGATATGTAAATGCTCAAATAAAAGATATTTTGTATGTTACAAATGAAATTAAATTAAGATTCCAATTCAAATATGACCATCATTTTGGATTTCTCTTTTCGATGAAGCCAAATTTAGGTGAGATGCATAATGAATTCATTTTTTTATAAATAAATTATGTGTTTTTATATATTTTGGTGGGTTGAGAATTAGAAGAATTGTATTTAAAACTTTAATAAAATGTTTTTTTTTTTAATTTCTTAAAGAGAATTTAAATATATCTTTAATTATAAATTTTATTTAAAATGTTTTTCATAATATGATTTGTTTTTTATTTAATGTAAGAGAGCTAAATTAATTATTAAATAATTTTATTTCTATTTAAATTTTTAAATATTATATCATCTATTTTGGCTTTTTTATTTATTTATTTATAATTAGTGTTCCAAGTATGTAATTAACCTATATTTTTAATAGTAGATGCCCTCACTTTTTTATATTAATCGTATTTATATTGCGGTGTTTTTCGAAAACGCGTTCGGAGGGTGTTTGCTTTGCGCTGTGCGAGAGTTTATCCTACTAATTTATAACAATATTTTATTAAACGCAGCCGCAGGTTCGATCCCGCGGCCTGCATTCGTTCGAGTAGTAGTTACTCTGCTGCCACAATCTAATTTGCTTAAAGTAAAGGAGAAAAGCTAATTTCTAGAGTTATTCTAAACTAAAGACTCGACGATCACTCCAGTAGTTGACAACCATCGTAAATCATTACTCGTCGGCCGTTGTTGACCTCCTTCTGCTTGTCACCATTAGAGCACCTTGAGGTGCAACGCCATGCTACGAAGACGGTGTATCGAAATTCGAACAATAACTCTCAATATCAATCACTCCCTACCATTATACTGTGAACCCTTCTACAAACGAACAATATTCTTAGAGGGACTTTGTAACTCTTTCATGTCTGTGGGACAATGATCTATAGTTGTACTCATAAGCTTATATTTGATTACTCTTATTAGGCCAAGTCCCATGGGTTTTCCCTTATCAGATTTTCCACATAAAATTTCAGGTTTCTCAACCTATTATTATTTATATGAGCTAAATTTTCGTACAATACTAATACACTAAATAAACAGTTACGAGTCTTTTGACATTCAACATTAATTATTTTCAAATAATTATTAAATTCGATTAAACGTAATTATAGAAATGGATTTCTCTTTACACAAGTTTATGTAATATAATAAAAAAAAATAATACTCAAATTTAAATATAGCACATATATTTTTTTTAAATAAAATCATTAAAAAATTATGTTAAACGAGTTTCACCAGTAAATGTCGACCTTCGTTCGGGCCATGTGGGCCCGTTAGCTAGGCATGTGGCCAACGAGGCGACAGCCTTCTGAGGCACCATGACATGGAAACAACCGACAAACGAACCACGGTGAGATTACCGCCCAGGTTAGCGTGACCCGGGCCGAATCGAAAAATCGAACCGGAGAGCAGCTATTTTCAGGACAACGCAGCCGGACCTGAACCGCATTTTTGAAATACAGCTAAATCCGTCCTTTAAGATCCGAGCTGTCCTCCTCCTACCATGCATGCTCCTTTCCGTTACTTTCCGTCTTTCTCCACTCACCGAGGCAGAGAGAGAGAGAGAGTGTGTCTGTGTGACGTGATCCCACGGAGTGGCTCCCGTAACTACATGGATTGAGAAGAGGTGGGGTGTCAAAACCGCCGCCGCTGTAACAGCCAAAGCTCGGTGCTTTTTGCTTCATGGCCTTCTGGAAATCCGGCACGCTCTGTTCGTCCACGTGCTCGTCGGCTGAGACGGCGAATACGCAGGATAAGCCGGCGCTGGTGGGCTGTGTCAGAGTCAATGCTTTCGCGAGGACGTTTTTTCCGGCGAAGCGCTGCCTCCAGCTTGATCCTTCTTCCAAGCTCTACTTCCCATGTGAGTTCTGCTTCTTTATGGTGTTTTATCTTGATTACTTTTTTAATCCACTTTCGGTTTTAATATATATGGGGAAGTATTTTTGTTTTGCTTTTTTGGGGGAATTTGGGTGTGTCTGATTAGTCTGTCGATCGGGCATTTGATTAAATTAAATGGACAGATGGTTTCAAGGACAACTGCCCCCCTTAGGGTTGTGTAGATTTTAATAGTTTGTAATTGTAGGTTTCTATATATCATTTTAGTGCTTAAAGTCTGCATAAATTGCAGCTCGTTAAAGACTGTTCGGCCTTGTGCTTTTTTGCCTTTACTGTGACAGCTTGTGGTTGTATTGTCAGGATTACAAAATGGAAGTCGTTAGGAAGAAAATTTGAGTTCTTATGCTCTAAAATTTGTGAAATATGATGCTACTCATACATCCACGGACCATGTGTGCATGCAAATACTATAACATGCTAATAATTAATTGTAATTTTCATAAAATTGCTTATGTTGTTCTCACTAGTAATGTGGAGGATTATATAAATATGGGTCAAAGAATGGAATTGGTGAGGTGGGGTGCAAGGGGAGCCGATCCAGCCGTAGTTTGTGGGGATTAATTTTATGAGCACAGCATTTGATGAGGTTCTATGCAAAGAGAGATTAATTTCCAATTAATTATATACATTGATAATTCAATGGTTTTTCCATAGGAATAGTTAATATGGCTTGGAGCCACCCTCCATATTTTGATATGGCATACACCCATATGTTTTTTTTTTCCTTTACATTTTGCTATTGGCGTAGTAGAGCAAAACATCCAATTATCATTACCACCTCAGCCAACATAGACTTGCTATCAAGCAAGGCAAGGGGGCATTCATGGGGACTATGGTTGTTGCTTTTATACAAGATAATGAAGTTAAAGGTAAAAGAGGTGAGAAAATTGGATAGAAGGGCCTCTCTACTATAGTATTAATAGTTTTGTGTAATGGCCTTGTTTGAGGCACTTTGAGATTTGTTCGGGCTTAGAGATTTGTGTAAGTTGAATATAGTTTGGCAGAAATGTAAAGCTGCTATTCGATGATTCTTCATCTTGCTCAATTTTTCTTGTTTTCTTTTGTACCCAACTTAGTTCTTCAGGCATAAATGTCGGAAATTTCATATTTATTTGCTCTACATTAGCAGACGGAAGATAACATGATAAAAGATGTTCAAAATGATTTATGCAAATTGGGTTTAAGTCCTTGTTCAGTATTTAGTAGGTCTGAATGATGAGTAAGTTTTCATAAAATTGATATTAGAGAGTTGGGATAAAATTAATAATGATGAGCATAATGCAGGATATATGCTTTATTTGTTCCGGCAGAAATAAGTTGTGTTTAGCTCATACTTGCAAAAACCAATTTGGCAACCCAACCAAATGCTGTTTTTGTGATGTACAAGAATATAAATTTGATTTTGCTGCAAACTCATAAGTATTAAGTGTGTAATTTGGTTGGCCAATGGCCGTCGGTAGCTAACAATTTTATTTATTCGTTCTTCCTTATCTTTTGGGTGAGGATGATGCCTTGAGGTTATTCTCTTTTGAAAGGTTTGACTATTTCAGTCTACATCAATTTACTGCAAAATTTTCACTCTTAAATCCGTACAGTTGATTTCGCTTCATTTATTTTAATTTGGTTTATATGCTTACTTTTGAAATGCTGAAGCGCTGTTTTGTTTTTCAGTTTGAGTGATTCTAGCAGATTATACTAAGATTTTTTTCCCCTTAATTTTAATTTGTTTCTATTAGCTTTTAAAGGAAAAATAGATTATTTAGTTTTCTCTTATTGATGATATTAGCCTAATGCATCTGAAGCTATTCTTTCTAGTGGCTTATAATCTTGTGACATGACCATCTGGTGAATTGAGTTCATTTAATGTTTTATTTTCTTTTATGAGTCGCATAGTTATAATTGGGAAAATTGGTTGACCAAAATATTCAAATTAAGCCCTGTTTTTCTGATTCTTGATCTTCTTTATTTATATTATTTCAGAAGTACATAGTTCAGAAGAATTGCAATTATAGAGTTATTGTTTATGTCCTAAGTTATATTTGATTTTTTTCTTCTGTGAAGATGAACCTGGAAAGCAGGTCAGAAGTGCTGTTAGGATAAAGAATACTAGCAACTCTCATGTAGTATTCAAGGTGTGTTACATGTCTAAATTTTGTGCCATTGTAAAGAACTATTGTGGTATATTAGTTGTTCCAAATTTTTGTCTCCATATTTTGTATCTTCTTACTTGGAAGTTTATGCTTGGCTTTCTAATTTGTATGGCACACAAAAGTATTAAGTTTAATCTCACTTTCGATAGTAAAAATGACGAGCAATTAGCACTAACTTTATTAATTATTCTCATAATTTGACTGATGGTTTAATTTCAGTTCCAAACAACTGCACCAAAGAGCTGTTTCATGCGCCCTCCTGGTGGTACGCTGTCTCCAGGAGAAAGCATTGTAGCAACGGGTGATTATTTTTCCTTATCCTATTCCTATAGAGTTTCATTTTTCTTGCTCGTTCTATCCTGCATAATTCATCTCACATTCGTTTTTAATCAACAAGAAATTAGTTTTTCCTTGAAATCATTTAACAGTTTATTTTATTGAAGTTTCTCACACATTTATCGTGAATACTAGTTTTCAAGTTCGTGGAGCATCCTGCGAATGACGAGAAACCACTGCAGTTAAAGAGCAATGTCAAGTTTAAGATCATGAGTTTGAAGATGAAAGGACCAATTGAATATGTGCCGGAGCTGGTAAGTTTTTGTCTAATTAATTAGTCCGCTTAGGATCACTTTTGATTATTATTATTATTTATTATTTATATTTTTACTTGAAATAAAACATGTTTGATATTTTATAACAAGTTAACAAAAAAGCGTCCAAAATAACTTTTAGATGTTTTAAGTATTTTTAAAAATATGCTAACTTATTTTTCAGTACAAAATATTAAAACTGGTAAAAAAAAATGCACAATATAAGTATGTTTTATAATAAAAACAAAAGTATAAAAAAAAGTGGTCCCAAACAAGCCATAAGTCTATGGTTGGTGAATATTTTTACAAATGGGTCTAATTTGGTTTCATGATTATGATCTTCTAAGACTTCTATCAGCTTAGTCCGCTGCTATGAACTAAACCCTACCAGTTAAATCAATGTAGATTGTTTTAGAAGATGGTTTAACAGTAAGATGCTAGTTAGTGAATCTTGAAAGCGTTGGATCTAGCTTTTGTATCTACTGTTACTCTTGTTTAAAACCATTTGCCTTGAGATCAATTTTAGAGAAGAGGGTAAAACCTATCTGGTCCTGTTTTTTGTTTCACGTAACCTGCTAGAGATTGCAACACATAGATCAGCTTCTTTATAAGAATTAATGTAAATGTGTTTTTTAAACTGTCATTTGAAACTACTATATTGCAAGAAATGTTTGATAGCATTGATATACATTATTATCCAAAAAATGTCATTTTTCTGTTCGATACATAGCCTACGAAGTTCTCCAAGATTGACCATAACATCATTACTGGCCTAATATAGTATGTTTCAGCGGTTTGCATGTAAGAACCATTTATTATTTGTGGTTTTCAATGTTCTTTGATTACTTGTGTTAAACTTTATGTTCTTTGATTGCATGTAAGAAAAACAAATAATCAAAAAACTTTGATTATTTGTTCTTTGATTACTTTGTGCAAAGCCGTAATTGTGTTCTAAGCTTTAGCATTTTAAATCTCTGCTTGACAGTTTGATGAACAGAAAGATGAAGTTTTAGTTGAGCAAATTTTAAGTGTCGTCCTCTTTTATGCGGACCGTCCAAACCCAGTAAGTGATTACTTGAATATTTCTTTTATTTTTTTCTTAATTACCTGAATGATGGACCCTTATATCTGCCTTCAAATCATAGCATTAATGATGACTGAAAACAAGTTTTCAAATATAGCATTAATCAAGTTTGTTGCTTGAGTTAGGGTGTGTTTGGGGAAGCTACTGCTTTTCTGGAGCTGGTAGAAAGCTGATGATGATGAAGCAGGTGTCTATTTGAGAGATTTGTTCTACTGCTGCTCTTTCTAATGATGATTGTTTTTCTCTTATATATGTAATAAATAGAAATAATTGCGGTTTTCAAAATATTCAGAATTGAATAACATAAAGATGTCGTACTACCAAAAAAATTGATAGTTCAGTCTAAAATACTAGATAAACTATTTTAAGCAAATGACTACAATAATGAGGACAACAACGATAATCAGCATACCTAGAATGATTTTTGTCTTTAAAATCCTGATGATCAAGTATTTGGGACAATCTCTTCTCCATCCCTGCATCTCTCCTAAACTGATCACGGGCAGTGTCATCAACCCAATGGAAGAAGTCGCAATCATATTGATGAGTAGTATTTTTAAAAAATTTAATTGACTACAAGGCTGCAAAGATTTATAATCAATTAAAATTATTAATTAAAAAATAAAATAAAAATATATTAAATTATATTTAAATGATGTCTTAATATAAATAATAAGATTTAAATATTTCTCAAACTCTTAACATCCTACGACTGCGTGATTAGCGTTATCAAAACGATTCTTTGTTCGCGAACAACTCGTGTTCGAATTGCTAAGCAAACGAGCCGAACACAAACACACTTTTTGTGTTCAAAATATAAATGAGTCAAACATGAACAGTAATATTTTTTAATAAACCAAACACGAGCTGAGTCTGGGCTCGCTCTTGTTCGGCTCGTTTACATTCCTAGTAATTTCTTCTCTTAACTTTATCATCTCCTCAACACCTTTTCTTTTAGAAGTGTTGTACTCATTTGTCCTAAAGTCTTCTCCTTAACACCGAAGGTCCGACTTGATGTTGGTTAGCTTCCTCAGGCATGCAGGTAGGATCATCATCTAAGATTCTGAAATCGATATCTCTTCGAGATAGATGATTCCGTATAAAATTATGGAGTGCAGTCGTTGCAACAACTATTTTTACTAGATTTTTTGATAGAATATATAGACATATCTCGGTGTATGACCCACTTCTTTTTCCTTACACCAAATGCTCACTCGATGACACTGCGTAATGAAGAGTGTCTTTTGTTGAAGAGCTCATTCCTCTTTCTAATTACTTTTGCTACGCTCAAAGTTAGAGAGGTGATATCTCTTGTCGGAAAATGGCTTCAAAAAACTCCGCTGGAGTGGATATCTTGAATCGGCAAGATAATACTTTCCTGAATAATTAGTGGATTTGTTCAATAGGAAATATAATAGTAATAGATTAGTTAGATGCACTAACCTTACCGATATAGGGTATTTTTTTCTTCATTGACCATGTGTGTGTCAACATGCGTTCCATCAATTGTTTCGATACAGTCCTTATTATTAAAAAAAAAAATTACATAATACCTTCCTGAATAATTCGTGGATTTGTTCAATAGGAAATATAATAGTGATAGATTAGTTAGATGAAACAACCTTACCCATATCGTATTTTTTCTTCATTGACCATGTGTGCGTCAACATGCGTTTTATCAATTGTTTTGATGCAGTCGTTATTATAAAAAAAATTACATAATATAGGCTATTTATAAATTTTGTTTAATTTAATGAAGTATGAATGGAGAGTGAGCTCAATACCTTGAAAAATGGTATTATACCTCAGATCGCTACGGATTTCCCGAGGTGTTTGAGCAAAAGATGGGTTTAGTGGTTTGATAATTTATGTAGTCATTTTAACCAAAGAGTTAACCCCAATGCGAAAATACCATCTAATCATAACTGTGGAGCGCTGGAAACGCTCAGAAGCAGCATGAATGAACTCATTGTGCGACATAATGAAAAGCGTGATAGTTAGGACTTGTCGAGATGTAAATCTCAAAGATTCATGCAAATCATATTTGGATTGTAATTCATCTAATAAATCACAGAAAATAACTTTTGACATCTGGAACATGCTGTGAATCTGGCTTGGATGAGCTTCCAGTAGTTCACCAATCCATTTGTCACCCATAAATGATGATGATGTACAAGATGTCTTACAAATATGTCTCTGATAGTACTCATGAATAAGACAAACTGTACTTGTAAATATTGTCGCTTGCTCGACCATCTCTATAATCTCCTCTTCATTTGGTGGCTTCATATGTTTGAAAGAATAATGAAGCTTATTTCAAAAAAATATGTTATTTTCAATGTAGGTAAATGCTTAAATTGCGCGCAATGAAAGTAGTTTAACTACGAAAATCCACATAATAAAACGTCAGAAATAGTACGAACGAGTTATATTTCGTAATAAAAGTTAAATACCACAAATAGTCACCCTGCTTTTGTAGCCACAATTAAAAAAAAATGTGCATGTCATCGAACTAGTCTGATTCTCTAAAAAATAACAGAGGTAAGGAATCATCCTTTCAGGAAGTAGTGTGAAGAAAGCCTCTTGCTTGTTTCGATCATTAGAAGTTTTATGGCAAATAAGTTGAGGAGCATGTCATAAAAATTTTTTGGGATTGAGTCGAGTATCTTAACAACATTTGTCATTGTTAGGTATACATGGATAGCACTGCAGGCACTTGAAGCATTACTAGTGCAGTTTTTCACCAGCTATGATATCTACTGTGGGATTAATGAGCTGTTTCAACATCACTTTTCTTTTTCTTTTTTTGTGTCGAGGTTGCAGGTCGCTTGGAGTGACTGGACTCCCCCTGGTCTCTTTCACCCGGTTGTACCTCATAGACTCATCAATGTTGACTCCTATCGCTACAACACCAAGGAATATAGTATCTAGCTTCTCCTTCAGCTCCGTGTCAATGCCAGCAAGTCTAAATTTCTTTGCATTTGGTAAAATCTGCAATTGATAACCTTGATTTCTAAGATGCAAAATTTTAAAGCAATATTTAATTTAAGATATTATTCTTACTGAAATCTTCTCTTGCCGCCACTCCTCAGGTGCATCAACTGTTTTCCTAATAGGGTCCCATCCTAAATCAGTGGCTCCTCTCTTTAGTTCCTTCCACAACTTACAATTCTTCTTAAATTGATCTCATTTGTTTTTTAGCTGGGTTTTGTCGTACAGTCTACCGGTTCTTTCTTGAAAGAGTTTTGTTATATTTTGTAACATTTCTTATTGAAATTGGTGGTTGGTCTATTGTCCTTTTCTACCTCTCCCAAACTTAAATCATAGAAAATTTTCTTTGTTTCTATTCCAAATAGTGGATATCCAACCTTTTTGTTTACCCATCTGATATCTAAGTGAAGAAAAGAAATGTATCACCATAATTTGACGTGTATAACAACAATACATTAATCTAAAATAAGAATATGATAAATAAAAAGTAAAAGTAAAGCTCAGAATCAATTCATAGATATCAAAAATAGCTCCATCCAGGATCACCAATTGTGTTATCTATGCATAAAGATCAGGTGGTATCCATGTCAAATTAGCATGATTGTTTTATTTTCATATTCACAGTTCGTAATTAATTGATCCTTTTATTCTGTTTTTTCCATCAACGCTCTACTAAATATTTCACAGGAAATGTGAAATGTGTCTACCAAATTGCATTCTGAAAGCATCACTGTAAACAGAAACCAAGCAATCAACGGGTCCACAAAATATCCGTAGTAATAAGATCATATAAGTCTCAAGAATTATTTCCGATAAGTTAACAACATCCAATTCACAACATATTTCTCTTTAGATAATTATATGAGTACTGATTTTTAGTTTTTATGACAAATTTTGTTGGTCGAATTACTTGTTTTTGCTTCTCATCAGTGTGGAGTAACATTTTGGGGGGAGAATGTTGAACACCGCTTACTTTTTTTTAGTTTATGTTATATTTTTATGAATATAATTGTATATATTTTGTTGCATATTTGAATTTTGCATGATAGATTAGTTAGCAGCATCCTTACATGTCTGATCAATCAGTAAAAGCAATGGAATGAATTATATATGACCATTGTTTATTTGTTTCTTTCAGAATTTTGTGTACTTATTCTGCATATCCTTGCACTAATGTGAACCCTCAGATTATATGACAGATAAGATACTCATAACCAATTTTTTGTTTCTATTGCGCTATCTAAATCATGTCGTCGAGGCAATAATTAGAGCTCAGTGAGATCTCTTAACTAAATATGACTCCATCCATAATCACTGTTTTCCCAAATCGAATAAGCACTTGAACGTGTTATCTAGCAACAGGTAGTATCTATAGGAAAACAACCTCGTCAATTTAAAATTGACAAGTAATGATCGGTTGAGCCATTTGATAATTATTTTTTATCATCGCTCTAAATAACATTTGAATGGCATTCCGCATTTGATATCTTATCCAACATATATCCTCAGTTAATGCATGGGCATTGTAAGTACACATAAAATTCTGAAAGAAACAAAATAACAATGCTGAAGTGTACTTCATTCCATAGCTTCTAGTGTTTGATCAGTGCCCAACATTCAAATGCATAAGGTATTCCATAGCTTCCTGACTTACCATGCAAACTTTAAATGTATAGCAAAGCATATGCAATTCTATTGATAAAAGTCTCAACAGAAGAAAACTACGCACTTATCCCCCCCCCCCCCCCCCCAAAATGTTACTCCACATTGAGGATGCAAGTGCAAACAATTCGACCTGCAAAATATACTAGACAAACTGAAAACCAGTGTTCGTATACCAATCTAAAGAAATAAACTAAAAAAAATTTGAAATAAATAGATAAGCATTGCTCATATATTTCATCTCATTTCTTTTACTGAGCGTTCAAAACAGGTAAAGATGTTGTTAACTTATCTATCATACAAACTTCAAATATGCAACAAAACATGTGCAATTCTATTTATAAAGTCTCAACAGAAGTAAACTAAATGGTATCGTACACTGAGGAGAGAATAACAAGCAATTCGGCTTGTAAAATTTGTCAGAAAAACTGAATACCAGTGCTCATATATTTATCCAAACAAAATAAACCAATAAAAAAATCTGAAACAAATAGATAAGCATTGCTCATACATATTTCATCACATTGCTTCTACTAATTAATCAAAATAAGAAAGGATTCTGCTAACTTATTCATCATGCATACTTCAAATGTGCAACAAAACATATGCAATTCTATTAATAAAACTCTCAGATGAATTTGAAATATTACTCTGCACTGAAAACTAATCTATCTTGCATAGCTTCTATTGCTTAATTAGAATTACTATAGATGCTGCTAACTAATCTATCTTGCATAGCTTTTATTGCTTAATTAGAATTACTATAGATGCTGCTAACTAATCTATTTTGCAAACTTCAACATTGCATCAAAGCATATGCAATACAAGAAGAAAAAACAAATATGTGCTCAGAAATTTCCCTGCAAAATGTTCATCTACTCATATTCATGGGAAAGAGCAAGATAATCTGCCATCAAACATCAATGGATATATATGCAAATGAAGAACACAAAAAAATTCACAGAAGAAACAAAAGAACATAGGGCTAGGCAGCGAATGAACCGCAAAAAATAAAAAATAAAAAATCAGTAGAGGAGAAGACTTCACCAGAAGGTTGCAACAAGTTGTCGATGTCGAACGAATGGAGGGGAGCGGAATCAAGTTTCAGTCCTAACGATACGAGTGATAATGGAGGACATAGGTGAGGGTATATGCGAGGATAGGAAGTGAGATTACCTGAAATTCGAAGGGGCAGAGGCGTCAAAGACATCTCGCAATAGAGCTCCAACCGCAGAATGCCCTCTCCCTCTTCTGTTTCGGCGTTCAACTTATTGCTGCCCCAACCAACAAAACACTCGAAATAAAAGGGTTCCCAAATGCCGCTTCTCCTTTTCTGCAACGTAAAAGCCGCAAAAAAAGGGTCCTAAACGGGCCCTTAAACTCAAATCAAAGTTAACGAGCCATGCCTAGCTTGAATCAAACAACTTTTAATCAAACGATATACATAACTGATGTGATCATGCTAGTACCAGGCGATCTTTAATTTTTAGAATTTGATTTGGAAACTTAATTTTAGCTATTTGCTCTTACTGTGCTTTGGCTCAAAATAGAAATTTTTTTTTTTTTTTATTTCATGCTTGCTAATGAATTTCAATTATGTTGTTATTTTAAGCTTCCATGATCCTTATTTTCTTATTTAATTTTATGAACTGTATGTATTATATGAACTGTATGTATTATTTTAACTCAGGCAAAATCATTTTGGTTTTGATACCCTCATATAATTAAATTATTTTATTTTTTTTATTTTTTTTTATTAGAGATGGCATATTATTTTTCATGTCAAGCATCGAGTTTCTTTTGTGTTTGCACCTTGCACACAGTTTTTATCAAAATATCATATTTAGGGGAGTTCTTTTTAGTGATTATGCCAAACTTAGAAATGATGGGGAACCCCCTTTTGATAATGTGAAAATTGAGGAGAGTGATAAGATCAGATAATTGGAAATGGTGATGGGGTGTGAACAAAAGAAAAATATTTTACATTCATACCATTCAATTCTTATGAATTTACATATCTGACACCTAAACTTCATTTTTGACATTCATGTCACAATACTTGAGCATGAAAAGATTTATGCATGAAAAGGTGTATTTCACTTTTTAGAAGTTAAAATAGTTGTATTTTTATGTGATCTGATAGATTGGAGTGGTATAAATGTCAAAAACTAAGCTTACGTGTTAGATGTGTGTATACATAAGAATTGAGTGGTACGCATGTAAAGGCCCCAAAGAAAAAAATTGAGCTTTTACATAAGGACGGGGGAAGGATCTCCATGAAGGCTGCGGCGACAGGGCAATACAAAGCAAGTATTAGTGATGATAAGGACAAGCGGAAGTTCATAAAGTGTAAATATATTAGTTCCTTCTCTTGTGATGGTGAGAACATGCATATTTTTCATAAAATGCTTTAAAAATCTTGAGTCCTTAATTATGCTTTCTACTTATTTGTTGAAGCATTTGGACAAGCTAAACGACCAGCTTGCTGAGGCAGATGCCGCACTAGAAGCTCGCAAGAAGCCACCGGAGAGCACCGGGCCACGAATCGTTGGAGAAGGACTCGTAATAGATGAGTGGGTAAGTGAACCTCTCATTATTGTTGTTTCTTTGGAATATTTTCGTATGTACCATTCAATTCTTATTTACATACATATCCAGCACCTAACTCCACTTTTTACATATATGCCTCCTTATCTATGCTTGAAAAATGTGTATTTAACTTCTTAAAAGGTTCAAATAGTGATATTTTTGATGTGATATAAAAAATTTGAGCAGTATAAATGTAAAAAGTCAAAGTTTAGGAATTAGATATGTAAACACATCAGGAGTTGGGTGGTATATATGTAAATGCCCCTTTTATCTTTTTTTTAAGCTTGCTTGCTAACTGCTTCTGCTGGGTAAACTATCTTTCAGAAAGAAAGAAGGGAAAAGTACTTGGCAAGGCAGCAAGTTAAAGCAGTGAATTCATTGTAAAACGTGTTCTGATGTATAATTAGTAGCCTTTCAATGGATAAATTAAGCATGTTTGTTACCGTTGAGGTATACTTTCAATTCATGAAATTTGATTTTTTTGGGCAATTTACAAAGATAAGTTTCTACAATGTTGATGTTACGAACCTGCGGTGCTGTAATTGATCAAGGGTTGATCTTGTAAATGATCTTCTTTGGTTGTCAGAAATAGAGATTTTTAATCCAATGTTGATGTGGGCCAGAAGGGCTTGTATTCATTGATTAACTGGGATGGTCAAGTCCTTCAAATTTTTGTGTTCTGTTGTTAGCATTTACATACTTATCATACATTTCTTGTGTATTTATATATTTCAACCCCTAAACTTTCTTATTTTCATGTATAACCAATGTGTAAGTATTACTTTTTTTTTTTGAAGTGATATATTTGCTTATGCATAAGGTGATAATTACAAAATATTATAAATGTAAATATAAAAGCTTAGGTATTCGATATGTAAATAAATAAAATTTGTATGCTATGTAGGTAAATTTTCCTTGAAAAAGTTAATCAAGTCTTATATTGCTTACACAGGAGTGAATGCTGCATCTTCCAATTCGTAATTGAAAGAACATTATGATTCATGCCATGCATGATATTGTTTTATATCTCAAAAAAATTATAATTTTTTTGAATAAAAGGATAATAGATTGCTCAAGCTATCGGGAAGCCGAAGCACTAAATGTGCCTTTTGGGCCTAATGAATCGAGCTTATTTGTCATGCGTCAAAAGCCTAGTTGGAAGTAGATTGTATTTGCAAACCATGTCCGCCATGGTAAACTTGCCTTTCAGAAGGACTTTGTGAGCTCAGTAGTATTCATGTGAGCTCCTCTATCGATTTCACCAGTACGCATAAATCTCTCCCACCAAGCTCGCTTGTAATCATCGAGCTCTTTCATCAAGTTAGCTTACACCCGCCAAGCTACACCAATGAGGTCGAACAATCCTCTAAGATTGTTTGAGCGACACGAAGAAGGGAATCCATCACTACGCATGCCCTTTTTTTAGGTCGCGTGACGCTCATGATAGTATCTTATCAGCTACAACTCTTAGTTGGCTTTGTACAACATTGCCTAGGGCATATCAATTCTCTATTTCTTTTTCTAAAGGTAACCCTACTAAAGTAAGGACACCTTATGACATTTATATATATAAGAGTTCTTACTCTTTCAAGGAGAGTACATAGGTCAAAAGTGTGGGAGATACCCTCAAAATAATATTCACATTGTACATATAAAAGGTAGATTACCCAAGTTACCAGGAAGCCCAAACACTAAATGAGCCTTCTGGGCCTAATCGATTGAGTTGATTTGTTTTGCATCTAAAACTTGGCTGCAAATATATTGTAATAAGTCATATTTCAGAACTTGGTAGGTTCTTCCGACGAGCTCTTCAATATTCATGTGAGCTCTTCCGTCGAGCTCACTCGTACACAGCGAGCTCTTCCACCAAGCTCGGTTGTAATCATTGAGTTCTTCCATTGAGTTCACGTAGACTCACCAAGCTACACCAATGAGGTCACGAAATGATCTAATCATTTAAGGTTGTTTGAGCTACAGTACGAAGGGACCCCTATTCGTCAATGTACATGCATATTTGTGGGTCTCATGACACCCATGACAACATCTTATCAGCTACAACTCTCAATTGGCTTCGTACGCCATGACTTGAGGTGTAACAATTTTTCTTAATATAACACTACTAAACCAAGGGCACGATGTACGAATAGAAGAGTTCTTACTCTATCAAGTAGATTCCATCGATTAGAAGTGTGGGAGATACCCCTCAAAATCCACCACTCATTTTCCCTTCCTTTAACTTAGGATCTCTCCCAGATTGTGAGGATTCACGAATTAGACACCCTACGCGCTAAAAGTATTCACCACACAACAATTCTTTAAATCAATACTAAATATGAACATTAAAAAAATTCATCAAAAAATTGGAAGTTAATATTCAAAATCAATTAGACGTTGGCCCCAGACAGCTTGAATCGCACTTAAATTATCTATTTAAGATGATATCATCCATTAAACCTCATCGGAGCGTCCTCGTGGGGCCGTTTCGTCATCCCACGGTCAGGATTCAACCACTTCCAACGTCTACTACTCCCAACGGTCAAAAATCTGAATTACAAAAAACACAACCCTACCACTTCGCCTCCCACTGAACCGTCGCTCCAAAAAACCCGCTGCAACAGCGAAATACAAGAAGAAAAAAATTCAAAATCATCTCAAACCTAAACAACTTTCTTTTTCAAATCTCAAAAGCTCTCCATTTTCCAACCCCCAAATCAATGAGCTTCTCAACCGCAGTCCCGAATTTGAAGATTTGGGACAACGCCGCTTTTGACGCCGACGATCACGCCGGAGCAAAACCATTGCTTCCCCTGCAACCCATCTCCATGAACGTCTCCAAATCACCCGATCTTGATCAGAGCAAGAAGAAACCATCCAAGCAGCCTTGCAAGCAGAACTTTGGAGAAATCCGCAATCACGACAATGTAGACGCCGAGATTGAAGAACTGGAGAAGGAAATCCGGCGACTTTCTCTGAAGCTGGAGGCTCTGCTCATCAAAAAGGCCGAAAGAGAATTCAAGATCGCCACTGCACGACGTGGAAGGATCGTACCGGCAAAGTTCATGGAGCAGAAGCCCTCTCCGGCTTCTAAGAAGATAGAAGAATCTCCAGCGAGATTCAGCCGGAGGGGTCTCAGTCTAGGTCCTTCGGAGATCTATGGAAGCGTTGGGAAGTCATGCTTTCAGAAGCTTGAAGGCATCCGAGAAGAAAACAGCCCAATTCCTCTTCTAACCACGGCCACTGAAATCCATGGATGCAAGAAGGATGCTTCCAGTTCTGGTTACCGGCGAAGAGGCCAAAGCCTTGGCCCATCAGAGATTGGTTTGAATTCTCGATCTCGTTTGCCCAATAAGCTTCAACAAATAAAGGAAAAAAAGAAGAGACAGAGCTTGAGTATGAGTCCTAGATCTCGAAAGCCATCCATTTCAACTATATCCGAGTTAAGGAAGGGGATAGCGACCGTTAGTGCCATAAAAGCAATCAAAAGAGAGGATTCCATTCTAAGAAGCTTCAATTCCAAGAAACTTTTTCAGGAGGAACAGAATCAAATCTCCAGCAAAAAGCCATCAAAGAATGCTAGGGTGAGGATTGTTGCGAGCCGTTACAGCCTTGCCGAGCCAGAAAGCAAACGTAGGAAGTGGTCTATATTGGAGCCTCAGAAGCGCTCCTTTTCTCTTGGAGAATCATCAAAAGTCTCGGAATCACCGAAAAAGGGAGAAGAAAATGGCAAGCCCTTGTTGATTCCGAGCTCTCCTCCATCAATCATGAAGATAGCTACAATGCTTCCAAGGATTAGAACGTTGAGGAATAAGGATTTGAGCCCGAGGGACTCGGGATGTGCTAAGAGAGCTTCTCAGTTGGCTGATAATAAATCTCATTTTAGTATGGAGGATGATCAAGTTGGCGTTGTCTCTCCCTGCAAATTCCCTGAACTATGAAGAGTAGCGAAGTCGGGTGAGTTAGTAATGTTCTTGATGGTTTACTGATTTGTGTTGCCTTAAGAAGTGAATATTTGCTTGCAAAAATCGGTTGTTTTCAAGTTGGATTTCTTGCTATTGGAAGTGGATTTCATGAAAGAATTTTGTGCTAGTATCCTACAGGCCAAAGTTTTGTTGGGGCCATCGATGTGTATGGTTCATTGTTGTTATTTTCTTTGCCTCTTGTGCAATATGATGGTATTGTCCATTTTGTTTGGAAATTGCTCAAATGGGAGGTGGGGCTTTCATTTACTTATCTTTTAGATTATATTATTCATATTTTTTGTCAAAATTGTATATTGATGTAAAAATTTTATTGCAGGCTTTTAAAGTTTTGGGTCTCTTAGGTTTGATAGGCAGTTAGGTGAATGAACTAATTGATGTGATGCAAGAATGAAGATAACTGAAAAAACAAGGAAGAATTGTAGATAATAGATATAAAAGTGGATAAATACATGATCTTCACAAGTCCTGTGGTAACTTCTCTTTTGTTTGTGTACTCACTATTACATAGTAGATTATTTCAATTGAGATAGGTCTCATGGATTTTTCCCATTTTCAAGATTTTTCATGTAAAATTGAGGTGTCTCTCCTCGTTCTTACTTTTCTTTTACTTGAGTGTGTCCTAAATTTTTATGTAATGCTAAAAAGCTAAATAATCATTCTACCACCATGAACCTTCCAGCACACATCACATATAATCATATAGTTGGCCATAGATATTCATATATGTTTTTCATGTTATTTAGTGGCCCTTTATATTCCTATTTTTTCATAATCATGAAATTCATGTGTAGGCATCATCTCTTGAAATTGAAATCATCTTTGGAAAAAGTGCTTATTTTTCTTTGGGTTTTATCTGGTGGCAAATTCTTCATTCTTCTTTTGGTGATCATATTTAACTCTAAATATTCACCATAATTATTTGAGGGGACATAAAATTGATTATTTTTATAAGAGTTCTTAATTTTAGTCTTTCAATTTGAGGAAATAAAATATATTGATTAATATTTCATTTTTTTTTATGACCATGGACATTAATTTGTTTTTTCACGTTCTTATGTAGCAGCTCTTTGTTGTTGTTTTCATATTCTTTTTAAAATTCATGTTTGCAAATATCTATATATAATTATGAAATTCAAGTTATTAGCACCATCTTTTGAAATTGAAATCATAATTGGAGAAATAATCCTTTTTTTTCTTCGAGGTTCATTTGGTGGTAAATTTTTGTCTTTAGTTTTATTAACTAAATTAAATCTCTTTTGGTGAGGATGTTCGTGTTTTATTCTTAATCATCCACTCTTTTACATATTCTTTTTCTCACATTCTCATGAAATGGTTTGAAACCTCTCTCTAAGCTTTAAGACTTCTCTCCCCCTTATTATTTCCATGTTAAGCCAATTAATCTAAATGTATCTCAATTCAACTAGCTAACCCTCCTTCAATTCCAATCATAAAAAAAACCCATAATAGTCCTAACAACCTATATTGTTCATAAAATACAATGCCCACTATGCTCATAAAAAATCAATTATCTAAAAAGTCACCTCTTATCACATTATTCCTTTATTATATCCATCAAGTAAAATAAATCCAATATATAAATATTACAATCATTTAGATGCATACTCCACAATTCTTATGTATTTAAATAACAAACACCCAAACATTTACATTTACATGCATGTCACTCGAATCTTTAACATTACATTAAAATTTCACCATCATTATATTTTTAAAAGAGAATACACCTTTTTTATGCCTAGGTTTATGATTCCAAGGTGTTATAAGTGTAAATATTGAAATTTGAGTGTTAGATATGTAAATACATAAGTGTTGTTTGTTTGTAAATTTTTCTAAACGTTATAAATCTTTATGTATTTTTTTCTTAAAAAATGAAAGAATAAAGTGTTCTTAAAATATCTCTAGTATTGCTATCATTTATTTATACAATAGGAGATAATAGGGTGTAATGATTCTACATCTGCCCTGAAGTTCTTTTTATATCACAAAGTTTTAGTAATAAAAGTCAAATTCCTCATATTTCATTCAACGAACTTCTAAAATTGCTAGGGTGGTAAGAATTAACAAGTTGATGAATAGAAGACAATTTTTCATTCATGACAAATTAGAAGTTGGTGTTTGCCTCTCTTAGCGTTGAACATCATTTGATCTTTAGATTATTGCGATAAGCAATCTATCTTCAACTTTTACGATGCCATCACACTTGCTTGTGAGTTGAGACAGTGATTGAGGGTGTAGTTTCACTCTGTGAGATCGAAGTGATGAAGACGAGACCATTCGTCATTCATGACGAATTACAAGCATGTGTTTGGGTGGAAGGCATTAATAAGCTGGTGAATAGAAGGTAATTTTTCATTCATGACGAATTATAAGCATCTAGATGGTTGAGATAACCAAACTTATGTTGCCAACAAACTTGAGATATAGTGGTGGATGGTGTAGGTTCACATCGTGAAATTGCGAGTTCGAATTACGCATATTACCCCTTCGCCTCACCTTTCCAGAAAAATAAAAACTTTTAGGTGGTTATGGCAAGCTTCATGTTTGCCATCAATTATTATGATAAGGAGTCTTGATGATATAATACATGATGAGTAAGGTCAATCATTATTATCAAATTTGAAACCTCGAGTTTAAGCTAATTAATCTAAATGTATCTCAATTCAAATAACTAACCTTACTTCAACTCCAATCATAAAAAAATTTACATCACAACCCCAAGTAACTCTTTTTTCCTAACAACTTATTATTCATAAAATACCCATACCCATTATGCTCATATAAAGTCAACTATCTAAAAGGCCACCACAAATCACATTATTCCTTCATTCTATCCAACGAGTAAAATTAATCCAATACATAAATATTAGGGATATTTAGATACATGCCACACATTTCTTATGTACCACACATTTCTTATGTATTTACATATCGAACACCTAAACATTTGCATGCATATCACTCAAATCTGTAACATCACATCAAAATTAGGGATATTCGGATACATACCAATACATAAATATTAGGGATATTTAGATACATACCACACAATTCTTATGTATTTACATATCAAACACCCAAACATTTGCATGCATATCACTCAAATCTTTAACATCACATCAAAAATACTGCCATCATTATATTTTTAAAATAAAAATACACCTTTGTTTGCATGGGTTTATGATTCCAAGGAGTTATAAGTATTAATATCAAAGTTTAAGCATTAGATATGTAAATACATAAGAATTGTGTGGTTTGTATGTAAATTTTCCTAAATATTATAAAGCTTTATGTGATTTTTGCTTAAAAAAAAAAAGATAGTTATCTCTAAAACCTTCTCAAAATATCTCAACTATAAAATAAACTATTATTATTTATACAATAGAAGATAATATGGCGTAATGGTTGTACATTTGTCTGTTGAAGTTCTTTTTATACCTGAAACTCTTATTAATAAAAATCAAATCTTCATATTCCATTCAACAGACTTCTAGAACTGTTAGGGTGGGACAAATTAATAAGCTGATGAATACAAGAAAATTCTTCATTCATGATGAATTATAAGCAGGTGCTTGCCTATGCCCCCTGTGCTGAACATCATTTGGTCTTTAGATAATTGTTATAAGCAATCCTTCTTCAACTTTAATGATGCCAACACACCTACTTGCGACATGGTTGTTCAGGATGTAGTTTCACAGTCAGATTGCGGGTTCTAGGCGCACATATTGCCTTTTGGGTTCATCTTTCTCGAAAATTAACAAGTTTTACAATGCCATGAAGAAAATGATTTGAAATATTTGACCATCAATGAAAGCTAAAAGATATTGCCCAATCATTACGTGGTTATTGTAAGCTTCTATTCATCATCTATTATTATGATAAGGAGCTTCGATGTTATAATAAATGATGAGTAAGATCAATCATCATTATCAAATTTGAAACCTCAAGTTGTTACCAAAGCAATCCCTTATTATTTCCAACGTTAAGCCAATTAATCTAAATGTATCTCAATTCAATTAGCTATCCCTCCTTCAATCATAACATATTTTACATCACAATCCCGAATAACTCTTTTTCCTAACAACCATGCCACACAATTCCTATGTATTTACATATCAAACACCCAAATGTTGGGAATGAAACAATCCTCTTAAGCTTTACCAAGCTTAGATTAAATTTAAGTCTAAACGATACCATGGAATAAATCACACAAATTTGAGAAAAATGGAACAAAATTTATAAACGGAAGCACAAAAAAGAAAATCCATAAAAGCACAAAAGACTTTAACGTGAAAAAACTTGAAAACAGGAAAAAGCACGGAGTCACACCAACATGAAATTTTCACTATGAATTCAAAAAGTTTACAGAGAACACACTCAATTCCTCTATACAATCAAGAAAACTTATAACGCTTCTCTCCAAATCCTTCTTCTCAATCCGACAAGAGAAACACACTTGAAAGTTTTTTCTCTGACACTTCTCTTCTTCACCAAAAAATTGTCGAAGAAAACACACGCTAGAACTTCTCCATTCCGTCGCTCGAAAATACCTTCTTAAGTCGAATCCTGGAAAAGCCGTATCGGGAGCAAGAGAATCCAGAACTGGGTGCTGGATCGACGGTCTCTCAGGCAGGAAGACGTTGTAAACCTGAGGCGTGGGCATGGGAGTACCCACAGTTGGGTGCAAGAGCACTCACATTGGGAGCATGAGCGTCGTTGGGTGGGCGCAAGGGCACCTAGTTACCGGGTGCAGGCGCAAGGGCACCTAGTTACCAGGTGCAGGAAT
>NW_018164444.1:20043663-20047562 GCF_001263595.1 Phalaenopsis equestris
GCCCTTGAGCGTAGGAGCGCTACTGGAACCTGAAGCGTGCCCACAGTTGGGCGCAAGGTGCCTGCATTGGGCTCATGAGCGCCCCTGGTTGGGGGAAGACGCTTCAAATAAAATGTGTCCCAAGCAGAAATATCACAAGTACCACCACGACCGAGGCCTGCGCAGCCCAGTTACTAGGCGCAGAAGCACCCCTGGTTGGACGTAAGGGGACCTGTAACACCAAAGACCAAACATTTATATTTACATGCATATTACTCAAATCTTTAACATCACATCAAAAAAACCACCATCATTATATTTTTGAAAGAGAAATACACCTTTTGCTTGCATTGATTTATGATTCCAAGATGTTATAAGTGTAAATATCAAAGTTTGACTATTGTAGATGTTGTGTGCTTCATATGTAAATTTTCCTAAACATTACAAAGCTTTTTATGTTTCTAGCTTGAAAAAAAAAAAGAAAGAGAGTTATCTCTAAAACGTTCTCAAACCATCCGAAGTATAATCTAAAGTATCATATATTTATATAACAGGAGATAATAGGGCGTAATGATTGTACATATGCCTCATGAAGTTCTTTTTATATCTTAAAATTTCAGTAATAAAAATCAAAATCTACATATTTCATTCATCAAACTTCTAAATCTGTAGGGTTGGAAGGAATTAATAGGCTCATGAATATATGACACTTATTCATTCATAATGAATTATAAGCAGATGTTTGCCAAAGCCCCCACTATTGAACATATTTGGTTTTGGGATGACTGCATTAAACAATCTATCTTTAACTTTTATGATGTTGGCACACTTACATGAGACATTATTGTTGAGGGTATAATTTCCCACCATGAGGTCGTAGATTCAAATCATGCATATTATCCTTTAGGCTCACATGTTGCAAAATTTATAATGCCACAAAGAAAATGATTCGACACATCCAACAATATTGTGGTGAGTGAAATGGCCATCAAAAAAAGCTAAATGATGTTGCCCAATCATTAGGTGGTTATGGCAAGCTTCATGTTGGTCATCAATTATTATGATAAACAGTTTCAATGATATAATACATGATGAGTAATATCAATATTTATTACCAAATTTGATACCTCTAGATGTTACCGAAGAACCGCCTTTGGAAAAGTACAATTTGTTTCTTGCTCTAATGATGATTGCGAAAAGGACACCCATCAAGAGGTCATATGATTGTGATTTTCATTAGGATTGTTATTGGGTTAAGTCAACTTGAGTGTGTGAGAGATTAGAACTTCACTTGTTAAAATCTCAAGTTATTCATGTTTTATTTATTGTTGAGTAAAACTTTCACTCACATATGTCCAAACTTGCTTAAATTTTTTAATGTAATTATTTAACTTGTTTTAAATTTTTAATGTTCATATTTGATGTATATTTGACTTATTTATATTAACTGAATAATCTAAAAATTTAAATGAATATTCAATTTTTCTCCTAATATCAAAATTTCTATTTGTAGTTAAATTTTTTATAAGACATTATACAAGCTAAGAGTTTGAATGCATATTTGATTTTTTAATAAAACTATTAACAAATAGCTTTAAAAATCTAAATAAATAAACAATTCAATAAATCATATACTAATATTCAACCAATTTCTCATATTAACAAATATTAGTATACACTGTAGAGTTGTGGATACAGCCTTTTAGACTCTTCTCTCTAAAAAAAATATATATCAAACAAATAAATAATTTATAAATTATAAATAATTTTTCTTGCAATGAAATAATGTAAATAATACATACTAACATTAATATATAGTATGCTACTGCTAATAATTATATTAAATTAATTTTATTTAAATACTATATATATATAAATATATATATATAATCTTTGACATTATTTATTAAACAACAAATAAAAATTTTAGTGAACATTAATAAGCTAATTAAATTAAGTTCAAATTTGTCATTTAATTCATATTTATTTACCAGTACGAACAAACATAATTTTTAAATAGAGCTGAGTTCAAACTGTTCATCAAGTGAATTAGTTCATTTAAAGTCCTTCCTAATTGCCATATAAGGTGCATCAAACATTACTATTATTACAAAACTGCTGATTGAAATACCTCAGATTTCAACTTCAGAGAAACAAACATTTTCGAGCGAGTTCAAGCCCAATCTTACCAATAGATTCGAGAGAATTTTCAGATCATATCTGAAGCATTACATCTTATTATTTTCTTAAGCTAAAAAAAATATAACCAAATCATGACTACCAACTTCAAATATTAGACCCAAAGACACCAAAAACAGCTATTGCGGAAACATTTAGGCTAACTTGGGATGCATACATTTATAAAAGTTCAGAATTATAGCGATACTTGATCAAGTTAAATGATAAATATATTCAAATGATGCCAATAAGGAAATATCGAGTGAAATATTTGCAGATCTAAAAGAATATTTGCAAGAAGACAAATTATCAACCATCAATTCAAGATCATTGCATACAAGGGAGAGCACTTTAAAATTATAATTACATCAGCAATACAGATAAAAGTGACTAATCTAAAATTTTGTTACAGAAATACCTCAAAACAAAAAGTATAAAAACAAGCTCCATTAGCTTTAAGCTCCTCGAGCCTCCCTCCTGGTGGCATCATGCAGAATATCAATGTCGACTCCATCAGGGGGGAGCTGGACATATCTAACTACAGAACCTCTGATGAAACAATTTCTAACAGAGAGCATATGGGGGTACTTTTCTTGGTCTACAACCCTCGTATTTTCTAATTTTATGTTCAGATATTGATCGACTGAATGAAGAATGCCTTTGATTGCCAAGTCATTCTTCAGCTCCACTGTCACCTCCTTCCCAACAAGTTCCTTGAAGTAGGAGAAGAAAAGCATCTTTCCTCCCACTTCACTATATGAAAAAAAAACAACCAAATAAAAACAGAGATCTGCATAATATAGGGAAAAATTACTAATGCAATAATTTGATATCATAAAACATATAAAAGAGAGTAAAACACTTTAGGGGAATTTACATGCATTCCACGCAATTTTTTTTATTTGCATGCAATCCTTTAACTTTATTTTTTTGGATTTATGACACCCAAATCTTTCACATCACAACAAAATAACACAATTTTAACTTTTCAAAAAGTGAAACACACCTATTCAAGCATAGGGAATGTGGTATGTAAAAGCTGAAGTGTAGATGTTAGATATGTAAATACATTGGGATTAAGTTGTATGCAAGTAAATCTTTCAAAAATTTATGTATCTATCTGGACTCCATTCAATTGGGAGGATTAGAGACTCAATGACAATTGAACTCCAGGGAAAACTCAATGACAATTGAACTCCAGGGCCAGGGAAAAAAAAAAATCTAAATAGAACCATGAAAAGGAAAATTGAATAGAACTTCCAGTTGATTAAAAAATGAATGAAAACGTAAACTTAATCAGATGACATTTCAGGTTCTAGAATTTCACAGCTAAGGAAATATGTTCCAACGTCCTTAAGCAAATAATTTAGGATTTCTTTGGGAATGTTGAGTGTATAAGCAAAGAATTGATTTAGAAAGATTGTATCTCAAAGCCTTTACTAAATAAAGTAGTTGTTAATAAGCAGTATTTTCACAAAATAAGGCATTGCCTCAGAAAAGTCCAATAAAATCATTTTAATGCAGCAGTTCAAGGAGGTTCTCCCTGGTAAACAGGGTCTTAAACTTACCACACCTCATAAATTTGGACAGTACATCATCAGCAATTGATGTTTGATTAAAAATTCTGAATTAAATAAGGCTGACGATCATGTCTAAACTCAAAACCCAATCTATAAACCCTAACCCTAAATTTCATTCAACTCACACACACACACACACACGCAGATTGATATATATATATA
>NW_018164444.1:20047572-20072382 GCF_001263595.1 Phalaenopsis equestris
TATATATATATATATATATATATATATATATAAGTTATAGGCATTGCCTCAGAAAAGTCCAATAAAATCATTTGAATGCAGCAGTCCAAGGAGGTTCTCCCTGGTAAACAGGGTCTTGAACTTACTACACATCATAAATTTGGACAGCAAATCATCAGCAATTGATGTTTGATTAAAAATTGTGAATTACATAAGTCTGACAATCATGTCTAAACTCAAAACCCAATCTATAAACCCTATATTTCGTTCAACACACACACACACACACACAAGATATAGATATATGAAAGTCCTTGTAACCTATCTCATGGCGAAGTG
Source organism: Phalaenopsis equestris (assembly GCF_001263595.1). Taxonomy (NCBI): domain Eukaryota; kingdom Viridiplantae; phylum Streptophyta; class Magnoliopsida; order Asparagales; family Orchidaceae; genus Phalaenopsis; species Phalaenopsis equestris. The sequence goes on from NW_018164444.1 coordinate 20,047,891, forward strand.
ATTCAGCTCTCCCACGACTAAACAAAATTTTACACTTTCTGCACCTCACACAAATTAGGACAAAACACCATAGGCTGCATCATCTTATTATAAGTCAAGATAAAGGTCAATTGCTTAACGGGAGAGCAGAAAATAAACAAATTGGAGAAGAAAAAAAAAAGAGAGAGGGAGTTTGCTACTGGATAACACCTCAGAAAAGTCCAATAATGTCATTTGAATGTAGTAGCCCAAGGAGGTTCTCCCTGAAACAGGGTCTTGGACTAACAACACCTCACTAATTTGGACGACACATCATTGGCTGCTGAAGCAACAATTAGAAATTTTCTAATGAAACATAAAAGAAATAGTGGAAAATAAAAGAATATTTAAGAAAAATCATAACTGATAAACTAATAGAGCAATGGCTCATTCAACTATCAACTTTTCTTTCATAAATTTTCAGAAGCAGAACTGACATTAAAATCGGTGCATATAGTCATCAGAGCCATATGTTAAGTTCTTAAGACATAAAAAACAGGGCGATTAAAAACATAATAAGCATCATAAAATTATCACGAAATAATATATTAACAAAAATGCACTTTGTAAATAAATGTTGGCTCATATTAAGAAATTCAACCATTGATTTTGAGTGTACATCAGTAATCATACTTCAGAAGCGCGGGTAATTTTTAAATCATTGCCAACATATTCAAACGCATAGGAAGAAAACAATAAGTATAAGAAAGCTAAACGCCATACAATCTATAAGAAAAATAAAGGATTTAGGAAATAATTGATAAAACAATAAAATAAAGAAGAATCAATACATAAATCAAAAACTCATATGGAATATAAGACATATCTGGCGAGTGATTGGAGCAAAACGGCATAAAAAAGGTTTAGCCCAATGAAGACGACTGCAATCTATAGCTAAATGACAGACATTTAATTGCAGATGCCATATTCTTTCACTTTTATCATAATTATTCCATTCAGTGTAGAGATCTCAAATTGCTAAATATGAGCAAGGCGGAGAACTCAAAAGAGTAAGAATTTAACAAAATATACAAATGTAGCCGTTGCTTTGACACAGATCTGTCAAATTAACAATGAACAGAACTGCAACACAGAACGGACGATAGCTCTTGCACGAGCAATGGGGCTACCTTCGTCATGGGGTCTCGGAACAGCCCGGGGTGCACCGTGCGGAAAAAACGGTTCAATAAAGACTCAAAAGACCGACCATTCTACGCATTACAAGCAGCAAAAAAACCCTAAAATCTACCGCGAAAACCTATAACAGGGATCAAATAAGAAAATCGAAGCTTTGGATTAATGAACAGAAAAACCAGCCTCTGGTGAGAAGATCGCTACCTTCAAATTGAGAAACCGAGTAAGGCACTGGTACGTCTAGACGGAAAGGGAGGTGGGGAGGGTTTGCGGAGCCGCGGTATTAATAGATATTTCAAGAAACCCTAGCCCTTGCTCGAGGCAACAAGCTGCTGATCCAACGGCGAAAGGTAGTCTTTTTTTCTGCTTATAAAGTGGGTTAAGATCTGAACCGTGCATGTGATTGCCACGCACAGCCGCGTAAAAGGCGAAGGATCTTAGGTAATGTGACATGTTTGTAGGATTGCTCTTGATTCTTGGGGTATCATTTTTTTAGTGTATTTAAGGGCCGATTGAGGGAAAATATTTGTGTAATTTCAACTACATGCAGCATTGCATACTTCCGAGGTTATTCAGAGGGTACAAGGGGGTTATATCCATATTATACTGCCTTGTAACATTTCTGTAAATTTCCCTATAATTTATATGTACCTACGGAACTACAGAAGCACGGAAGTTACAGAGAGGTTACAGGGAGGTTATAGGAATGTTACAAGGGGGTATAACGCGGATATAACCCCTCTGTACCCACAGTATAACCTTCCAAGGTACGTAGCGCTGGGTACAGTTGGACGTACACAAATATTTTCCTCGATTGGAGAGCGTTTATTTGGTTTAGTAGTATTTTGAAAATGCCACCTTCACATTTGTTTAACGCATTCAGGGCTATATGTCGCCGTTATCTTTTAAATATTAGGAAATAAGGAGAATATGAAAAAAATAGCTTAAAAATACACCCGCAATAAAACATGATGAATCCATTCAAGATAAAGAAAAAAATAATTTTCTACAATGGTTCACTCATCATGTCACATGAAATTCATCACAACTTCGAAATAGTGAAATATTTCAAGTGTAGTAAAAGTATCTAAGAAAAAAACTTTCTTTATACTCTATTGCCATCAAAATTCAAGTGTAATATTAATACAAAATAAACAGAGATGAAGAGTGTAGCCTAGACCTCATTCAACATATATGCTAAAAATCTAATTCAACAAACAATTCAAAAAAAAAAATGAAGAGACAAAATCTCATATACCTTTGTTGCAATAAGGATCATAAATGTTACCATTTACTATTAACCAACTAAACTAACCAGCGCACAGTCAAAAAAACACACGACACTACATGCTACAAAAATCGCTTCCACCAGCCTTAAGAAACAATTTTTATGAAAATAAAATGAATTTCATAACCCCAATTATGTACAACAGATAACACAACTAACTAGGTATGGTCATGGCAATGAAGCCTACAAGAATCGTCTCCATCAACAATAACAAACATTTATGCAAACAACACAGATGTCATAACAATAGTTATATACATAACTAATTATACATGCTCAGGGGATCACTGTACTACAGGCTACAAGCTATGGGCAATAAGAGTGATAAAAAAAAATCTAACATTAATTATTAAAAACGTAAAATATCCATGAACCAATAGGCCCGACAACACTATTTTTGGCCTTAAATTTACGTCATTGCCAAATCATCTCTAGAAAATTATCCTCAATAAAAATGTAAAACTGAAATTGCTGCTTCCAATGACCAAAATTTCCTAAAAAAATGCAAACTCTAAATAATAAGTACAACAATATGAATGTACTAAACCTAAAAGATATAACACATCCTTACTATCTCATGTTCTAAATGTTCAAACACTAAAATATATATCTTTGAATATAAGTGTCTAACTAAAAGAAATTAGATTTGTCAACTAACTAGTCATTATTCAGACAATAACCTCCTTCGCAATTACCCAAAAAAAGGTTCATGCCATTCATTTGCAATATTATAGATACGAAACAGAATTACTTCTTCAAATATTGGACTGAATGACCATACTTTCTGGCACCAAAGATGATAAAATTTTCTCAACAAGAATGTCAAACTAAAATTGATTAGCAAAAATTAAAAACAATGAAACTATAATATAAAGAAATGCGGCATAATCATAGACTAAAAGTTGCAAGAAAATACCAATGGTTCTTTTGATGCCTTATATGAAGAATGAACCCAACTACTAGTGTAAATCAAAGCATCAAATGACTTTGGTGATCATGAGCTTCTATAATCTCTGAGTAGATGACTATATGTACTAAAAATTAATTCAGATGCAACAATTGTTTTAGAGATTATTAAAATGTATTTTTCCATCTTGCACAGAGCCTTATACTTCAATGCCTAACATTTTCCACCACTCAAGTATATCGAACTCAGAATCTGGGCATTTCACACAAGTCTCTTCTAAGCAAAACTCTAAATCAATTTTTTTTTGTGGAACAAGGAGGCTTAAGAATCGATGAAATCATACAATCCATCAATAACATCATCAACACTTCTTTGTGGACTATTTGATGTTCCAACCATTTGAGAGGATGATGATTTTGTGATTTCATTTAATATATTATGTTTTTGAGTTGTATAGTATGCATAGAGCTCAAAAAGATATTATTTTACAATTTCATCTTCTCATTAACTACATTTGAACTATAAATATTTATCATTTTAGCATCTAATATGTATGCAATTGAAAATAATATAGAACAATCTGACCAATATTTATCAAAAGTTTGCCTTCATAGAAATGAATATGTTTGAGAGAAATGCATTGTCAAATATCCATGTTCTATCTAAAATCTTTTTATCAGGAATCAAATTTGGAAGAAGCTTGTTGGTAGTTAGGTATCAAAAGTAATATCATGAGTGTAAATAAGACAAGTACAAAACTTAGGATAAAAAATAATAATTGTATTTTAAGCCAATTAGAGAATGCATAAAAAAAGTAAAGACTAGCATTTGAAGCTTTCATTATGACAAATAACATAGTCCAACAAATTTTAAAGTTCAAACCATGAAACCAAGTGGCAACTGGCAAGAAATACTAAGAGAAGAAAATAAAATATAGGTCACTGTCAGTAACTGCATCACTGAAACTGAAGCCAAGAAACGTTGAAACAATTTAAACAAGCCAATAAACCTTCATCCAAATTATGTCTAAAAGTAACCACAAATCTAAATATAAGGAAAACATAGAAATCCTTATAGAGCTTAATGATTCGAGATTTGAATTTATTGCTTCGAAATAATTGAACCCAATGCACTAACGAGAAGGGAAAACAAGAGAATGGAAATGCCAAGGGCAGGACAATGATGTCAGGATGACGACTTAAAGAAAGATCAAGAGAAGAAAATGAAATTGGAGACACGGGTTAGGGCAAGCCACTAGCCTCAAATCAAGCAGCGTTTTATATTTTTATACATTCATTCGATGGATCACTGTCGTCCATAATTAATCTAAGCTAGCAATGTTGTCGAAGCACCAAAAGTCTGCAACTCTGCTTGGATCGGTCGCATTGCCTTGTAAGGCTCAGATCGAAGTGAATTGATAACCTGACTGACAAAAAAAAAAAAATTGTATTCAAATTGATGTTGGCTCAAAATCAGATCGAAAAAAAGATTAATTTGAACATTTGGCTCATAGCTCAACTCAATTCACTTGATTCGATCAAAAATCAATTCAATCTTCAAACAATCTTCAATTTCAATTAAAACTAATATCCCTAATTAAGTGTCCCAAGTTAGAAGGCACTGCCTCTACAATAGAAAGATTATAGTAGGTGAAAACCCATTCTTTAAAGAGTCAAAGGAGAAATGAAACAACAAAAGATTTAGATAATAGGATGAAGATTTTTAATTAAAAATTTAAAAACCCATTCTTTAATGGTAGGAAGCATAGCATGCCACTTGACATTGGCCAAAAGTGAAATTTAAGAGGAATGTGACATCTCACAATCAAAAAAATGGAGCTTAGTGCAAGAAAATGACAAGACAACGAGAAGCAACAGCATAAAAAAAATAAAAAAAATTGCATAAAATATTTATGTACATTAATTGGTTTACATTGAAAAATAAATTGATTTGAATTGATTCATTAAAAATGAGTCAATTTTTTTTTTCAAATAAGAGCATTTAGGACTCTGATTTTTAGTTTGGTTTCAAAAACAAACACATTTCATTTCAAATTCTCGGTGAATTCAAGTCAGCTCAAATAAAATGAACTTTATAACAACTCAATATAGTTTGATTCTACTTGTGATTTGATTTATTCGATTATATTTATACTTTGATTTGATTTAATTGATTTATCACATATGAGAACAAGCCATACAAATCGATCAAATACACACCTCAACCAAACAACCAAATCATACCATATCCCTCTTCCAAAAATCCAAGCCCTATACTTTAAAATCATTTTTATTTAAATAGACAAGTTTATCTTAATGAAAAAGATAGGAAAACATTATTAAGATACACTAAACTTTCAAAAAAAAAAAAAAACATAAAAACAATCCCAAATAAATCCATTCTTTTTATTATATTGATGCTTAGTAAACTAAACATTTGTCCACAGCATCCCAAGGAAACACCAAAATTCATGTAAAACCATCAGCCAGAACCACAAATATATGCAAATGAGACAGCTCCAAAGCTAAAAAGTTCAAAGTAATATTACACGCAGTAGTTAGGACATTTATAACAAATATTTCATATATATATATGGAAAGAGAGAGAGAGAGAGAGAGAGAGAGAGAGAGATTGTTCCTATGACCCTCCCTACATCATGGAGTGTAGAGCAATAGAGGAGATTTTCTTATATGCAGAATGCCCAATTTATAATTCCACGGCAAAATACATTAACCCTTGAAAACCTGAATACAGTCTGGTGTTCTTTTTCTTCAACGGTTCCATGAATGGGGAGAGTAATCCATCGGCGGACGAACGTCGCGGGATACAGGAGAAGGCCTTTGTGGTGGAGTTGCAGCATAAGGAGATCCTGCGTGAAAATTATTTGGAAAGTAAGGAAATCATTATGAGAGATTGATGTAAAATTTCAGCCACAAATCTATAAATATACATAATTTCTCAAGCATTTATGCAAGCTTTAGCTTAAATCAAGCCAAAGAGAATTTTGAAGATTTCAAATCCTTCTATTTCGGTTCAATCCTGTACTTAAACAAGTCCAACTATTTACAAGATTTAATTGATTTAACGGATTTAAGGATTTTACCCTCTTAAATATTAAATCTAAAACAAATGAGCAAACAGGTCATCAGGATTTAATGATAGTCTTAACAAACAGTTATTAAGAGTTAATCTCCACGAGATTTATTAAATATGAATTACTACAACCAAATTATTATGTATTTACAAGGGACTTTAACATTGATGAAGTTCAGCGGAAACAACAATATAAATCAATGGTGACATTACATCAACTTAGTTCTGAGCATTTTCAATCTGGAAAATATTTTAGCTATATAATTTATTACCAGAACATGTGAGTGAATTATCACTTAAAAAGACCATGAAACGTGGCTGCAACTAAAACATTTCAAAAAATCACAAACAAACAATGGAGAATAGAATACAGATGTTGAAGCATAAAGGAAACTGGCAGCCAACATACAGTCCTGCCTTGTAAAAGCTACATATAACTTGCATACACTTTATATATAACTTGAAAAAAATATATTATAGCCTACGCATAATTTTATCTATAACAAATGTGTGTATCTGTTAATTTTCAATCAAATAAAATTGAAAGGTGGACTCTACATGAAAGTGAAAGAATGATATCAATGCCAATGTAGAAAGGACATGTTTATTTGTTTAAAAACCAGAAACCATAGTCTACATGACAATTGAATTTGCTGCATGGCACAACTCCGTATGATGCAAATCTAAATCAATAAGATTTTAAATTGCACAGTCCATTGAAATATAATAATTTTATTTTTTATACACAAAATAATTGTAAACAAAGTTATATTTACCTATTATGACCTGTTAAAATGTAAGTTCTACTATTATAATGGACAACTTTTAGCCTTCGATAATTTTAGTTTAACATCTAAGTTCCATTCCAGTTTAAAAGCAAGCAACAGGTAAGCCCAAAAATGGCTTCCGCAGTAAAGAGCAACCTACCATAAAGTGTTTGAGGGGAGATGCGGCCATATTGATCCAACATTGCAGAATGGCGACTGAAGTGAGTATCCCCAGGATCATGAACCTGCCCACCATGACTGCCATAAGAGGGTGGCATTGTTGAGTAACCGTAAGGCCTGCTAATGGGGCTTGAGCTCTCAAACTTTGGTCTCAAAAAGGCATCTGTTGATCTTGGAGTCTGATACGAGCTTATTTCACCGAAAGAAGAGGAACTTCTTCCAAATGAGCTTCTATCATGGAGATTTGAGTCATTGTACACAGTATGGTGATCAAATTCACTCCTTTGAAATGGTGCTGGCGTCCTATCATAGCTTCCAAAGCGATCAAATTCATTTCTGTGATAAGGAGTCCCAGTGCCTTCATAATTCGTATATCGATTAGTTTCAAAAGCTGGTTTTGAAAACGGAGCAAACTTAGTATCAGTTGTTCCTAAAGGATGCTCAGAAGAAAAAGCAGGCCTGCCATATGCTGGTATAACCTGAACCATCAACAAAAAAAGAGTTTCATGACTGATTGGATCACATTTTAACACTTAATATCATAAATCAACTCATGCATCTATCATATCAAACAAACAATGAGGTTAAACTTTGACTAAGCCAAACATCATTATCACTGAAGTACTATTGCAGTTATGAGCATGCAAAAGAAAAAGCAATTACTTCGATAAATTCTTGAATACTGCTCAAAACGGTAATCTAATGACTAGTTACAGAGTTATTTTATACTCAGTCCTTTCCTCCAGTACATGTTCTATTTTAACGCGTCTGCCCTTGCCTCAACTTGCATTGTTATCATTACCCACATCCAACAGATTGGGTAGGTATTATGATTCCTCATACTCAAATTGTGAGTTATTGTGTGAGGTGTTATACCTAATTTACATATTTTTTCCCCACAAATCTTAACCATGTAGCCTTTAGTCTACCATTTCTTAATGTAGCAGAAACATAAGATAAGAGCATGAATTAGAGAATTGCAATTAGATCCATCATCATCAACAACACTCCAAATCTTAAAGCACGGAAGTTAGATCAAGCTTGGTTGGCCTCTCCTCTTCAAATTCAAGTATGTGTCTCTTTCTACAAGACATGTACACCTTCCTCACAAGAAAAGCAGGCCCAAATGCTTTTAAAGCGGGAGAAAAAGAGAGGGAAAAAGTGTAAATTCCCTCCAAATTGTCTTAGCCATCCCTCCTATCATGACCAATTTAATGCATAGAATCACTCCAATTCCATAAACAGCTTGAACGGAGCCCTAATAAACTCTCAAGATGTGCTTTCATTCTTTCATGAATAAAAAAACATCGGGCACTCCACTTCTAAAATATTAAATGAACACTGATGCTTTTCTTGTGTTCAAATCTGTTGGTGAAGCTTGGTGGTACTAGACTTTAGTAACTTAAAGCTATGATTGTGTTTTTATTATCGCCTACAAGCTTAGAAATAAACCAAGGCGGGTACAAACGGTCGGACTGCGAGAACTAAATTTTCTATATTCATTTTTCTATAACTAACATTTAATATTTGAAAGAGCCACTAAGGAAATTAAATTAAGATGATACAATTAAATTTATCTCATTACAGATTCTTCACGTCTTTTATAAACATTCCCTCTTCAATTGCTCATCTTTTAAATCATTCAATTACACTTAAAAAGTTAGTTTAAAATAACTATGAGCTAACCAAAACCAGTGAATACTTATAATTCTAAACTACAGTTATACATGGGAAAAATAAATAATGTACATGTCAGTTAATTTTTTTTGTAAATCAATATAAAGTATTAGATATTTTAATAATATGATCACTTACGATATTTCATGTTATTTAATGAGTTTTACTATTCATGTTATTTAATGAGTTTTATTTAATGAGTTTTACTATATCAATAATATATTTATATCATTTTATATATGTACAACAATCACAAAAGCATTGTCTAAAAATTGTAATAATTAAAATACTTCAATATCAATATCATTTTCCATATATATGCGTACGTACCTTAATATTCTCTTGCTAGTGCAATAAAGATATAACTCCATCATAAGCAAACATGCACATGCAAACAAACTATGAAAATCACTATTTAATAATAATGATTATTTCATTCTCATTTGAAATATACTCGTACAACATTTAATATCTATAGAATTTTTTTTTTTAAAATGCTAAGTGCACAACATTCCTACAATATGAACAACATTTTCATAGAATCATAAATCGTGAGTTTGGAGTAATTTCAATATAACCAGTGACAATAACATTAAAAGCCTTTGATCTAGAAGAAGCAAAATATTATTATAGTATGTCTTCTTAGATTTACCTTGATCAAGACTTCTAAAATTGATGCTTATAATAAACGTGATATACATATTATTAGAATTTAATTTATTCATATTATTTTAATTAAATATTAACATTATATTATTTAAGTAATAAAGTTTCCATCATTTTACTTTATGAAATCCGAATAAACTTTATTTTTCTATTAAAATTCATTAATTAAAATATAATATAAAATTTTCCTTACCAAAGTTTGTTAGAGTCAATCTTCCTCTAGCTCGCACACTTCGTCTCAATCTACTTTCCTCCAATCTAAAATTCTAAACCAAGAGTCCTAATTTAATAAATATATATATATATATATATATATAATTAAATCAAATAAATAAAATTATTAAATTTTACCTTTAAAAACTCAGTCGTGCCCTAATCCGCAAGAAAGAATTTCTTCTTGCCCTTTGCACGCAATTTCACTTGCATGAGGGCTCCTTCCTTTCGATTACCTACAATCGGCTGCACGACACCGACGTCGACTCCTACTCTGCTTGACACTAATGCTGCCTCCTCTCTGCTTGACAGAGACGTCATCGCCCGTCAATGTTGGCTAGTTGAAAGCCTTAGCTTACCACTCATCGTCTCCCGCATGCGTCGTTTGACTCTCTATGTAAGTTGATTTCGTCTCTGATTTATAGATCAAAAGTACCTTTTGTATTTCTAACTCCTCGCTTCCTCTCTCCCTCTTCGGTTCCCCAACTCCTCACTTCCTCTCCCCCACTTCGATTCCCTCATGTATTTGAAACAAAGCGTCACAATTTCACACATTCCACTCGTCATCTAACTCCCAACCCCAAAAGACATGCCATAAACCCTCATAGCAATCCACCATCTTCCTTCCCCATGCCCCACAAAAGAGAGAAGAGAACCTAAAGCTAGCCTTCTCAAGATTAGCCACTCCAACCATGCCAAAAACCACTTCAAAGCCATCCATTAGCCTCCATAGTTCCCCCTCACCAAATCTGGCTCCCATCTCCAATCTCCACATCTCATCTATGGCCTTCCCAATCAAAACTAGAGCCTTCCACCAACATGCCTCCATAAATAATTCTCTTTCATAATAATAATTATTACTCATCCTCCACCGTATATAACACTAAACCTAAGTTTAATTATTACTCATTCTTTTGCATATATATATATATATATATTAAAGGAATGATCAGAGGCTATTATACGAGCTTCCAGTCACCCCTAATGTGCCTAACAATTCGAGTGGCACCTCCTTAAGGCCAACAGTGCCAGAGGGGATTCGAACCACCAACCTAAGGGGTCTCATTCCATGGAAGTCAACCAACGGGCTGAGGTACGTGGCATATATATATATAAAGCCCAAAGGCTAATATATTAAATAAAAAGTAGGGTACAGATAAATTTTGTGGATGGTCATAAACATGACACCTAGCCCACACAAAAACCACCAAATCAAATGGTTCTAAAAAGGAGAAAATACAACAAAAAATATAAGAGATCAAAATAAAAAACCAAAATGTGCCAAAATAAGAGTATCAAGTAGCTGAAGAGCGACCCGATTTTGCCTTGCCTCTGCCTCTAGTTTTAGGGAAGGAGCTAGATAATAAATTGGTAAGATAAGTGCATTGTCAGTAGTAACCAATGTATCATCCAATAGATTGCCTAACTCGACTCGTCCTTCGTTCTTTCTCTTCCTCCTCGTGTAGATCTGTCATTCCTCATCCGAAGATTGGCTGACCTGATCAACTGAATGGTCTGAAGTGTGCATGATATGTGTAAGTTGTTGAACATTGGAAACAACTACTTGTTGTACCAACTGATCTTCTATCGGGTCAAAAGAGCACTCTCGTGTGTCTTAACATGCAAGTGGGTCTTCTTCAATAACAGTAAGTGGTACCATCACATTTGGATCTGTATCTGTAGTAAGGTGTTCTTCATGTGGAACTGCGATGTTGGAAAGATGATCGAATTGACAAGAATGGTAGGTGCCTGATCTTTAGTGACATTTGACTTTAGATGCGGATGCAAGAGATAGTAAATAGTAGAACTATGGCCAAACATACTATACAATGAGAGAAATAAGAAGAATGTGGTTCTATTTCAACTTTTTGTCAATACCAGTTGTGAATAGTGTCAATACATATCTCATTCGGAGCTAATTGAGTAATATCTCTCTCAACTAAAACACAAGACACAGAGGGTCTGGTGACAGCAAGCGTAGGAATATCCACCTTGAGAGGCTTACTGTAAGCAATTAAAGCAGTTGCTGAGTAGAAAATTTTCAAGTTGAACAGATGTAAATTTAACCTCGAAAATTTTATCCAAACTGGAATGATAGGGGACTCCGCTTTTGAATCCAAACCGACAGTCCACTTCAGAATTTTCATAAAATGATTGTCGATCTTGATAATTTTGCTAGAGAAAATACGAGTATAATCAGCATCGTGAGATACTGAATAAGTATATGTCAACCGTCTAGTAGATCAATTTTCCAACTGCCCAATAGTTTCATAGCACCAAATTCTTTCCTAATGATCTTCAGTTTTGGGTGACCATAAAGAAATTTTCCCACTAGAGCAAAACGCCAAGAGGACGCTAGAGCACCAATTTCAACCTCAGTGAGAAAAAGTACAAGCTTCCATTTTTTTCCCAAGCTTTTTGAAAAGAAGTGTGATCACCGCCACCTTCAAGAGCCTCGTGGTACGATTGTGGAACATTGCAAAACTTACCGATATCAAAAATAGGCTCTAAACCTAAAGGAGGGGCAATGGGTAAGTCGTTGGCAAGGGCATTTGCATAGGAACAGAGCGTCGATGCCATCTCCCTCACAAGATAGTCACGGTCAGGAAAGAAACGGTCAGACGGGCTGCAAGGAAGCGAGGGCGTTGAATTGTTGGGCAGCGTCGAACAGAGATGACGTGAGTTAAGGGAGCTGCGAGCGACAGAGGTTGCGAAGCAGACAGAGGAGCTGTCGAGCGCAGACCAGGGAAACAACGTCGAGCAGAGACGACGCGAGCTAAGGGAGCTGCGAACGAACAGATGCTACGATCGAGACGTCGAGCAGTATTGAGACGACGACGAGAGCAATGGAGCGAAACTGCAAAAGAGACGTCGACGTTGACGCATACGCCCGTATGGAGCGAGAGTCAACGATGCGAGGTCCTCTCTCTTCAAGCAGTAGAATCAATTGCAATCGAAATCTCCATTGGAAGCCCTAGCGAAGCTATATATATATCTTAGATCTTACCCTAAGATCAACATTGATATATTTTATGCCCCGTGTCGTTTCTTAGGCCTATTGATCAGATTACTATACTATGGCATCATTTCCTTGTATGATATCATTCATTGTATGTTACTGTATTTTTATTAACAATTTATTTTCACAGTCTTCATTCCCATGTGCTATAAAGGATTGATATAAATATTTTTAAACTTGTTAGTAACTATTTAAAACAACATGGGCATATGATGCTAGCAATTGTATTTTCATTCACATTCATCTCCCTGTTGTAACCATAAAAATCAACATGTACCACAAGAATCTTAAATTGATTATTAATTTTCTGACTTTACCTCTTGATATATTTTCAACTTTATTTTTTTTTACATTTGATATTTTACCATACGAAGTATTTATAAAGCATCGGGACTTAAATACTAGCCCACCTGTGGAAGGCTGAGATTAATTTTTGCAGGTGTCTACAAATAGATTTCTTAGCAAATACAAGTTTTTTGCCAAATGACACTCATAAAATTACAGAAACTCTGACCAAACAGACATGGAACATGTACACGGATTGTGATACCCAATTCAGATAAAAAAATGTAAATTAAAATTTTTTTAGTATATCTCATATTTCACATTCTCCAAAATTCATCCAAACTATTTAAGTTTTTTTCACTTTTTGTACTACATCAAAGCAACATGTTTCAGATGTATTTGACATGTTATGTTTTGATGCTTTAGCATGTATTCAGTTTGTACCACATACTTGAAGCAGATTAATGAAATTTCTTCCAAATTTTGATGACTTTGTTAAATTTCCCTTTTGTGCGATATATATATATATATATAATGGAAGCCCTAGGACAGATTATATTGAAATAAAAAAGTATACAAAAAAGTTGTATGAGAGGGCCCAATAGATGATGCCCTACTCATACGATACATGGTACAAAAATATCCCAACAAAAAGATACAAAAGACTCAAAAAAAAAAAAAAAGAAAACATCTAAAAACAAGTGTCTATGAACGAGGCAATTTAGACCTGTCTCTTCCTCTGGTTCTTGGAGCGGATCCAGATAGCAAAATTTGAAGTGTTGTTCCATTGCTAAGAGTGACCAAGGTATTATCTATTAAGTTTCCAAGCTGAACAGTGTCCCCAGCCTCCTTCCTCCGCCGAGAAGTGTAAACTTGTCATTCTTCTTCTGAAGACTGTTCAATTTGATCCGTAGAAGGAAAGTCAGTTGCAGCGATGAGTTTATATATAATTCCATTGTCTATGCTTATTAATTCCCATTGATTTATTCCTTACTTGTGCAATTGGGGACATTATAGCAGAGGGTGGAGACAGAACTAGCCACCGGACGAGAATAACCAAGTAACATCTGCTATCAATTTGGAGTGTTGTAGACAAATTTAAAAAGAATAAGGAAACTTTTGAAGATATTAAGGTGAGAGAAATGTATACATATTTTACATTTTATTGAGTCTATCTATATCTTTTTATTGAGGTAATATTGTACTTGTTCGTATGATAGAGTGCCTTTTTTGGGCTATATATATATATATATATATATATATATATAAATATACATAAAGCCCAAGGGCAAATATATTAATACGGAAGAAAGATACAGAAATGTTGCATGAGAGGGCCTAAAAAAAGTCTAACTCATCCAAAACATCACACACAAAACTCAAATAAAACAAAGATACAAAAAAAAAACAAAAGCCACAAAAGGGCACAAAAGTGTTAGGGGCGTCCCACTTTAGTCCTCCTGCCCCTAATTCGCGGAAGTGAGTCGGCTAACAAATTAGTAAGTTGAGTACCATTGACCGTAGTAACCAAAGTGTCATCCATCAGATTCCTGAGCTCAAGTAAATTTTCATTTTTCTTTTTCCCCCTGGACGTGTAGACCTGTAATTTCTCATCCGATGATTGACTTGTTTGATCAGTAGATTCTAAAGGTGGTCGGACAGTTGTAGGTCGTTGCACATCATGATCCCATGAGTCCGAGTAATACCAATATTTTTCTGGGTCTGATGAGACAGTAGTGAAACAGTAGAAGTATTTCCACCTGTATTATCGGTGATAGGTTCTAAAGCAGGCGGGGTCTGGAGAATCTCTTTTTCCCCCCACGATAGAAGGTTTCAAAAACGGGGGAGCTACAAACGGGGACTGAATGGTTGACATATTGTCTGCGGGGAAGTGACGTCTTCTGGGGTATCCTTCTGATAATCAATAGGGCGCGCCACGCAGCCTCTAGCGGAGCAGTTTGTTTTTTTGGTCTGAGAAGGGGGTGCAAATGATGACATTGAGAACTGGAGTGTTTGAATATACGATAGTTCGAACAATACGGCAGAAAACACTCAATCTCTAGTAGTGGTGGTAGTGGAGGGGTTGCCAGTATAGACAAACAATATTATCCCATTGTTACAAAGCACAAACTCATGCAACACCACAAATACAACTTACATTCATTTTAATACTATTAAAAGTAGGAATGTCCGTCTTGAGTGGTTTTTCATAAGCTAAGGCAATGGAGTATAATACTTTTCGAGAAAAATAATGAAATTTCATACTAGGGAGGCGAATCCAAACAAGAATGATTGGCAGTTCCGTCTGTGGGTCAAAATTCGCAGACCATTTCAGAATCTTCATTGTTTTGTTATCAATCCATATTATCTTTCTAGCGAATAAGTGCATGTAATCATCTTCATTACTAATTTGAATAAGAATATGTCTCCCATCTAATAGTCCAATTTTTCACTCTCCAATGAGGTGCATAAGTTCAAATTCTTTGCGAATGAACTCCATTTTGGGATGACCACATAAAAATTTCCCAACCAAATTCAGATGACAAGAGGAAGCAAGTTGAATACCTTCAGCTTCTGTAAAAAATATGACAGGCTTCCCATTTTACTAACAGGTTTCTTGATGTCCTCCGCCCACTCAAACAAAGGAGGAAAAGATGGCAATTTAGGTGTGTCTGAGGCGCGGACACCCGAAAGGGCAGCTGCATACGATCTGACCGAAGACATCAAAAGCTTTGAAAGGAAGAAGAGAGGAAGCAGTGAGCGCAAAGAAGCCGTAGAGGACCGTACCCGCGAGAGAGAGCCGCAGAGGACCCGCAGAGGACCCGCAGAGGAAAGACATGAGAACATGAGACGAGCCGCAGAGCCTCAGAGGAACGGAGCTGCAGAGGAATTGCTATGCGAGAAGGACTTGCAGACAGGCGACAGAGCGAGGAAATCTCGCGAGACGGGAAGACGCGTCTCAGAGCAAGAGAAGAAGCGAGGGAGACGAATTGAGTCGAGCGCGAAGACCAGCGAAAACCAGCGAAGACGTAGCTGCTACTAGGGTTCGCCATCGGGCGAAACCCTAGCAGAGCCGAGCGGGATCAGAGATGACGTCATCGGGCGATAAAAATTAGAAGAATGTATTAACTTATATATGAATACTTGTATGCTGGTATATGCATGATAAGAGTTCACCCCGTAATGGTACGAAAAGGGGACGTTAGTGTACCTGCGTGCATAGTTTATATATATATACATACACGTGAATTAAATTTAGTAAAATCTAGTAAAAACCCAATCATTCCGCTTTATTCTATGTGAACAACAGTTTTGATCTGGAGAGTTTGAGGGAGGGGAAACAAAAATTTAGAGGACGAATTGGACGGTAAATGTAAGAAAATTAATTATATAAGTATCTATTTATAGATATCATATGTAATCACAATTAATCTATTAATATCATTTTTCCCTCCATTTTTATTATGATTGTGGTTAGCTAAAGCTGTTTAGCTATTAGTTTTTTGCTGCAGGTTTTGGTAAATAAGGAGACTAGAGGAATAAAATGAATATAGAATTGAATGCAGGGAAGCCAATTTGAGATTAGGAATTCCATTTGAGATTATTAATGTGTTGAATTAATTTTAATTTAAGTCATCCTTAAATTAAAAAAAAAAATTATAAGTTTTAGGTTATCTATGCAAAGCGACGAGCTCGAGATAAACCTAGAAAAATTCATGTGACTGACTCGACTACTGAGGTGAGATACTTGCTGCCAAATTAAGAATCAAATTATCCCTATGACTGATGTTTGTTATTAGTTATTAGTATATATTTTTTGTTGCGTTTGCATTTAAGAATTCTTTCATGTTGAGTATACTTATCACTGTCAGTTTAATTTAATGATGTAAATAAAGATCGGTTAGTTTCAATTTTATAATATTTCATAGAATTATAATGGCAATACAAATTGTAAATTATTATGTCATTATATTTATTGCGCATGTTAATAAAATGATTATTACAAGTACATTCAAGTTAAGAAATAAATGCAGATAAAAATGAATATAAAAAGTAAAATTAATCGAGAAAATGTCATATGCGGCAGATATACTGTAACCCGCACCAAAAAGGCAAGCATTCATAATTGAGTTTTCAACTCTGGATATTAAAGTTGGAGCAAACCATTTGATATTTGGATTCATTGATAAAGCAAGACATTGAGATGATCAACCTTCAACAGTAGTGATCCTAGTCGACAAGTTAAATGACGACTCAATGAAAAAAAGTAAGTCAAAGCATATACAAAAATAAGATAACATTCCTAAAACAAAAAGGATTTAGAATAAGGGTGAAATATGAGTAATGTGAAGGCATATATAGCATTATAGAGTGTAATGAGAGAAAAAAATGCTGATAACGGATTGATTATTTCTAACTACTACTTCATATACTGCATTTAAATAATTAATCTTCTATACTAAGAGCATGTAAGCATATTTGTTATCATCATTATTGTTACTCATGTTAGCTACTAACTCACAAGTCCATCATTTCTTTTTATATTTTATATGGTGTACCTTTATTTAGTATTGATTATCTCATTGTGCGTGTAACTTATCCATTATTGCTATGTTATTTTTCTGGAAGATATAAGAAGCAAACGGATTGTTAGCCAGATGACATGCCCTTTTTGCATAGCTTTAAATGTAAAGATTTTAGCGACTATAGAAGAAGTATGATTTCATATTTAAGTGATTTAGAAGCTCTATATTTTATTTAAGGATTGTTTACGCATGCTTCCTTATTTATGTTTGATATTAATGAATATTAAAAGATTTTAAATGTAAACATTTACTAGTGACGATTTAGTAAGACTAATTCTCTACTCATTTGATCTTAATGAGTACACTTCAAAATTAATGTCGATGAAGATTATGCTAGATTAAGTCGTATGTTACACCTCTGGTTGACCTAGCTGGTTGACAGAGCTTTGACACAAATGCCCTAATAGCATTTAAAATATGAAGATCCTATAACGGCAAACACCATACCACCCCTTGCATACACATGGTAAACCCAGACAATCATGGAGCAGATTTCTTTCAATCCTTTGGATTAACTGTACAAAAGAGAGTTCTTGGAAGTGTGCCGCAGTTGATCCAGCACAAGTACAAAGTCAAAGAATGCATTAAAACATTGCATCTACATCACAAAGCATCATCAACAATACTCTAAATGTCAACTCATTGAAGCAAGTTCAAGTTTAAACGCCGATCCAAACGCCAAAAGTATATTTGCAAATTACAACCAGTAAACTTATATAAATAACTATGCTGAAAGTCTGATGGACTCCAATGATATAATTATCATATTTTCAACTACAAAAACCCCTAAAGTACTATATTTGCAAATTATTGAAATGAATAATGAAGCCTTTACTTGTAGACAAATCACTTATGTGAAGCTTCATAGCCGATCCAAACAATGGACTCTGATGACTTCCAACTTAATCCTAGTATTTTTGTTTATTTCAATTCCCACTACAACTGCCCCTCACCTTCTACGTTTTTCCCCTTCCTCAAACCTAATTGCCAACATATACAACAACAACAACAACAAAGCCTTAATCCCACTACGTGGGGTCGGCTACATGAATCTTTTTTCTCCATTGTGTCCTATTTAGTGTCATATTTTCATTTAGTTCTAGTAAATTAAGATCATTTTTAATACAATAAGCCCAATTCTTCCTAGGTCTACCTCTGCCTTTCTTAACACAAGTCGAATTTAAAGCATCTACTCTCCTAATCGGATCATCTAATGGTCGACGTTTAATATGACCAAACCATCTAAGACGACTTTCTCTAATTTTGTCTGTCACAGGAGCTACACCAACCCTATCACGAATATATTCATTCCGCATTTTGTCTCTAAGTGTAAAGCCACTCATCCACCTAATCATTCTCATCTCGGCAACACTTAACTTATTATTATGCTTCTCTTTTAAAGGCCAAAATGGAGGGGTGAAACACGAGGACTTCCCAGGAGGTCACCCATCCTAGTACTACTCTCGGCCAAGCACGCTTAACTGCGGAGTTCTGATGGGATCCGGTGCACTAATTGCCAACATATACTCCCTCAAAATCCTAGAAACCATCCCATAGTCCCTCAATGCAATCCAACATCTCCTCTCCCCATCCCTATAATAAAAATAATAATGCTAGCCCTGGCGCGGAACTGAATCCCTGGACCGGGCGCGGGAACCCACAGCAAGCCCTGGACCGTTTCAGATTAGGAGGCGCAGTTAACCGACCCTCCGAGGTGCTAAAGTTGCCGCCCATAAAAAGTGGGTCACTCCTTAGTTAGCTAATAGAATTTATATGATGTTTTTATGTTTTAGGTTTAGTTTTTGATCTGTTTTATGTCGAGACAGCCATCAACATCTCCAATTCTCTCCCCTAGGGATGTATTTAAAGGCAATAAGGTGCTCCGACTATAACTAATCCTGAGGTGATATTTATTAACCATTCCCTGCTCCCCGCAACCCTTCCTCACACAGCTACTTCACTCTTCCAGCCATGTCGCCCACTTCCCACCCCCTTTTTGGGCCAGACCTCCCGTCTGCTATCCTACCATAATCTGTCTCCTTACTTGCACCCCGCAGCCTGCCATCCTCCTCCTCCATGTCAACCTAACTGTCTGCCACCTATTCCACCCCAACCTCCACCGCAAGCCTTCCCTACAACCAGTTGTTGTTCCATGTCATCCCCCCATCCTATTATTAGCCTATTGTCACATTCTCATCGACCAACACCTTCACAACACAACACTAATTGGAATTATTGTTTTTTTGTTGTTGTTGTTATTTCTCATTTCATTGTGTCGTTGTATTGCCTAGTGGCTTTTTCTAGTAATAATATTGTTTGTCTATTGTTGTTTGAATTAACTCCAAAATTATTTAGCATTAGAGGTAGCCTAACACTAGTCTTATCTTATGGTTTCTAGTATCCTCCAATACCCAACCCTATCTCCACCCCAAAAATTTTCTTTTCCAGCCTATATCACCCACAAACACTATTTCCACCTACCCACACCTAAACCTTAATTATGTCGTCGAGGAGGCATCTGTCAAAACCTAATCAAGAGTTTACCATGAACGGGTTACAGAGGCTACTCAGCCAAGTGCTACAACGGCTCTATGCCATTGAGAAAGGACCCAAGGAGAGGTCACAATCGACTATAATAGCAAGATTCGAGGAGGAGAGCGAAAAAAACATCTAAATCCCTTTTGTAGTGATGATTTCAATGAAGAGGAAGATCAATCTGGGAGATTCGAGATTCAATACCAAAGAAGGCAGAGAGAATAAGTGCTCGCTAAAGGGCAGAAGTCTTAGAAGAATAGCAACCACAACACAATTCCAGCCAGGAAATATTTTAGATGTCATGTGTATGGGCAAATTACCTCAAATTGCCCAACAAGCCGAGTTGTCCTTCACTTAGTAGGGTGTCATGGAGGAAGTGAGCGCGGAGGAGACAACTGAAGAATCGATTGAAGAGAACCAGCTCCTGGGAGATGAGGGTGAGATGCTACTTGTGAGGAGGGAGTTGCAGACAGAGCCTCAAGAGAAGAACTCATGGTTGAGGCATAGAATCTTTTACACCAAGTGTGTCGTGAGAGCGGAGGTGTGAAGTCTCATCATTGACAGAAGGAACGGTGAGAATATGATCTCTGTTGTTATGGTGAAGAAGTTGGACTTGACTATGCGGAAACATTAACAACCAAATTCTCTTACCTCATTAAATAGGAGTAATGAGATAGAGTAGATCAACAGTGTTTGGTAGAATTTTTCATTGAAGATCAGCTGCATGATCAGGTGTTGTGTGACGTGGTACACATGAACGCCTGCCACATCCTGTTAGGAAGACTGTGGCATTTCGATCACAAAACTCAGCATGATGAGTTCGAGAACACTCACGCGTTTATAAAAGAGGGGATGTACATTGTTCTCATGCCCATCAAAGATTCTAGAAGAGCAGATATGCACATCTCGAAGAAGCATGTGGCCCCACATGCCACCTTTTACAATCGGTGTGGAAAGCCATAGTGGCGATAGCCTTAGTCGACTTGGAGGGGACTAAGGAGGAGACAGCCACCAAAGATGATTCAACCACTGCTAGTTGAATTTTGGGACGTGATGACCAACCATTTACCAGAGAGTCTATCACCACTTGGGAAAATTCAACACAACGTAGATCTTACCCCCGGATCGGTGTTACCAAATAGACCTGCCTACATACTAAGACCGGCGAAGAACGAGGAGTTGCAAAAACAAGTGCAGGTTCTTATTGCAAGAGGGTTGGTGAGAGAAAGTACCAACCCGTGTATTATTCCCCGCGCTTTGATGAGCCTAAGAAGGATGGATAGTGAAAGATGTGCATTGATAGTTGAGCTATCAATAAGAACACCATTAAATATATGTTCCCTATACTATGTCTGGATGATCTATTCGAATTGTTGCATGGAGCCAGTATTTTTTCCAAGATTGACCAAGGCAACGGATATCACCAGATTCAGATGAGGATAGAGGGGTGAAAAATGACCTTCAAGACTCAAGATGGGTTGTACAAGTGGACAGGCATGCCCTTTGGGTTGTCCAATGCTCCTAGCAAGTTCATAGGGTTGATGAACCACGTGTTTTGAGCTTATATAAGAAGGTTCATGGTAGTTTACTTTAACGATATTCTCGTCTATAGTGGTTCGCAGAAGGAACACTTGCAACATTCGTGGTTAGTCATTGAGGTCTTATGTGTGGAGAAGTTATATGCCCTCCATAAGAAGTGTCACTTCATGAGAACACAAGCCTGCTTTTTTGGGTACACCGTATCGGGTGTAGGCATTCAAATGAATCCGACAAAGATTGAAGCTTATTGTGATTGAACACCTTGGCACCATTTTACAGGCAGTTCATGAAGAGCTTCTGAAAAAGAAGGTGACACAAGCCTTAGTGTTAGCATCGCCAGATTTCAACAAGTTATTGAAGGTGGAGCGTGATGCTTCTAATGAGGGGATCAGAGCAGCATTAAGCTAGAGAAGACACCCTATAGCCTTCTTCAATGAGAAGTTGAATAAATTTCAGATAAATTATCGATAAACCACAAAGAGTTTTATGTTATTGTGAGAGCCCTTAGCCACTGAAGTCATTGCATGTTAACTAGTGAGTTCTCTCTTCACAGATTACAAGGCTATGAGGTTTTTGAATAATCAAAGCACAATAAAAGGCAAACATCCTTCTTAAGTTAAATAATTTGAGTCGTTCCAATTTGTTCTCAGGCACAAGAAGTCAAAAAACGAGTAGTAGATGCCTTGAGTCGCCGCAACTTATTGATCACTTCCATGCAAGCACAAGTTGTGGGTTTTGAGATCGTGAAGGAGACGTATGAGGCAAATGAGGATTTCAGGGAGATCTAAGAACAGTGCCAGGAAAAAACTACAGGGAAGTACCATCGAGTTGATGGCTAACTGTTCCGTCAGAACAAGTCATGTATACCTAAATATTCGCTGAGAGAGTCCATCATTCAAGTGAGTCACACCAAGAGATTAACATGCCACTTTAACAAAGACAAAGACCCTCGCATTGGTGAAGGAATTTTTTTTTTTTTTGGCCCAAACTGATGAAAGATGTGAAGTGAAAAGTCAGACAATGCAAAGTGTGTCACCCGGACAAAGTAATACAGAACTATACACACCCTTACCAGTACTAGAGGCTCATTGAGTGGGATTTTGTGGTGGCTCTTCCAAGAACGCGGCTGAGCAAGGATTCATTCATGGTCGTGGTTGGCAGGTTCTCATAAATGGCTCATTTCGTGCCTTGTCTCCAGACATCAAATGTATCATATATAGCTAATTTGTACATCAAGAAAATCGTCAAGTTGCATGGGATAGCGAGAACCATTAACTTTGATATGTACGTCAAGTTTCTGAAGCACTTCTTGAGAATCCTATGGGGGAAGCTGAGTAATAAGCTATAATTCAGCTCAGCAGCTCATCCGCAAATAAATGGTCAGACAAAAGTGATGAACAGGAATCTAAGGAACGTCCTAAGGTGCTTTATAGGAAAGAATACCAAACAATGAGACATGATTCTAGCCCAAGTCAAATTTTCCAATAACAGATCCATGAGTCAACTATGGGATGTACCCCCTTTCAGTTGTGTATGGGCATAATCCACTCACTTCACTTGAGCTAATACCAATCTTCCTACGTCGGAAGTCTGTGCAAATGCCAAGGCGAGAGTATAGTAGATTCAAAAGTTATGAGGTTGGGAAAGAGATCACAAACAGAATCACAAGTATCAAGCCCAAGCTAATAAAACTAAGAAGACAACTTTTCAAGAAGGAGATCTAGTGTAGATCATACTGAAGAAAGAAAGATTTCCTCCATGATTGTTCGGAAAACTCAAATCTAACAATGCCTACAGGATCGACTTGCCAAGGGATTACAACAATTGAACTACCTTCAATGTGGTTGATTTGACTCCATACTACAAGGAAACATGAGTGTCGACGAATGAGGTTGAAGCTCCCCAAATCCCAAGAGATTGATGCGGACATGAATCCCTGGACTGGGTGCGGGAACCTACGGCGAGCCCTGAACTAATTCAGATGAAGAGAGGGGGTTTGACCGTCTCTCCTTAGTGCTTAATTTGTCACCCATAAGAAATGGGCCACTCATTAGTTACCTAATAGTATTTATGTGACGCCTCTTTCATCTTCCCGAGGGAGTCGAAGAGAGGGAGATGAAACGAGCAGTCGGAAAACAAAAGGGTACTTTCATTCTATAAACCAATGTGAGACGGAGGCAAGATTAAGATACTTCGTGGTAGAAGTTGACCTTAACGACTTACCAAGGGAGTTGATCGACAATCGACAAGGGCGACAAAGTTCGCAAGAGCATCAAAATCGATAGCTAACGAGGGCAACAGTGTGGGAGGTCGGCGTCGAATGCACGCACTGTAAGTAAGAAGCAGTCGAACGAGGAGGAAGGTTATTGTGGTTTTTCTTTCACTGTTGTTTGAAGCCCCTGCACTTGACTGATTCCTAGCAAAAGAGAGGAAGGAGCTCTCACGCATGCGGGTGAGAGTTAGATCTCGAGTGCAGATGAGGAAGAAGAAAGGAGGTCCCGCATTTAATGTTTCAACAATGACATTAAATGGTAGGTTTAATATTTAATTAGGTTATAGAATACAATTATATATATATATATATA
>NW_018164444.1:20072392-20132165 GCF_001263595.1 Phalaenopsis equestris
TATAAATGTTTGAGTTTATGATTTAAATGTTAAGTTTAAATGCATTTGAAATCAGGATTCAAGTTATAGAAGTTTTTTTTGTGGATCGAGAGAAGGATGGCGATAGCAAAAAATATATGCTTTATTTCCAAAAGTATTTTGTATAAATTAATAATATTTAATATCAATAGCAATGATTTAATATAAAGTTTATCTTAATTAAAAAATATAATAAAACAATAATTAATAATTAAATTAAATATAATTAAGTAACGTGACAAAAATTTATTAACATGAATATTTTATATTTTATAGATGTTAATTTGAAATAAGTGATGAAACATAAGAGCAAGCAAATCGTCAGTGATCGAGGTGAGTTTTTGTACATTAAAATTATAATAGTAATTTATTTTCTTATAAATTTGATACATTGTTGATTGTTCAGTTAGATTTTACGTGCTCTTTAATTTCATTTGATTCTATTGAATTGCGCATTACTAATTTTTGGATATGTCTAGTCATCTACATAATTAAGGTTATTATATTATAAACTGAATGTAATGAAAATAAAATAATAATGAGATTTACTATTTGGATTGCTTGCATGTGCATGTATGACTATGATGGAGTGAACAATTTATAATACTAGTTAAGGAATGCTAAGGTACCTGTGCACTAAATGGTAAAGGATATTGATATTGAAGTGTCTTAACTAATATAAATTTTAGACGATACTCCTGCGATGATTGTATATATATAAATGATATAGAGATATTATTGATACAGTAAAACACCTTAACAATTACGAAATATCATGAGCGGTCATATTCATAAGCTAGCAAAAGTTTTATTATTTATTTATTAAGAGCTTAACTAATATGCATATTATATTCTTTTCATTATGCTACTATGGTTTAGAAATACGAGTATTCAATGACTATGGTTAATTCACTCTTATTTTAAACTAACATTTTAGGTTTAATTAATTGATTTAAAAAATGAGCAATAGAAGAAATGTTTATCAAAAATGTGAATAGACAGTAATGAGGTAAATTTAATCAGACAGCTTTAATTCACATTCCTTGGTGGATCTTTCATTAATTAAATGTTAGTTATAGAAAATAAATATAGAAAATTATAATTCTCGTCGCCCAACCGCCTTGTACTCGTCTTGGTTAATTTCAGTCCCCAGGTCGGGTCGAGACAATTTATATATTATTTTTGTGTTCTAAGGTTAGTTTTTTATCCGATTTTTGTAGGGGCAATCATCAGCGTCTTCAATTCACCCTCTTAGGGTTGTATCCAAAGGCAAGAAGTTGCTACGACTGAACTCATCCTGAGGTGGTGTTTATCTATTATTTTGAGCTCCCTGCAACCAATCCCTGCTCCCCGCAACCCTTTATCACGCATTCGCTTTCCTCTTTCAGCCCTACCGCCCTCTTCCCAACCCCTTTTCCTGCCACCAACCCTACTGCCTGCTCTCAATCAAACTTCATCTCAGACCTCCTATTTGCTATACTACTGCAATCTGCCATCTTAACTGCACCCCAAGACAGCCATCCTCCTATGTCCTGCTGACCACTTATTCCACCTTAGCCTCCACCGCAAAACTTCCCCAACACCAATTGTTGTTGCCTGTCATCTCCCCATCATCTCCCCATCCTACTGTTAGCCTACCGCCACCCTCTCACCGACCACGACATTCGCGATACTATTGTTGTTATTTCCCCTTTCATTGTGTCGTTGTACTGTCTAGTAGCTTTTTCCAGTAATAATATTAATTATTGATTGTTGTTTGGGTTAACTCCAGTATCATGTCTTGTCAAAATTTACCCCTCCAAGTATATCCCTCAAACCACTTCAAAAGCCCTCCACTAGCCTCCATACTTCCTTACACCCCTCGCCTTAACCCTACATCCCATCTCAACCTCTCAACCAAGACCTTCCCACGTAAAACCTAATCCCTTCCCCATAAGCATACCACCAGAAATAATTACATCCCATTACTGCTTCTCAGCCTGCACCAAAAAAACACACTAAACCTAACCCTTATAACCACCACACCATTCCAAAGCCAACCACGCCAATCGAAAGCCTCCTCCACATCACCATACATCACCAACAAGGCACTATTGTGCATTCTCCTTAAAAACTTCACACCAGCAAAACATCACTTTGATGTTCCAATAGATCAAAAGTAGTTTTCTCAACCTACAATTGAAATCCATCTCCTAGTCTTCATTGCACATGTCTAAATCACCAAAGCAAAGCTAATCACTGTGATATATAAATTATTTTAGGTCCATCCTTCCCTAAAATACCCACATAAGCCAGAAAAATAATAATTAGATATAGCAATCCACGTATACGTGGCCTAAGTAAAGTTGCGTTTATGACATCTTTACAAACTCCACTCCCCATACAAGTGACCAAGCTTTCATTCGTGAAAACAAAAAATCAATAGAAATTTTTTTTTCAACTATTGCAAAGAATTATTAAGCTATATGGCCAGTGCACTTAGCACAACACTAACTCTAGGCTCATCAAGCACACAAGAACAAGGAGTACAGAACCCAAAGTCTAAGCATACGTAGTAACTTTGCAATATTAAATAACTCACGCATGTTCAAAAATGTAATGAGTGAACACAAATGAATGGTGGTAATTTATGTGGTGTTTTGCAGGCCTTTTAATAGGATTTATCACCGGATTTATAAATCCAGGCAAATGCTAAAACGCATGAGTCCCATGGATTTATGAATTTTCGGATTTAGAGTCCCAAATTTTACCTTCGATTCAACTTAAATCCGAATTTACTAAATCCAGGGGTAGGGTGAATTTAACGAATTTATTAAATCCTACTAACACTAAATCCTAATTGCAGCCAAACATCCCCTTAGGTTTCAAATGTCAAAATCAAGATATATCTCATTGAAGCTTACTTGGGATGGACTTGAATAATCTGAAAATAGCAAATTAGATTGGTGAGTCGGTCTGCATCTTTCAGAATCTGCAGAATAAACCTAAGTAGCATTAGACATTTTATAGCCACTTATTACTGAAAGAATGCATGCTTAAATGACATTCACTGACGCCACAAACACTCACTATACATGTGTGCGGGCGAGCGCACAAACACTCACTACACACAAGCGTGCGCGCGCATGCACACACAAATACATAAATGCATACATACATTTGAAGAAAAAAAAAAACCTGCTATATGTTCTTTATTAGCAACCAATGGTCTAGGAAATGATTGGACAGAACTTTCACGAGATGAAGGAGAAAATTCATCCTTTATGCTCGTCTTAGAAGATGGAGGAAGCGCACGCTTCATTTCATTTAAGTAACGTTGTGCCTCTTCTCTGCCTAGTTCTGGGAACATGACCTATCGACAAGAAATCAAATGCCATGAGCTAGTTCTTTGCACTAATATAAGAAGGTCAAACACTTAGCAGACACTGGCAATGAAAAGACAACAAATACCTCATCAAAACACTCAGTAGAACCAGACATGTTCTTGCTTGTAGGTAGGATGTAGTTAGCTACAAAAGAATGACACGCAAAAAAAAAAAAAAAGTTACTTCCACATTAATCACAGAAAAAGGGTTTTCAGTAATATGTTAAGTCAGGAACCAGCAGCACCATATTTTCAAAGATTACCTATCATCTCATTTACCGCATCTGCGGGAACTTCTTTTCCCATTTCTTCAAATCGCTTGGCTGCTCGAGCCCTGAGCTCATTTGGCATGGGAAAAATAACCACTGCTATCTGTGGATTAATTTTGTCAGCAAGCAATATTATGAATGATCATGAGATCAGGATTTCAAGAGTTAGCAATGGCAATCATCATCTACTTTAAAATGTTTCAGAACTACTTTGCGGTATTTCACAAATGACTTCAATTTACGGTGGAATAATTTTGTTAGAAAACAATATTATGAAGGCCATAAGATGGGAATTTCCAGTGTTAGAAATTGCAAGCATCATCTACTATAAAAATGTTTCAGAACAACCTTACGGTATTTCACAAATGACTTCAATTTACGGTTCCGGGCACTCTTGTAAACATTAGTTTGATCAATAATGTAGTTGCGAGGAGTCTTAGCAGCTCTTGCCAGCAATGTATTAAATATCCCTGTAGCACGATCCATCAGAAGCTCAAATCGTTCACCATAATTGCGTTTTCGCAGGAGCCCTGGTACCTGTTTAAAATTTAGCCTACATCAAAACTTTCGTTATACAATATTAATTACTTAAAAGCAACAGATTAGAATAATTACAAGGGACCTTCATTATATCAAGTGCTAGGTTGGTTCCAAGTAGCACATATCGCTTTTCTGGGTGCTTCTTCACCCATCTTTCGGCCCAAGTAGTTTTGCCTGAAGCTGGCAAACCAACCATCGTCAGAACCTCACAATCCTCTGGTTTAGAAAACATAGGACCAAAGACAGCATTTCCATCTTCAATAGCTGAATTCCATGGCTTGTACTGGTCCATAGGTGTCAGTCCATCGCTGATGCTGAATAGGAGCTGCACTACAACATTCTTCAACAAGACATGAGGAAACAAAGCCGACTCCCAAGGAAGCTTGTTCACCTGCGTGTCAACAATGTCAAATCCATTCAAGCTCGCATCAAATTCCCTTGCAATACCTAACCATTTCCCATTCTTTGAAAATCCAATTGTCGCGAGTGGTTTCTTCTCGAGGTCAACACTGCAAACAATTACATCACCAATGCCGAACTTGTCACCATAATCTGAAAACTTTCCAGAGTTCGAAAATTTTCCTGTACCTCCAAAGCCAAAACTATGGATAGTTTCCCCAAGGCTTCCAACGAAATCATCCCCCCTTGAGATTCCAACACGAGACAAATGTTGTTGATCAACAGGAGTGTCAGTTAAGTCAACCACCTGTTCCGAAACAATTTTACAACCAAAACAATATTTTCCTCGCTTTATCCCAACATTAGCTCGAGCACCAGACCAGCAATAGGCAAATCCTTTCTCATGAAGAGCACTCCCTTGAAATCCATTTGCCGAAATATCAAAATCTAGTAAAAATGGAATTAAATATTATTATTCAAGAATTAAATTCGAGAAACTTATGAAAATTGATGAAATGTGGCATTGCCCTCCTGTAATAGTTTATATTAAGATGAAAATTCTTGATTTACCAGTTGAATGTTGCATGACTTATGAAAAAACAATAATGTGAGAATATGTATCCATCCACATGGTTGAATAACAGTGTAAATGACAAGGAAAGGGCTTATTGGAAGGAAAATGTCACTTTCCCTAATGATTTTATTTTTACATAGAAGAGTTAAAAAAAGAAAATCAATGCCCGTTTATTTTGATATACTGCATAAGAAATAGCTAAAAAAATTTAACTTTAGATTTTATGGCAATTTAATTAGACATCAAGATTATGAAAAAATTCAATGAGCTCAAAGTTACCATGACTAAGAAACATACTTCAAGATTCATATTGGAAAATAAATAATAAAAAAATGGCATTACTTTGTAAGTTAGAAGAAAATGCAATTCTTATCAATCTGAAAATTTTCATCCACTCAAAATATGAACTCTATTACAGCACATTTTGAAAACCTAGTAACAAGAATCATGAACATGCTTGATCGAAGAGAAACAATTGTAGAAGAAAATAAACTTTGTTATAAGCCTATCTTTCTTTCCTGGCCATATAGCTTAAAATTTAGCATTGTTGTGCCTTTAATAGTTAAGATGAAATAATTTGGTCAGTCAATAGAATGTTGTATAATTAAAAAAATAAGACAATACAAAAATTTATGCAAAAATTTATCCTCATCCATACATAAGGATATAAATCTATCCCTACATATCTAAAGCATATATAGTAAAGAATAAATGAAGCATAAGTCCTATTTGAAGGGAAAAAAATCATTTTCCCCGTCGAATGGATTGTAAAATAAATATTTTAAAATGAAAATTAACACCCTAGATTTTGACCAACCAAATAAAAAATATCTAAGAGGAAAACTTATTAATTTTATGACCATTTAATTAAATATAAAGCTCAAGCAAAAAAGTTATGTTTAATGTAGTTACGATCCTGAATCATGGTTTATGAATCGCTTTGAACATAAAAAAAACTTGACTTAATTCAATATGCAAAATTAGGCGTGTACATTTTTTATTCAATTTGAGTAATTTAGTCCATACAAAATATGAACTCCCAAATCACACTATTTGGAAATTCTATTAACACTTATATGGCAAGCTTGATCGAAGACAAACAACTGTAGTATTAAATAAATTTTGGTGTATAGCAAATTTGTTCGTTGAAAGGAAAATCAACGCCCACCATTTTACTTTTGAGAGTTCAGCAATGAAATGTATCAGGAAAGAAAATTTCAAAATGAAAATGAACATTTGCGTCCATATATAGTCATATGGACAAGAAAACCCAAAAAAAAATCAAGTAATCAACATGCAGATGCATAGAATATATATATTTTTTCCAGCAAACTTAAAAATCAAAGAATTATTCCCAATTTTCCATAATCAACGTCTTAACCACCGGTTCCTCCGAACTTCATACTGCATTAATCAACGCTTCCATGTTACCACTCTAGATTATAGGACATAAATCTTTCGTAAAGCGGTGGTTGAAGGAAGGAAAATACAGAACGAATAAACAATGCCTAAGAATGTATGAAACGTAAATATGAAAAAGAATACCTAGGCCGCAGTCGGCTGGATTGAGCTCGACGCGATGGGGATTGTTAATGCTATGAATTGAAGGCGATTCCTCCACTTTTGGCCTCTTCGCCGCGGCTTCAAGTTGGTCGCTAGGAGGTGGATGATGCTGCTTCGACGCCATGGAAGACAAGAAAGTTAGAAAATACAGAACCGCCAGGAGATACCCTGGAACCACAGGGGGCAGTTCTAAGTGTGTGCTACCGCCTACCGCCTCATTTCCGAATGCTGAATATATAGACAGGAATTTTAATCATACAACAAATATTCCGCATAAATTTATTTTGAGATTTTTACTCGTATAACATCAGAAATATTTACTTGTTTATCATCTTATTTATCACAACTAATGCAACATTTTAAACCATTAGATCTATTAGTGCAACATTTTAAAAAATTATATCTATTTTGAGAGTGAAGTAAGAAATTAAGCAAAATCAAAATATTTATAAATTTGTTTGATATTATTCTAAATATATTTTCAAATCTGGTGACCCGATCTTTTTATCTCAAAATATTTTAAATATTAAATTATTTTATAATTAATAATAGTTGATGAGTGCTAGAGAATTCACGGAGGCAGAGTAATTAATCAATGTTTTAGTGTTGGACGAGAACATGCACTTAGATAATAAAATTGACACACCAGAAGTTGTTCAATTGAATATCTAGAAAGGAAAAAATTGTGAAGCCTAGCCTAGTTTAAACAATCTGCTAGTATACACACAAGTCATTGTCCCACAGGTGACAAAAACTGTGTAGTTCAACGTGATACAATATTTTATGCACAATGACCTGGAATGATTGCAGTCGGGAGCAGTTGTTGGAAGTTCAGTACATCTCTTTGAGGGTTGTCGACACAATGTTAAGGATGATGCACTACCATGTCAGATGGTTTGTTATTCTGCAACGTACGTCGTGATTCGGTAGCACATGTTCCCATTCCACAAGGGGTTTTGTCACAATGAGAATGTGGTAGTCAATGGTGGTCAACGACAGGCGACCAGTGGTGGTCGATGATGATTATAAACGACAAAAGTGGGTGGAATTCGTTGGACCTTTGATTTGACACACTGGACTTTAGTTATTTCTCCTCTAAGCTTCGGCCTTCCTCTAGTTCAAGGCCTATGCCCTTTTTTTTAAGGGAGTAAGTTTGTTGAGCTTAGAGTTATTGGTGATTTTTAATTAAAGTTTGAATATTCATTGCTTAACAGATAGCCTCTAGAATCGTGACATGACTTCAGATTTATGTCGAATGATCCAAATTTGTTGGTGGAAAATCGGCTTCCCCATATTTTAGGTCAAGGTTGATTTCGTAGTCCTAAACTAGCAAAAATTTTGATTTTTTTTTCACGCCTTTTATAAATATGTTTGTATGTATTATTGTATATGTATATCTAAGGAAAGATTTGCAGCTCAGTTGGTGCAAGCCTCTCTTTCTACATTCCTTCAGTTTGAATCTCTCTACTTTCATATATATCAAAATATTTTGGCGATGGTTGCATCCGACAGCGATGACAGGTGCGTGCAGTGAGCCGAGAGTTTGATCTGAAAAGTAATAATCGGGTGGATGCACTGGTTGGCGGGCATTAGGTGGGTGGCGAAGTTGGAAATGGTTGGGTCTAGCCCAAAAAGCTATCTTGGCGAAGCTGACCAAGTGCAAACCTAGTGGGTTAGAGTAGTTTGTGTTTGCTTGTGTGCTGGAGCGGGACACCAATTAGTGTATTACGTAGGAGTTATCAGCAAGATGGCAGAATCCATGAAACCTTAAACCCTAAAACCCTCGCCTCTCTCTTGGCTCTATGCCAAAGTGGCATGATGCCCTAGTGCCTATTGCACCCTGTAAGCCTTGTGTTGTTTCCCCTTGTGAACGGCAACCCGTGTAGCAGAAAAGCAAACCGCTGACGATGTCTAACCTTGTTATATACCTTCGCCCCCCCCCCCCCCCCCCCCATAGTGTCTACTCCCTCTTGCAAAGGTATGTGTTGATCACATTTTCGTATATTGTGACATTTATTTTGGGTACTTGTATACCTCTTGCCCTCACTCACTCTTTTGCTCATTTCATGCATGTCCTGTGAGATACGTCGATACGTGGTCCGGACGCCGACAATTCGGGCAAACAAAGAGCACGTTTTGTCGCTCTCTCTTATCACTATGAGAGCTTCATCCTACATGAATAAACGAGACATCAAGCATTACATTGGAGAGATTCTCTAAAATCCCTTGTGTTTTCTTTTTTAGCTAGCTATAGGAGTAGATTTTACTAGGTGTTGTGGGTTTGGTCGTCCACACGAGGCAAGTTGCCCGACTGACAATAGGCGTCCTATCCATACGCCTTCTGATTGGCCAATTTTGTGGTGTCGTCATGGGTTTGGTTGCCCACGCTAGGAAACTTGGCCAGCCAACACAGAACGTCACAACCACACACATATTGATTGGTCATTTCTTTCCTAGAGGATTCCCTCGATTAGGAATCACATGCATGGACAAATCCTTGCGAAGCCGAGTGCCTTCCCGCTGCATGCTTTAGATCTAAATCTTAGTGGGTTGGAGTCCCAAATTTACACGGTTTTGACACTTCCAACCTTCCTTGGAGGGGTTGGAACAACTGGATCTTGAGGAATGAGAAAAATTTTGTAGCTAGTTCCTTCAACAAGATTGTGGGAAATCCATAATATCGAAAAAATTTTGTAGTTAGTCTGCCTTACAAACGGTGATGTACTTCTTCTACGAAAAATTGGAGAATGGAGGTCTCCACATTTTCCTCGCCAAAGTCAGAGGCGGCAATGCTGTGAATCTAAGAGCTAAAACTTAAGTGCCTATGTGAGAGCATTAGTCGAGTAGGCTCGCTATTGTCTTGCATCTCACGTGTTGCATTTTACACACTGCACTCAGCCTTGATCGACTGCCCCAAATCGACGGTATTACACTTTGCCTCGACTGTCGCCCTGACCCAGTCATCATTGCGCTTTGCCTCAACAGACAACCCCAGCTTGGTTGGCATTACACTTCGTCATGATTGGCCGCCCCGGCTTGATTGACATTGCACTTTGCCCCGACTGGTTACCCTAGCTTGGAAGACATTACACTTCGCCTTGACCGGCCAACCTGACCCAGTCAGCACTAAACTTAGGTCCTACTGGCCACCTTGGGTCGGTCGACCGATCACTTTGGTATGACCGGCAGCCCCGGCCCAGTCAACCAATCACTTGGACGAGTCGGTCACCTTAGCCCGACAGAGCCTGTTGGCTACATTGCCCCGGGTTGACTACTCTGGTCGACCCAACAGGTCAAACAATCAACTTCATTCGCATAGTGTGTGTCTTGCATGTGCAATAGTGTTGATTGTATGACCTTTCATTAGCACATCCACCACTTGCACCCTTGTCATGCATCCTCGAACATATGCCCCCATATGTTTGTGACGAGTACATGTGCCTCCCAAAGACACATTACTCTACATTTGCTTTGTGCTATCTTCTTGTCACCTAGAACGATGTCACAAGTGGTTCACACTTACACTTAAGCACTTCTGCATGTTTGTTTTGCATGACACTTTGCATGTTCATGACTCACATTCTTGAGTTTCTCTCGCACTTGGATTTGGTTTTTCACACTTATCCCTCACATTAATACATCATGCAAACGGGTGGCTCATCACTGAGTTGATTGATCATGTAATTCTGTCCAACAGGAGTTACATCTCTAAACTTTCTACAACACTGCTCAGGACTATCGTAGGCACATTTCAGGGCATTGCCTCCACAATATACCCATTCTTTTTTGTTGTTGCCTCCAAAGCACGTCCAACCGTACGAGTCACTGCCTCCTCATACAACCATTTCTTTGGGTTATTGTCTCCACCGTACGCTAACCCTCTCGGGTCACTGCCACCACAATACACCCATCTCTTTGGGTCGCTACCTCCACGACACGCCCACCCTTTTGGGTCACTTCCTCCATGACACACTCATTCTTTGGGTCACCGCCTCCATGACACGCCCACCCTTTCAGGTTACTATCTCCACGGCACACCCACACTTCGGGTCACTGCCTCCACAACACACTCACCCTTTTTGGTCACTACCTTCATTACACACCTATTCTTTGGGTCACTACCTCCACGACACGCTCATCCCTTTTGGGTCATTGCCTTTATGACACACATATTCTTCAAGTCGTTACCTTCACGACACACTCACCTTTTTTGGTTCATTAACTCCACAACACACCCATTTCTTCAGGTCACTACCACCACAACATGGTCGCCCTTTCGGGACACTACCCTACAACACATCCATTCTTTTGGGCCACCCCCTACAACACGCCCACCCTTTTGGGGTCACCGCCTCCATGACACACCCACTCTTCTGGCTGCCACCTCCACAACACGTCCATCCTTTCGGTTCACCGACTCCACGATACACCCATCATTTGAGCTGCTCTTTTTGTGGCATGCCCTCCCTTTTGGTCACTGTCTCCACAACATACCCAATCTCTAGGTCGTTGCCTCCACAACAAGCTCACCCTTTTGCGTCACTGCCTCGACGACATAGGGCCGCTACCTCTCTGACACATTCATTCTTCAAGTCATTGGCTCAACGACATGTTCACCCTTTCAAGTCACTACCTCCATGACATACTCATTCTTCAGGTCATTGTCTCCACGGTACGCCCATCTTTTCAGGTCACTACCGCAACGGCACACCCATTCTTTAGGTCGCTGCCTCCATAGGATGGTCACCTCCTTTGGGTCACTCACTCCATGATACACCCACTCCTTTGAGTCACTGCCTCCATTCTTTTGTATTTTTGTTTGCATTTGCATCCATACGAGTGCATGGATAGCAAGCCGAGCTTGATAAGCGTGTGACCCCGTGCTTGTCGCAATGCCCTAACGAGCATTGCTTGTTGGGTCAATCCAGACGAGCAATGTGAGTTATCACATTGAGATTAACATGAGTATAATAGTGTTAAGGATCCAAGGGATCTAACTTGTGTCGTCCTACATGTTACAAGTCTGCATTTAATGGCCTTTATTTTAAAACTAAATAAATATATTTTTTCCATTTATTTTTCACATGAGATGATCTAATCTTCTCAATTAACCACAACACTTTGGGCACAGGTTAGCTGCCACTTCAATTGGGTTGTTTCGGTCTTGATGGTCACCTAGTTGTTTTGATGGGTGTGCTTCTATTTAAGGGGATCGGTTAGACTCGCAATCGGGTTTCAATAGAAACATAACAGATGACTCGGATCACACGAAATGATCCACTCTTCTCCTCAACCATTTTGAAGTAGGGTCAGGTAGAGGCCCTTATCGTTATATCGTTTCGAAGTATAGGTATTACAGATTGATCTGCTATGTAGAACCCCTTAATCATACCCACCTGTCCAGTAAGTCTGGTAAGCCTGAGTCATTTTATGTTTAGTCAGTTTTGATTGGCTAGCCACACCCTCGGTCATACCTTGTCCAACAAATCTTGCTTGGCTGAGTCCTTTCATGGTCAGTCAGTTTTGACTTAGCTAGTTACCCCTTGGTCATACCCTGTCTAGTATATTTGGTCTGACTGAGTTCCCAGAGAAGACGAGAGCCCTAGTGGCTTCTTTCCGGATCAGTTTATTCTGAGTAGCCCTCGGATAGGATGTGATCCCTCGTGCATTCCTTCATGACCTAGCCACCATGTTTACCTCTTGGGTCAGATATGAATCTTAGTGCATCCTTCTCGAATGTAATCAGGCTTTATATATTTTGATTGGTTTTCAGGATGGGATGTGAATCCTAGCGTTTTCCTTCCTGGTGTAGCCATCACCTCAATCATATCATGTTAAGTAAACCTGGCTTGGCTGTGTCCTTTGTTTATTTTCTCCTTGGGAAGATGTTCCAAACACCAAGAAAGATTTTAGGATGCTTCCAACAAGTGCATTGTGCTTCAGCGATGCAACACACTTGTTGCGAATCCTTTGTTAGCATCATTTTTGGATGTCATATATGTTAATATTCGATTGAGTGCTACAGGCCGGTTTACAGCTTCTTGTAGCCTAGGACATTCATCTAAACCATTCGGTATGCACCTCGAGCACAGAGCTAGGGTTGATCTCGATTTAGCTCTACCTAGAAGAAATCACCATGGGGCGACATTAATTCTGACACGGGACATGTTTAATGTCTTCTTGGTATTTAAATGTCATATCCTATCTATTCGAAGCCTCTAATGGCCAAGGGGGTTCATCAAGCTCTCTCATGCACATTTTGGAAAAAGTCAGATTTTAGACCTATCTATCGGCACAAGGGTCCTAGACGCCCATCAGCGCCAGAATCCTCTAAATTGAAGCCTTCAAAACATTTATTTTGATTTATGATGTCATATTTTAGCAACAAGTAAATTCTTGTAGCTTTCAGATCAATCAAAACCCTTTAACGAACGCCCAAGGTGAAAAAGTAATAAATCTCCATAAATAAAAAAAACCTTCAAAATATGAGATTCTCGCACTAGGTGTGCACATGAGTGATGCTAGCACGCATGTGCATGCACACATGGGTTGCTAGCACGTAGGTACGCATATGTGAGTACATGCATGTCGCTGGTACATAAGCACATGTACTCACGCGCTGCTGAACTACCGTAGCTGCCGCTTGATCACCGCTATCTGACTACCACTGCCGCCATACTACCAGAGCTCAACCGCCATCGTAGTTGCTGCTTGATCACAACTATTTGTCCCTCGCCATCACCACCACCATCACCGAACCACTGCAGCTTGGGCCTTACCATCGCACTTGTCATATCACTTTAGTAATGCCTCCTTCATTGTTATACCATCATCGTTTGGTCATCATCGCCGCCCGATCATTCGCCCGTTTGCATGCAAGTGCCTTGCTAGCTCGTCTTGGTGCATGTCGTCACTACCACTAATAAGGATAGCTTATACAACCCATTTGTTGCACCTTGAGATCTTGAGGTAATTTTATGACATTTTCAACTCAAATTTGATATCTTCATGAGTAACGAATCCTACAATAAAGTATTTGCTAACACCAGAGAAGCAATTACATCTTACATTTCCTTGAAAATTACTATTTTACATCACACAATTCTTCGAAAGCTTTGGGTATATTTTCAATATTTTTGACGGTGATGTATAAAAATAAGAGGCAACTGATATGTTCCTAAAAAATCATATTGATCCACACAAATTTTGATACACATTTTGAGCAAAAGCTTCAAAAATTAGATTTGAAAACACATGCGCTCCAATTTATAATCAAGTGAAGGGTCTCAGGAAGAGGAACCATATGCCATAAAAAATGATCCTTTCTGAGTAAGCAGGCCCAGATCATACAAATAAAGCATAGGTGGAAGTTTTGAAATATACTTTGGGATATCAAATAATCTCAAAATTTAGCAAGTTTATATTCAAATTGAGTGCCTCAACGAGCCAAATACAATAAGCAAAATATCACTTTAATAAAATATCATTAAAGCACTTGAATACTCATAAAATACCATCTCATCAAAGGAATCCTCTGGGGCGTCTGATGGAGTTGTTTAGATTTATGAAATGTTAATAGAGCCTGCTACTCATAAATTTTATAAAAAGACTCATACTCTCTTCATGAAGAGGACGGCTGGACCTGGAAGAGAAAACTGAAGGAGCTCCAAGCTCTTGAAGGTTCTTAAGCTCCACCCCCACCAGATCACCAGAAACTAGTCGATTAGCCAGAGCCACCAATTAACCACCATCATTGTTGCTCAGTCATCGATGTTGAGTCGTTGATCACCACTGACCGATCCTTGCCCTGTCGGACCACAATCGCTGTTGCCCAAGCATCGTTATCGAGCCGTCGTTGGCAGCCTACCGCCGTTGAGTCGCCGCTGCCTTATGACCATCATTTCCTAGCCATCAAACCGCTACCTCTACCAGACCACCATTGCCACTAAACCACAACAGCCCAACCGCCGTTCGACTACCACAACACGACCATCGTCGGACAACCGTCGCTGCCACCGAACCAACGTCGTTGACCTCCGCAGCCGCTAGACCACTGCTGACAGACCTCCATCACTATTGACATCAGACCACTGTTGTCGTCGTCAGACTACCAACACAACCACCACTGGACCTCTGCTCTCCAAACATCGCAGTCGCCATCGCTTCTGCAAATACTAAGATTAGACATTATGACACTCGATCTCTACCATCGACCTTTCTATATAACAACAGAATCACCACCATTTCCTCAACATTTTCTGTCACTTCCTTAGCGAACGCCACACCCCACTCATGTATATTATCTTAGGCTATACAAGGACCGATAAAATTTTGTGACCTACATTGACATAGTAGAATCATTTCAACTGGGTCATACCCCGTAATTTTTATTTGTTCAGGTTTTCCGTATAAAAAAACTTCTATTATTTTTTCTGTCAATTTCTTTTTACCTGTGCATGCAGTAGATTTTCATTCAATACTAAGATACTGATATATCACTATACTACCTGGATTTAAGAGCACACAATAATAAATAACATCATAATGTTATTACTATATAAATAAACAAAACAACATCAACATTTATACAATCTTTATCTCACAAATATTAGAAAAAAATTGATAAAACTCTAATATAATCTCATGAGATTTTTTACTTTATTCTCATCAAATGTGCCATACATTTAAGAATAGAATTCTCATACTTAGAACAAAAAATTAAATATACCTCAAATCAAAGCTCATTATATTTTCTATATTTTTAGAGTAACATATCATCAACGTATCTATTTATATATCTAACATTTAATTTTTTATATTCATGTGCTAAATATCATTAATCTCTAAATGATATAAAAATTATCAACAATGATAATTTATTTATAATAAAATATTTTTTCATGTATATATATCTTTATATCATTTAGAAATGAATAGTTATATAAACACAAGTAAATATATAAGATCTGGTAATTACTTTGTTAAGGCACACAAATTCAGTGGCATGTAGAAAAATCACTTCTAACTATGATGCAAATAATCAGTTCCTACTAAGATTAATAATATATATCAATGCATTTAATTATATCACATGCTAAAGAACAATCAGACTATTTCTTTTTCAGGCAGAATGAGCACTTTAACACTTTAACATTCTTCATTTTATTTCCAACAACCATACAACACATTCAAACACACTATATTTAACACAACATATTTAACTTCTATAACATTCCTCTACATCTCTATAATGCTAATTTAGAAGACGGCCGCCAATGCCAACAAATAAGTTAATTTAGATTCAACTAAAAAATATAACAAATTGCTCTTATGAAAAGGTTAGCAGTAATGCACGCTTTAGCCTCCAGCAAATGCAGTGGTGGCGAAAGAGTTTTAATTCTTTATGTACATTTAGCTCTGCAGGCTGCAACACTCCTTCCTTAAACCAAAAAAGTAAGAAAATTAAAGACAATGTTGCTACTCTGCTCCCTCTTCTTCATTTTGTTCACAAGTCAGCTAAATCTACATAGTAACATTTTAACTTTGGCATTTTTCTCCCACTTTTGGAAGACATATACAATTGTTTATATACACTTAAATATTTGAATAAACCAAAAGACAAGCCTGCCACTATTTCTTCCCCGTCTTCAACCGTTCATTGACGTGCAAGTCACTTCTGTGCCTACGAATGATTGCATTTCGACACAAATCAACACGAGCTATGAACATAAAGGACTCAATCAGATTTTTAATGCCCTCTTGACCCACCATCCTTTCTGTTTTTTATCCCCTTCAGCCGACCCAGACTTGCGGAGCGATGCCTTAATTTCCCTTAGTCGGGCCTTGAAATCCTTCTTCCAAGCATTAAACCTAACCTTAAGCTTTCGGAACTCTTCTTCCGAGTCAAGTTGGTGAATGAGCCGACCTTCATCCTCGAACTTCTGTATTCTATGCTCTAACTCCCTAAAAAGAGGACCAACTCTGCCATTTTTCACCTCATAATCTACTACAGGTGAAGCCGTTGACGCGGGAAATCGTCTCAGTTGAGTGGTGTCTGATGTTTGGTGCATCCTGGTTGAAACACCATTCTCGGAGTCATAATTCTGATGATTATGATTAACTGGTGATGAGTCTGGCCTGCCACACGCTTGATCTGTCTTTGATGCTGCTAAACTCAACTGCATGAAAATTGTCAAAGCCATCAGCTATGAATCAACATAACCATCATCATCTCCCACAACAGATTATGAAAAACAAAGATTTCAACTGGATAAAAAATTATTATGATATGAATTAGTATTTAATATATAAAGATTTCAGTTGTGAGTCTCGTTAGAATGTACTCTACTCATTCTATATTACTTGTGTAACACAGGCAGTTACGTATGCCATTTTAATTGGTGATATTTTTTGTGTGCTTGCCAGGGATCCAAGCAAAATTTTGCATGAGTTAACATTTTATCTTATTTTTAATTCAATTATTTGTTTGTGATTTTCCTGTATTTCAATGTATTATATTATATTATTATTATCATGTAGTTATTCTATTTGTAGTAATTGTTGTTATCTTGTTATGGTGTTATTTGTAATTAAGTACTTTATACAAGTTGTGTTATTACATTTAGCTATTATTTGAATGCCACAATATTGAACCATATTGGAGGATGCACCAATTGAGCAAACAACGGTTAGTATATCGGTTCATATCGCCATGTTTTACTCAAGAAAGAGATAAAACCCAATCTGAAGCAAGTTTTTCCTATTTGCATGCCATGACTCATAAAAACGGGCATTTACATACGTAGCATGCAATTCTTATGTATTTACATATTTTGCACCGAAACTTTCATATTTACATGCTTAGCATTCAAATCATTAATATCATATAAAAATAACACTATTATCATTTTTTAAAAGTAAAATAGACATATTCATGAATAGGTTTAAAGAAAATTAGGTGCGAGATATGCAAATGCATAAAAACTATGTGGTATACAAGTTCATTTCCCCCACGAAAAAAAAGAATGTGTTTCTCTGCACTGTGTTTCAATCCATATTCTAATATAAAGTTTATAACCTTTCCTGCAGATACAAGGCCTTCATTAATAATGAAAATAAAAAAGTAGTTAAAACTTACTTGCAAAGAGGTTTCCTTCGATCTCATCTTTATATCCTTTTCGAACCATCTGATATCAGATAGTCGAAGCTTTTCTTGCAGAGCAGCACACTCGTCCACTTTTTGGCTCAGCATTGCCTCTGCCTGTAGAGCTCGGCTCTGAAGCTCTAGTAAAGCTAAATCTTGCACCTCAGGATGCTTCTCAGACGAAGCCTGAAAAAAAAAACACACTTATCATGTAAACATTCGTTTTTGTAAATATTTGTTTTGGTGGGTGTAAATTTGTCAAATATCTTATCAAAATAAACAATTGTGTGATGCATGACTTCTAGGCATATGAAGAAGAATGCACCTATACAAGTATCAATATAAAGTTAAAGGGGCGTATACATACCACCCCTAAAGTTAAAGGGGCGTTTACATACATACCACCCCATTCCTATGTATTTACATATCGAACACCTAAACTTTACTTTTTTACATTTACAACAAGGTGCTTGGATATGTAAAGACATAAGAATGGAGTAGCATGAACGTAAACCTGCCAAATTTACAACGACAGAACCATTTTCTAACTTTGAAAAGAGGAAATTACCTTCCTTTCTTGAAGGACTCTTTGCGTCTCCCCATTGCTTGTTTCGTGGTAAAGCTTTTCCCTTTGATTGCTTCTGAGATTACAAAATTTCTTTCTTGCGGAATAACCACGGATGACTGAGGAAAAAAATGAAAGATCAAGAAATACTCGGAGGGCAATGCAGACAAATGCCAATAGATTACAAAACTTCACCAAGTTAATAGATGATTTCTATCAATATAACCATGCGTGCAGTTTGAAATAAAGCTTCAAAATAGGCAATCAGGTCCGGTTCTTGTGCATCTTACGGTGCCTATCATGGAAGTTAGGGATCTAGTATTTGACCTGATGGAGGTGAGGCGTTGAACCTTGGTTGAAGAAGACTAGGGAGGAGAGGAAAAGAGCTAGAGAGACAAATGAATGAAAATTTTTGAAAAACCTTCACAAAAAAATCATTCACCTCCGCTATCTCCATTCATATTATAAACTTAATTTGTTTAAATTTTTTATTTCTTGAAATTCATTAATAAATATTATTTTGAGCTAATTTTATGGTTATTTTTATGAATGACCTAGAATAATCTCGTAAACATTTTGTTAAATTTCAAGACGTTTTAATCAAATTTTAATGCACTTCAACCAGCATGCCATCAGAAAATCACACATTTGTTTAGTCT
Organism: Phalaenopsis equestris; assembly: GCF_001263595.1. Taxonomy (NCBI): domain Eukaryota; kingdom Viridiplantae; phylum Streptophyta; class Magnoliopsida; order Asparagales; family Orchidaceae; genus Phalaenopsis; species Phalaenopsis equestris. The sequence goes on from NW_018164444.1 coordinate 20,091,487, forward strand.
ATAACACATTTTATGTGAAACTATACTAACAAATATTTATTCTTTGAAGTGAAAGCTCCCTAGGGCTTGCAACTGTTGATTTGGCATCACTTCAAATGCTGGAAGGGGCACCCCAATCATGAGATTATACAAGCATATTTATATCAGATATACATTTCACTAAAGATTACTCTAACGAGCTTCTTGATTATAGACATATCATTGTCAGACCATTGGCGGAAGCAGATTACTTTAGACTTTCTTAAAATTATAATGGTCAATCTCATGACGGTGGACTCTCCAATATTGTTATGACAAATTTCTACTTTCTGAAGGTTACTATTGTAACAATGATGAAGATTGAAGTTGATTAATAATTGATGGATGAAGCCTGATTATTTGAGCCCAATCAGATGCTCCTAAGATAAAAAATGTGGACAAAAATCACTCTAAATTATGCATGAGGAGTTCTTTCTCCTCCACCTTCCGCCTATAAACTTGGGCATAATTTTTGGAGTTAATAGAAGTGTGTAATAGTTAGGATACATATGCCTTACATGATTGAAGTGTGATCGCTGCTTGCTTAAGCTCCTGGAAATGTCGACGAGTTTGCCGGCCACGATACTGTTTCTGAACCCATATAATCCTTTCAATAGTTTTATTTCTAGCATTTTCCAGCACATCAATCTGAAGTTCATCCAATAAATGAGAAAGATTAATCAACAAGTCTAGGTGAAATTTCGAAAAGAAAGAAAATGATGAGCAGCAAGTAGTTCAATACTGCATCATGGCAATAAATAAAAACAATTATCTTTTCAGATACTGATATCTAATGCTGAAAAAGGGCAAAAAACTGTGGTGACTATTCTGTTTAAGTTCAACCATAGTCAAACTAGAAATTTATTTCTTTATATCACATTCTTTTGCATAGTATATCCAAGATGTTTGAAGCGCATCTACTCACCCCATGAACATTAAGTATTTGAGTATCACCAGTCGATCATTATCATTTGCATCCATGAAAAAGAAATTATATAACATTTTCGTTATCTCCTTACAAAATCCCAAATCTCTATTTCTACAAGTTGTTTGATTAGTATTAGAAGTGTCTTGCATTTGAAATGCAAGGTTTCTAACTTTTTGGGAGTTAGTTTGGAAGAAAGCAAATGCTGAATAATATTTTCTGGATTTCATTATATGCCCATTAGACCATTTTGAGTTTATTTTAAATTCAGACAAATCGAATAAAAGTCTCTGTGAATCCTTCAAACCTGCAAATCTTCGCAAACCTCATTGTTGACATTGTGTGTAACGATCACACCCACCGGGCCTAAATGGAAATCAAGAGGTAGTTTTAACCAACCAAAAAAAAAATCATTAGTTTTTTTACAACGAACCAAACAACCTAAAAAATTCATAATACACCATATTAAATTCACACTCCATTCAATATCTCAAAGTATCCTAAATACTTACCACCCCTGGATATTTTTTACATCACTTCAACATGCTTATAGTCAAGTCCTAGAATGAAAAAAATAGTAAGTTCATATCTCATAAACTACTAATAGGTGACTACTCTATTGGGCTCATCAATCCTTAGCATGCTATCATAACACTTTCTTCAGAAGCAGATTATACTAGAAACTTCTCATGGCATTCATACATATAGTTGGCTTTTCAATGTGCATATGCTAAAATAGTGTCCATTTTTATTACTACATTGAGCGTTTATAAAACTTATTTGGATCTTGTTTCCATAAATTGTTTTTTTCAAAAATTTGTTTATTTTGCCTTATTTTTCTTAGCTTATATATTATGGATGCTACAACAGAACATTTTACTAGGCCCTCTGTGATGAAGCCTTCAAAGAATTGGATATCACAACTCCTCTCGCCATATCATTGGATATAACTTCTCTGAATGTTTCAATGCTCAACCCAAGAAAACTAATCTTTAATTTTAGATGCACAACCTTCCAATTGATGCTCATAATATCTCTAGTTGGGTGGAAGACCTCCATCCACCACCCTTACACACACACACACACACACACACACTTTTTCTCTCTCATCAGTTCAGGTATGTTCATAAAACTTGAAGCAAGGATCGGATTCTCTTCTAGAGATAATGGCTGATGTTCTTGTCCTCTGCTTTGTTTTACTATGCTTCAAACTAGATGATTAAAATGAGTACTTCACATCTTTTTATATGTTATTGTATTTTTTTCCCTCATAATTTTTTTTTGTAAATACCCTTGATATATTTATAACATTATCTAATTAATATATTTATTAAGAATTTCGTTAACCCAATTACTGATAGGAAGTGACATACTTTATAGGACTAAAATAAAAGTGAATTTTTAACACTTAATTTCTTATTAACCCAATTCCTCTTCTAGCTCCATTGACATTGGAAAACCTTTTATTACCCTTTTCACCCTGTATTACTTGAATTACCAACAGTACAACTACAATGTAGATATCTTAAAGAACATTAACTTACTGTTTACATACAGTTTTCCCTTCTGTTGTGTCCCCATGGCAAACAGTGCTCAGAGCCTAAATTTCATTTTCTGTTTTTGCCAATACACTTCAAGAAAGAAGCACCAAATAGACTGATGAAATATTATTATTTAAAAAAAAAAACATACAATTTAAAACTAAATAATTGAGAAAGAATCCTTGACAATCATTTTGAGCAATAAAAGAAGTCCGGAGAAAACAGAATGAAGAAGTTGATATAAAAAATTATACTAATACTATCTTAGGACTATCTTTGAAGCTGACTTTATTCAAAATAATGTTATTTTAACATGTATGATATATGAAAACTTTATACATCAGTTTTTTTTCCACTAATTACAGCAAAATTTGCGGCTTAGTATAGGATTTGAATTGAACTTTTTGTTTAACAAGCAAAATATTTCAGGTTATCCAATAGGAAGCGCATTTCATTAAATAAATAGTGGGGGTTTACATGCATAGCACACAATTCTTATGTATTTACATATCTCACATCACAATACTTTCATATTTACACACATAGCACTCAAATCTTTAATATCACATAAAAAATAGCACTATTACTACTTTACAATTGTTCATGCATAGATTTAAAGCACCAAAGTGTTTTATATGTGAATATGAAAGTTTAAGTATGAGACATGTAAATACATAGGAATGATGTGCTACTTATGTAAATTTCCCTAATAAATAACAGGCATACCTGTCCTGCGCGGAAAAATAACTTGGTATAACCAACTTGGCACATTTCTGGTAGAATATTAAACTGATGTAGAATGGAGATGGAAACACTGAATGGATCCTCGGAATCCATATCGTTCAAAAGAAGGAAGCCATACCTAAAGGGAACATTGTTAGACCTCCAAAATTTTCATCCAAATAAGAAAGCTAGATTAAAAGATGATTTTGCACAAAACCGAAATTGGAAAGTTACCTCTCTGCAAATTGCTGATGTGTAATTCGAGTTGGATAGCCTGATTTGGATATCCTGACAACTTCTAAAACTCCACAGCATCTAAGCTGTTGTAAGACAATATCATTTTCAAAAATGCCAGGAAGTTTCTTACTATTTGGTTTAATGCATCTAATGAAGTGGGGAGTTGTATTTTCCAAACGTTGCATCAGTCTGAACATTTGACCCTACAGGCATATAAAAAATTAATGGTAAATGACAATAGTTTCCCAGAACATAAAAATTAAATAAAAAAAAGAAAGGAATTAAATCCAAATAATTCTACTTTAAAAACTTTGAAATGTAATGGCTATCATCCAATAAATCAAGGCGTCAATCAACATTTTGTGAAAGCATAAAGTGCCAAAATAGTCCCATGAGTCTCTTCACGGTTTGCATGGGACTATTTTAGTCCCAAAATCTATAAAAGTGCCAGATTAGTCCTCAAATTCTTTAAATTGGGGCTGAAATAATCCAATGTGGAGACTATTTCAGCCCGCATTAAAAGATTATGGGGACTAAATTGATAGTTTATGGACTCTAAGGCTCAAATGACCAATTACAAAGAGTCAGGGGACTATTTTCACATTTCTCTTTTGTGAACCGTATATTGCCCCGCTAAGTTGTTTTTACCGGCTTAATTCACCAGTGATGGTTTGTACATCATATTGCAGTAAGACGAGAAACTGAGATATACTCAAAAAATGTTTTAAGCAGTAATGAACCAATAATAAAACAGATTGCCCGAGAAAAAAAGTAAGTCATCATATGGTAAGCATTGTGTCCAATTATTCAAATAAAGAGGTTGCGGTATGTGCTTCAGGAAGCCAATTAAATTCTTAAAAGACCATTCGAAAAGTCTTTTTTCCTATTTTTTCTTCTTTAATATTCATATTTGTTTTGGATAGTAGAGCCAGGAGAAAAAATGATTGCAAATGAAATTAGTATTCACACAGTAACAAATTGATACTACGCACACAGGACTTTCCAAAAGGCACGTCGTTCGGGAACAACTCTTGTTTGGCTCGCTAAGTAGTTCATGTTCGATTTGCTCGTTAAGCAAACAAGTAGAACACAAACAAAATTTTTGAGCTGGATTTATAACGAAACGAACAAGAACAAGCTTTGTTCGATCTTGTTTGGCTCGTTTTGACTCAAACTATTTAAATAATAAATAAATAATATGTAAAAACTGAAATAATAATATCTTTTATATGATATAAAAAATTCACTTAGTATAAATATAAAAAAAATAAAACTTAGGATAGATATGGGAATACATAAGAATTTTGTGGTATATATCTAAATTCCCTTGGAATTTTCCAAATCTCGCTCCGTCCGTTCTCAGCATTTCGGTGTTAGATATAATAAATACATAAAAATTGGGTGATATGTATGTAAATGCTCCTAGGTGTTAGCAATGTAAATACACAAAAATTGGGTGGTATGTATGTAAATGCTCCTACCCTAAATCCATGCCCAGCCCATGCATTTAGCATTTAAGTGTTAGATATTTAAATACATAAGAATTAGCTGCTATACATGTAAATGACCCTAGAAAATACTTCCATCCCTTGCCTTTCACTTTCACGGTTCAAGCCAATAGTCCCATTGGGGGGATTTAGCTATTAGAAGTTTAGAATGGCTCTTTAAAGTGCAGCAACAACAACAACAACAACAACAAAGTCTTAATCTCACTACGTGGGTTCTGCTACATGAATCCTTTTCTCCATTGCGTCCTATATAGTGTCATATTTTCATTTAATTCTAATAAATTAAGATTATTTTTTATACAATAAGCCCAAGTCTTCCTAGGTGTACCTCTGTCTTTCTTAACATAAGTCGAATCTAAAACATCTACTCTCCAAATCAAATCATCAGATGGTCGAAGCTTAAAGTGACCAAACCATCTAAGATGACTTTCTCTAATTTTGTCCGTCACAGGAGCTACACCAACCCTATCACGGATATATTCATTTTGTATTTTGTCTCTAAGTGTAAAGCCACTCATCCACCTAATCATTCTCATCTCGGCAACACTTAACTTAGTACTATGCTTCTCTTTTAAAGGCCAACATTCAACGCCACAGTGCATTGCAGGTCTCACTGACGTCTTATAAAATTTTCCTTTCAGCTTAAGCAGTACTTTTCTATCACACAGAAGGCCCGGAGCATTTCTCCACTTCAACCAACCAACTTGAATTCTACTATTAACATCCCCATCTACATCACCATCGCTTTGAACAACAGACCCGAGATATCTAAATCATTCACACCTTTTAATAATTTGATCATCCAAAGTCACGCTTCTGTCACTAGAGCTACTACTACTAAAATTACATTCCATGTATTCAGTTTTAGTTCTACTCAAATGAAGGCCTTTAGACTCCAATATAGACCTCCATAATTCAAGTTTTTCTTGGGTTTTTTCTCGTCTTATCCACGAGAAGGATATCATCAACAATGGCTCTTTAAAATGCAAAAGAAAAAAAAAAAATTTCACCCATTCCAAAAGGTGCAGAAGCTTGTGGATTAAATTATTATTTTTTCTATATTACTAACATACTTGTAAGAAATTATTAATTTTATAAGTTTATTGATAATAATTTAATTTATTATATTGTTTTAATTTATTACATCTTATAACCACAGATAAAAATTTAATAAGAGTTTGAAGTCAACTCGGGTTGAGATCAAATTCAAACTGAACACGTGATGATTTGAACAAATAAAATTTGATGCAATCCAAACACAAATATCATGTTTACGAGTCATCTCAAACACGAGCATATTTTGAATAATAAAAAAAAAAATTCAAACAAGCCGAACACAAACAAGCTCTAAGCTCGCTCAATTTCAATTCATTTATATCTCTAATACTATGTATCAAATAATTTAAATTGAAGAATAAATTGTAAAATTCACATATTCATAGGAAGTTTGATTCATTTTAAACTCAAAAACATGAAAACAAAATCAAATCAAACTACATAACTCTTCTTGGGGATAAAGTTAGGAAGTCTATTAAGGCCGGTGTGCTGGGATGCTATAACACAAGTTGATAGAGACCAATCATAGGAGTCCATTTGGAACAACTATAATTGTTTGCAGAATTAATTGTAAAACTGCTATGAGAAAAATATATTTTTTAAACGTTGCTAGGAGTATTATATTTTTCTCTTTAGAAAAAGTCAGATATTTGAGTGAGAATTTGAAAAATCGATGAAATGGGATGCTAGATTTGTAAATAGCAATCTTTCATGTGCTATGTATGCATTTGCCCCTAATTTTGGGGATAAGTACATACACTGCACACAAAACATTGTTATTTATAAAACCAGTACCTAAGTGTCTTTTCTTAACAACCGAACAGATGCATTTATCTGTGCAAAGATCAAACTAATGAGAATTTGATAAACATGAAAAATATGGGTTGAGGTTCTATCGTAAACTTTATTATTCAAGTAAGAATTTGAAAAATGGATGAAAGAGGATGCTAGATTTGTAAATAGCAATGTTTCATGTTCTATGTATGTAGTTGCACCATCATTTTTTTTTTTTTTGCAAATACCACACACTAGTAGATCTTATTATACAAAACTATTTCTCACAACAAAAATTCAATAAAGCAGCAAAGAAGTTGTAGCCAAATAGAACTGTAAGAGAGCACATTCCATGTTCAGATACACCATCATAAGCATTTTTAAAATACCTAAATAAAAATGGAACTCATTAAACTTGAGCAGCTCTTCTATTTGGTCGATGTTTTCGGCGAGCATAAACACAAAGATCCCAATCATTGCTATGATTCATGCCTTTCTCTTGGTTTTCTTACTGAGTATCTTCAGTATCTTTTCGGAGTAGAGTTCTCCATACCCTGGGGCACTTAGATGATGACCATCTACTCAAGTCATATGTGCATTATTGATTGCAAGAATTACGAATATTTTTGTCTTTATCAGTTGATCCATTTAGGGTACACATTCATTAAGCTTTATCGGTTCTTTTAAATTAAAGTTCTCAAAACATTCTCTATGAGGTCATTTATCAGATTGTTACTAATGCCCTTCTAATTAAAGGGGTCCTATTTCTTGTTATGAATTAACGAAGAATTCGTTCCCTCCCTCCCTCTAATCTAATCTTCCTCTCTCTAGAAATTCTTTCTCAGCTGAAAAACCTACCAGCAAACTAAAGAGACGGAATCTGACTCCAATAATACCAAAGCTTTGGTTTGGAAGAAGGGTGGAGATTAACTATCATGGAAAATAGCTTCACTGGAGAATAAAGGGGCATTTACGTACATAGCTTCCAATTCCTATGTGCTTACATATCTAACACCTAAACTTTGCCTTACATTACCACCACATAAAACTTTCATAACACATAAAAAATATCACTATTTTAACTATTAAAAAGTGAAATACACCTTTTCATACATAGGAAAGGTGGCACATATGTAAAAACTGAAGTTCAGGTGTTAGATGCGTAAACACATAGGAATTGAGTGGTATTTATGTAAATCTTCCAAAAAAAAAAAGATGCAAATAATGCTGAAATCAATCCCACCGCTTATGTAATGTAACAATAAAGCAATATCTAAAGAATATTTACCTTAAACTTCGTTCCCACACTGTGCTTCTGGGAATCAAAACTATTTAACCATTGGGGGCCAGTCGACCATTGGGCTTGATTAAGAATGCGGGAAACAAATAATCGAAGTAGGTCGCAGCTGCATGATTGAAGGAGCCGAACTAAGTCCAAGTAAAGTGTGTCTCTGTTCTTCTCCAAGAAGCCATTTGTGTTATACAAAACCTGATACATTTAACTGCTAGTCATATAAGAAAACCAACCTATCATTTCAGCATTAAAAATACTACTACAATTGGAGGTTAAGAGTATAGCAAAATCATTTGAAAATTACACATACTAACGCAGAATGAAAGGTGAGAAAAAGAAAAAGAGGGCTTTTACATACATATCACATGAATCTTATGTATTTTCAAATCTAACACCAAACATTCAAATTTACATGCATACCAATCAAATCTTTAGCATCACATCAGAAATAACTTCATCACTATCTTTTTTAAACTGAAATAAACATTTTCAAGCATAGTTTATGACAGAAAGGTGTTATAAGGGTAGTTAATATTAAAATATAAGAAAATTCATGCAAATGATAATTTAATAGTCTTCTGCAAAAACAATGCGTGAAAATAAGGGAACATAAAAATCAAACAATCAATTGAAAATCAGCCATATAGCTGGCATCAAATTATTAAAAAAACATTTATGCATGCAAAGCAAATAAATATTCATAGAATTGAAAAAATAGTGATCACCAAATCAAACCTCCCATCTAAACAATGAGATGACCCTTCCCTAAAATTTATATAGAAACCCTTGATCAATAAAAGTACCAGAAAGAACTGCAAGCCCAACCTGTTTGGTTTGCTAAAAAAGGTAATAGTGTAAAATGAATGTAATAAAAAATAATGTATTATATTTGACTCTAGAGTTATTTAGTTCACTGTAAAATAAATGTAGGACTATATTTTATCGTGTAGTTTGAAGCTGATTAAAAAAATATATTTCAAAATATATGAGGTATTATTGGTGGGTGGCGGGTGGCACCCGACGGCATCGACCGACAATAGACAACGACGATCGGCGGCAGGTGACGGTGGCGGGCGGCTGATGGCAGGCAAGGACGATCGACAGAGGCAGACGGCAAGCGGTGGCGAGCGACAGCGGGCGACGAGGCTGCAAAAGCGGGAGGCGGCAGGCAACACCGATGGCAACGGACGACCGAGGGAGGCGGCGGCAGGCAAGCAGCGACAAACAGGGGCTACAATCTAAGGGCGGTGGCGGCGAACGATGACGGTGGTAAACAGTGACAGGGTGTCAGCGGAAGGTGGGTCAGCAGACAGAGGGCGATAAGCGACGGGGGACAACGGCGGGCGGCGGGTAATGGGTGGCTGGCTACGACGACCTACCAATAACATTTTACATTAACGAACGATGTAAATCTCAAATTCGGCCAAATCGGTTGAATTCTAAATTCAACAAAAATAAACTAAGGTGTAAACTTCAAATTTATTCATACTTTGTATTTGTAATTCTTCGTACCAAAGACAATTTTCTAAATTCCCTGGAAAAGAACTACAGTTGATAACAAAATCTCCCAAACAAACAGCCTTAGAAAATAAAAAGTGTTTTTGTCTTATACCTCATATTATAAACTTAAGTTACCTTGGATTTACAAATAAAAAAAACTAGAAAGCAAGAACATTCAAATAAGATTCGTCTCTTCGATAAGCTATAAACAAAATTTTCATTAGTATATGAGCCACAAAGCCTACTAGGATCACAATATAAGTTGCAAGTTTTGCCCAAGCCATACAAACACCACAGCACAATAACACCTGCACGAAGAACTCTCAGTCAACCGACAAATAGTACTAGTTGCAAGCCTCCAAAGCCTTGAAGATTCAAAGGCCATAAGCCCAAAGGTTGCAAGCCTTTAGAGCTATAAGTCTCCCGAACACAGAAAATTCAACACAAATTTACCTTGCTTGGAAAATTTTGGCTCCAAAAAAATTGTTTAAATGATAATTTTCCATGAGATCCAAGCATAAGACAAATTATTGTTAGCCTTTTTTCTCATTGCATAAAATATGAGGTTAGGAAGGATATGTTAATATTTTTTTTCTCTTAGGCAGTGTTTGGTAGCATACAATTTATAGGATTTAACCATGTATTTAACTTAAATCAACCCAAACAAAATAAATAAATAAATAAATCCAATGCTTTGTTAAATCAAAATTTCTCGCATTCCATCTCTATTCCTCAGTCCTTACATTTCGTTTACTTTACGACGTAAATCTGGATTTATTAAATTTAATTACAAGGAAAATTTATAGATTTGCTCGCGAGTTCGCTCTCCGTTGTAGGGGGTTTGAAAAATCAAAATTCACTAGATTTGATAAATCCTATTTAACGTAAAACCAAGTTGCAGCCAATAGTGCTTCAGTACTCTTTCAGCCTAAATTAGGGGTAGTTTAGTAATTACAATCCTACAAGTTATAAGTTTTCCTATAAATTATTATGTTAAAATGGGAGTTATTTTGGTAAGTTTGTGATATTGGAGTTAAATCAAAATAAAATAAAAAAAACAAATATTATTACCGAAAGCCAATAGGAAATTACAACTACCACACTTGCAAGAAAAATAATAACATATTGAACAATCCAACTCAATTTAGGGTAGATCTCGGGGTGTTGGTGATCGATGAAGAATTGGAAGGTGATAGGGTGGTAAATGAGCTGGTTGGCCAATAGAAAACAACAAGCTAGCGTTTGCCTGGGTTTTGGACAACAAGCATGCAACGGATAACAATCTGGAACAACTGTGGTGTGCCCCCTACAAAAAGCCGCACGACAGGTAGGAACAAGTCGCACCTTTTCTTCTCCCTTGGTTGAACATCCAGGGCACAAAAAATCTCTTCAACAGAGACCTAGAAGCTTGTCGTTGAATCCTTGCGAGCTGCCGGAGTCCTCTTCCTTTTGCTCGGGTAAGGCACATAAAGCCGCAACTAGAGCTCAAGAGACATGATTTCGTCTCCCTTCCCTACTACACTCGTGATAGCCTCAAAATAGTCGAGATGCACTCGACAGCTCGAAGAACACTTGTTTGAACCTCTCGGATGTGGAAGAATGTCGCACATGCTCTTCCTCCTTCCTCTTAGGATCGGTTAAAGTAACCTCCTCCTTCCACTTCTTTTTCTTCTTCCTTATGTTCTTCTTCTTCTTCTTTTGTTTCTCGCTCTCTCTTTCTTGTACTTTCTCTGGCTTTTTCTCACTCTCTCCTGTGGGATTTCTCGGTTGTTTCTTTCGAATGAAAGGATGGGAGAATTAATCTCTAGTTTTCCCATGAGTGATGGGTAAACACTTAATCGACATATTTTTTTATGTCATGGACACATCTGTTAGTCTCCTTAACAAAATGAGCAATTGTGTGTTTTAGGGCAACACCACATTGATATTTTATTGTTTTCATCTTGTGGCTATTTGGCGATGCAATTTTTTCCTATAGCTTTTAGCATTTTAAGCGCATCATTGCATTCCAGTTTATGAAGACATTCAAGCTATTTGGCGATGCTGAACAGTTTCAATCAAAATCAAGACATTCAAGCTCAAGCTATGCGACATCGCATTTTAAGTTCATCATCTCTATTGTATTCAATCCAACTGATTGCTAGAAATCATTTTTCAATGATTTCAACGCTTCAGACATATTAGCACAATTTATCGTGTGAGCATTGTTTGAGTGCCTTCTAACATGTTTAATTTTTTTCAAATTAGACTTCTACAGTGTTTTTCTTTTTTTTTTGCAATCATCTTCATTATTTTCAATTGAATCAACAATGAGAGACCTGCCAAAATGACATGCTAATCCCCCGCTGTGACTCTCATGTATGATGGACTCTCTCAATGAACATGTGGGAACACGGAACCTATTCTAGTGGAATAGATAACCCTCAAATCTATTGTACTGTCCTATAGATCTCTTCTGACACCGATCCCAAAATTCCATGAAATCCTTATCTGCCTTGTACAATTCCTTCACCACCTCGAATCCCACAACTTTAGGCTACATGAAGGTGATCAGTAAGCAGTGACAACTGAAAGCATCTACTATTCAATTCTAACTCCCTGCCTTGTGCTTGAGCACAAACTGAAATGAAGCCAAGAAAACCTTAGAAGCATATTTGTCCTTTAGCTTGTTCTAGATGTTCAAAAACCTCAATGCCTCATAATTTGTAACTACAGTAAACTCACTAGTAAATAGGTAGTGACTCCAATAAGTAAAAGCTCTCACAATAGCATAGAACTTTTTCTCGTATGTGAAATATTTCTCAATGGATTCATTCAGCTTCTCACTAAATAAGGTTATGGGGTGCCCTCTCTGGCTCACTCCAATCCTCACATTAGAAGCATCACATTCCACCTCGAACAACTGATTGAAATCTAATAAAGCTAACATTGAGGAGGCCTGAGTCACCTTCTCCTTCTGGATGTCAAATTTGGACTAAAGTTGCCTCTGACCAATAAAAATTCTCTCATTTCAAGAGCTTTGTTAGGGGGGTTGTAATGATGCTGAAACTCCTGATGAATCTTCTATAAGAGAATGTTAGCCCCAAAAACTATCTCAGCTCGATAAAGGACTTGGGGATGGGTGGGTGTCCAACCCACGATAGCCTCTATCTTCGTTGGATCTATACAAATGCATGCATCAGATACAAAATAACCCAAAATGTATACCTGTGCTGTCATTAATTGAAACATCTTCAAGTGAGCATATAGCTTCTCCAATCACAGAACTTTAAAGACCAACATCAAATGCTACAAGTGTTGCTCCCTAGATTTACAGTAGATAAAGATGTCAACAAAGTATACAACTACGAACATTCTAATGTAAGCCCGAAACACCTGTAGCCTCATGAAAATACTAGATGCATTGGACAATCCAAAATGTATGGTTGTCCACTCGTGCAACCAATCTATGGTCTTAAAGGCAGTCTTCCATTCATCCCCTAGCCACATCTTGATCTGGTGATATCCACTACACAAATCAATCTTGAAAAAAGATAAAAGCTCCATGCAACTGATCCAATAAATCATTCAGGTGAGGTCAAGAAAATCTGTATTGGATGGTGATCTTATTGATAGCTCGACTGTCAATACACGTCCTTCAAGAACCATTCTTCTTAGGCACCATCAAAGCAAAAATATCACATGAACTGGTGCTCTCCCTCACTAACCCTCTAAAAACAAGATCCTATAGCTAACATTGCAACTCCTCATACTCAACTGCTATCAATCTATAGGCAGGCTTATTAGGCAACAATGATCGAAAGATAAGAACTATAACATATTGAATGTCTCTGAGTGGTGGGAAACCCTCAGGTAAGCTATCAGTTATCACATTTTGAAAATTGGCTAAAAGTGATCGTATCATCTCTGATGGCTAAGTCTCCTCCTTAGTCCCATTAAATAAGACTAAGGCCATTGCCACTAAGGCCTCCCGTGCAGACGGTAAAAAGGTAGCACGTGAGACCACCGTCCTTTTCATCTTGTGAGTGCCTGCTCCTCCAGAATCCCCAGTTTGCAAAAGAACTATTTGCTTTCCCTCCTTTGTGAATGGGTAGGTGTTCTTGAATCCATTATGTTATGTCCTGCAATCAACTACCACTGTCTCCTCAATAAGATGTGATAGGCGTCCATATGCACCATGTCACACCACACCTGATCATGTAGCTGATATCCAACAGAAAAGCCTATGAAGCATTGCTGATTCATGTGTATATGATTCCCCTTCAACCAGATCAAAGAATAAGGTTAAAAATGCTTATGAGTAGCTCCAACTTCTTCATCATAAAAGTGAAAACCATGTTCTTGCTAAACTCATTTTGAGGTCATTACTCTTTTCCTTAGAATCCTAAGATCTAGCTCTAGGAGTTCCTATTGACTATCTCAGAAAACTAATATTGGAATTCATCCACTTTAGAAATTCCAGCCACTTCCTATTTCTCTTGTGATGTCTCGCATTGATATCTCAAAACCATCGTCGTATGGTCGAGTGGTTAAGGACTATCATGTGGAGACTCAAGAAGAAGTTCCCAATAGGATCTCAAGCCCTAGAAAAACCTCTTTAGGACTTTATCATCACACACACACACAACATGCATAAAATTCACTAAGTTGCACAAGATCGGACTAGAATTGAGCTTAAAGGATGGGTGAAAATGCGAACTTCTCCGGACGACCTCCGATGATAAAATGGACTGCGCCAACGCGTCTGGGATATCAATTTTAGCTAGAAAAGACACTCATATTGCTATAATTCCGCACACAAGAAAATTGCACGCAAATCGATGAATTCGTCAAAACGACCTCCGACGATGAAACGAACCACGCCAACGTGTCCAGAGCGTCAAAATTACCTAAAAAAGACATCCGTTTTGTTATGCTGTGACGCACGAATAAAAAAAAATGTACAAATCAAATTTTTATTTTTTGAAATATTAAATACTTTTATATTTATATTATTACTTATAATATTAATTTTAATCCTAAACTTTATTTCACCTAAACCATGCTAACCTCCCTCCCCACTCAATCTCGCGGCTCGATCAAAGCCCTAGCTCCCGAGTCTCCCTTGCGGCTCCCCTCCTCGAGCTTCGCACGACCGACCGGCTCGCCAGTTGGTGTCTGTCTCGTGTCCGACCCTTCTTTTTCTCGAGGTTGTATTTCCTCCGCCTTAAATGCATTTCTCCTCTCCCTTTACCTGATTCGACCACCGGTGAGGGGCTGCTCTTCTCCCCTTTGCCTATAAAATCCTACATGAAGGAAGATTTTTGGTGGTTGAAAATTTTTTTGGCTTGGGGAGGTGCTACTGAAATTTTGGCTTGACGTAAACTTCCTGTTCAGTTGCTCGACATTCCTTCTGGGCTGCTCGGTACTCTTGCTTTTCGGTTCCATAATCTTGCTTGATTGTGTGCTTGACTACCAAGGGTTGTTGAAAATTTTGAGAGGAAAAGGAGTTTGAGGTATTCATTGGTTACTGTTTCTTGAAGCTTTTGGGAAGAGAGTTTCTGTAGGAGGTGTTTCTTAAATTTGTTCTAGAGTTTTACTTTGAGTCTGCATTAAGAGGTAATTTTCTTCTTTCCTCTAATCTGCATCACTCGGATTTGCACCTGAAAATATTTGTTTTCTCTTCTAAAGCATGTGAAGATAAGGTTTAGGCCTGTTTTAAGATTTAGGCCTGTTTTAAGATCTAGTCATGGATACTTGCTAGAATCAGTAAAAATGAAGCATGGATATTTTTCTCTTTTTTCTGCTCTTAAAAATGCATGATATATAGAATTTCAGAACATTACGGTTGTTGTCATGAGATGATAGTTGCCTATTTGAGATACATGCTAAATGAAATGTTGATTCAAGACTTGATTCTTAAGCTTTTTATTATTATCACCCATGTTCAAATATATGCTGGAATTCGCTTATGCTTATTCGTTCCTTGTCCCTGTTCAAAGTATATGTTGGATGTAAATTTTGGGTTTTTAAGTTTTGTGGAATCTGATTCTTGGTGGCTCTGTTACAGCCCATTTGGTGGGCTCGATTTTTTTAGCTCTTTTAGGCTGGACTTATAGCTGAAAATGTTTCTCTGTTTTTCTTATTTGATGGGTGCGATTTTGGCTTAAATTATATTCTTTTTTTTAGCCTTTATGTTGAGCTTAATTTGGTTTGAGAGAAGGATGGCTATTTGACTCAAAAATTTATCTGTTATTGGCTATCTTTTGCTGGGTATAGTTGAGCTAAAATTATATTCTGATTTGCCCCTGTGCTGGGCTCGGTTTGCCCCCTGTATTGGACCTGGTTTGCCCTTTTGGTCGACTCGGTTTGGCTCCTTTTGGGATTGTGTTTTAGCTGAAATTCCTTTCTGTTTTATCCCCTTTGATGGACTCGATTTAGCCCTTTGCTGGGCTCGGTTTTGTCGGAAGCTTTTCATATAACGTTCATATCGTTCCTCATGAGATTTTTTTTTGTTGGTAATCAAGTTTGTCATCCCAACATTCATGATTTCAATATCTACTTCTATATGAGAATATTTGATATAAATGGATTAATTCACTATCATATCTTGCTCAATAAAATGGCTTTAATCTAGATAACGGTTTAGTGGTTTTGGTCTGCTGCCTTTACCCGTGAGCATCCTAGCTGGTTTCCTTTTGTCCTGTTTGGATGTTCTCTACTGCCCCTGGTCGTGAGCCTTACTATGGTGGTTCCTTGGTTTGTGTCGTGGTTGGTTTGGGGGCTTGGTTTTCTCCTCGCTGCCCCTGGCCGTGAGCCTTACTATTGTGGTTTGTGTCGTGGTTGGTTTGGACTTAGCTTTCTCCTTATTTCTCCTAGCTGTAAACTTTCTCTTGTGGCTCTTTTATGTTGAATATGGTTGATTAAGGCTTGGCTTTCTCCTTGTTGCCCCTACCCGTGGGCTTTTGTCCTATTTCCTGTCCTAAATCGTGGGCTTATATTGGAGCTTGGTTATGCATTTCCTGGTTTCTACTTGTGGGCTTGTTGTGAGGTTCGACTTTCCCTTTTCTTAGCCTTACCCGTGAATTCCTATCTTCTTTCTTGCCTTACCTGCGATCCTGTTGAGGATTATTTACGTTCATTTTGCCCTAGTCGTGAGCACTTCTATATTTTCTAAATTGGTGTTACATTTATACAATTGTGAAAAGCTTTTAATGAGGGGTGGAATTGAATGAACTTGATATTGGCACGATTTTTTTGGAAGTCAAGAAGGACTCTTATAGTTTCATTTCGGTAAATCATAAAGTTGATATAAATTGGATTCATGAAAGGATTAGAAAACTCATAAAATTGTCATTTGGATAGGATTTTGGAGATTCAACATTAAAATTTGGATAACATAAATGTCACATTTCGGTTCAGGCTGGGGTGTGTGAGTACATATAGGTGATGGTGGAGTCGTGTATGCAATTGTCACATTAATTCAGGCCCGTACTCGACCTGTTCGAAACAAGAATTGGAAGGGATACCCCTCTTGGGTTGATCCAATTATTAAATTTAAGAAAATGATATCCTTCTTGGATTGATTTAAGAATCTTGGGCTCTTTTTTTCAGGTCTTTTTGTCACAGTTTTGAAGGTTGTTCCACCCTTCATTCTCTCGATCTTTTGGGTGGATCAGTTCCTCTTCTCTCTATCCCTATTTTTGTTCTTTTTTTTCTTGCTTCTTGATTCGGTTTTCAGTGCTTATGTCTGACATATAAGTGTCCATATATAACATTTTGCTATATATGAAACTATCAAGCAAGGTCGCAAGTAAGTCGGTTTTGTTTTGGGGCTTAGGGCGAGATGACAAAGGCACGCCAGAGGTAGGGCAGAATGATATTCCATCCTACAATATCAGGACCCAATCCTCGGATCTGATAAACTATAGGATGACAGTATCATTCATCGACTCAAGACTAGCGGGGGACCCGTACCTTCTTAGGTTGATTGGCGGTCCTACGCCTGACGACGTAAACGACTAGTGAACAAATATATTTTTTTCAAAATTGATAAGAACAGACATGATAAGAACATATACAATATTTATAAAAATATCTTCACTACAAAATTGATATAACTTCCTTTTTGTATGCCTGAAATTCATGTGCATGGTAAAATATAAATTTTAAATGTGTTACAATTTGGTTGTCCACTTGTTGATTATCGATACCAAGCTAAGGAGTACCCTCCTAAGTTAGGTTTAGTAGGACACTCTTCTAGTTGAGTGACAGACTTTATACATCCGGGTGACCGATAGTAGCCTTCGACGTCCCTCGAGTACAAATATATTATATTTGAGTATAGCCCCGACCCGAGTGTTTGCGGTCCCATCTTTTCGGATTTTTCGTATGTTTTATTGGAATTTTTGGGCAAAGCACTCGTGGTTTGGGCAAATGTTTTATTGGAATTTTTGGGCAAAGCACTCGTGGTCCTTTTTCCGGGATATTCCCGAGATTTTGATAATTTTCTTGGAATTGTAATTTGTCAAATTTTTTTACCGAATTTCCCATCGTGGGTCATTTGTCGATTTTCTCAAGTTTTCCAGACAATGTTTCTTTTGTTTATACAGTGCATACTAGTTCGCTTAAAGGAGTAGCAAACCTCCCAGATATATATGTTTAATTTACATTACAGCATTTTACTTCACATTTTACTTCACAGCATACTGTACTGTTCTTTCTCTTCTATGACGTACACTCTACTGTTCTTTTCTTGTTATACTACATGTTTTATTGTTCTGTTACACACTATACCTTAGTGTAGGAAAAACTCAACAATAAATATCAAACCCGGAGGTGCTACGACGGGGAGCTTGGAGCGAACACTGTGGACAACACAGCGAGGACACATAAAAAGAACAACTTCGAGAAGAATCTGCAACACCAAAACAAATTCACATCACTAATCATTTTTCTTAATTTAAATAACAACTCATAGAATTTTGAAGTGGTTTGTCTAGCGCAGCGTAAACCCTCACATTTCACCTTTTGGCTTTTGCACAACCCTGTTGTGCAATTATAAGTCCTAACACTTTAGGATTCTGAGGTTACTGTACGGTACGGTTTAAAACCTCCTATCTTTTTAGGCTACGATCATACGATCATATATCGTGCGAATGTAAGTCCTAAATTTTAAAAATAAATTGCAAGATTAAACATTGAATAACATTATTTCAAAAACATAAAGCCGGACAATAGGATAGTTGGGAAATCACCAGGGTTTCCCATGAATCTGTGATATCTCCTACTCTTCATTCCTTTGGATTCCTTAAAAATAATTGCTCCTATTTGAGTCACTCTCATTTGATTTTCCCATGTCCAATCTTGAAAGCCTAAACTTTGAAATCTGGAAATTAAAACCATTGATCTTAATCGAGAGTCTTCTTAAGTGATCCTGGTCATTAGTGATCCAGTCTTCTTAAGTGATCCTGGTCATTTAAGATGTAATTAACTATATGGGTTTGCCTCTACAGAAAACTTGGAATTCATGTAAAATAAACCCTATCTAATCTTCATATTAGGTAGGGGAACTTATTGGCCTCATATAAAAATATTTCGTAGACCAAACAGATGTCACAAATTCTTTAGTTTAGGTGATTGAGTCTACTATAAGTGATATGTTTATTCTTCGAGATAAGTGTATTACTTGTGGTATCATGCTTAATCATCCAAATTATCCAAAATGTGAGACTCGTTTAATCTCATCTATTTTTAAAATTAAAATGTTACTTTCAAAACTCATATTTATATTAAAATTATTTCATATCTACAAAATTCTCTTTCTCAAAACTAAAAAATTAAAAATAACGACCGACATTTCTACAACACCCTCCGTCAATAATAAGGCTATATACCTTCTCTCTCATGGTACAACTAGTGCGAAAGATGATGTCTCAACCAAGAGTAATCCTTCTTCGATTCTGTCTGCAAAGCCTTCTCATAACAATCATCTCACCCTCATTCTCTTGGAGCCGATACTCCTCACCCAGCTCAGCTGCCTCCTCACTCACTTCCTCCATTGCAACCTGCGCGTGAAGAAAACAACTCAGCTAGTCGAGCAACTGGAGGCGATGTGTTCATATCCATGGCATCTGATGTATTTCCTAACTGGAAGTGGGTTGGGCATGCTACACTTCTCAGGCTTCTTCCCACTTTGATCAGCTTTTTCATTCCCTTGACTAGTTTTCATAACTCCCCCAAGCGTCCTCCTGTTGATGCCTCCAGTTGTGAGTGGTTGTCTAAATAGAGGTGGTGTCTACTCCTCTTCTGTTGTCTCCCCACCTTCAATGCCAAGATCTTAATATCACCCAACCAATAAGACTGTAGCTGGATAATATTGTTGGTGAATTGTTTCAGGCCTCCCAAGTATCTGGCTATAGTATGCTCTTCTAGCTTTGTCAGCTCACAGTTCAGCATAAGCTGCTCAAATTATGTTGTGAACTCCATTAACAATTCCCTCTATTTTAGGTCGTTGAGCTTAAAGAATATGTACTGGCGGTAGTGTTGGGATAGGTACTTCTCTTGCATCTCCTTCTTCATCTTCTCCAAATTAGTGATTTTGTTCTGACATTCTCTCTCTTTCTCTCTCTTCAAATTCTACCACAATAAAGAGTCACTCTTCTTCGACTTGATGGCAGCAAGGTTCATTCTCCTATCAACTGGTACCTCCTTATATTCAAAAACTCGCTCGCATTATGCAACCACTCAATGAAGTCATCTGAATTCATTCTCCCCTCGAAATCCGGTTGGACAACCTTCACTCCCAAGTCTCTTTGTCCTCCAAAAGTCATTTTATCCCTCGGCCTCCTCTGATACAAAACCCTGAAGCGTCATAGTCTATCCTCATCTCCACTAAAATCATCCTTATGGATTAGATTCAAATGTTTCTCTCTCCTTGTATCTCGCTATCACGGTCAACGACGACTTCTCCTTAGGTATGTTCTACAATATCTGCAAGCCTTTGTTGAAGTCGGTGGATTTCCCACTACACCTCTTCCATAGTAACTTCATGAGGCTTCCAGTCCTTGTCTCCTCGGCGGCATAGTCATGACTTAGCTTTGGAGGGGTGAAAGAGTGAGTAGGTGGTTTAGATTGGGAAAAAAAAAGGAAAAAAAAAATTAGGCTGATTTTGGTAAGCCTATGACAGGGCTTGGTTTAGGCTAGTTCTATACCAAATGATATTAGAGTTTAAACAAACACCGAAGTCAAACAAATAATATTGTGAATTCAAATACAAAATTACAACGAAATATAATTAAATCTAAAATAGCAACACAACAACACAAACTCGAACTAGGGTTGGATCAAGGGGTGGTGGTGGTGGTCAAGGAGGGGGATTGGAAGGTAGCAGATAGAAGAAAAACAACAGAGAATTGTTGTCCTAGATGGCAACAACGAGGACGAATAATGGCAGAAGTGAAGGGAGATGTGGTGGACTGCCGTAAAGCAAACAAATAGTTGTCCTGGGTGATTGCAGCGAAGTAGGTGGCTGGACAGTGAGGAAAGCAGCAGAGCTTGTTCTGCGCGACGGTAGCAAGAGAGATAGGAGTGGAGGGATGCGAGAAGGAAGAGGAAGGGTAAAGGAAATGATAATCACCACCTCGGGAATGAGATACAACCAAAGCACCAATAGGACTCTTGGATACAGTCCAAGAAAGGTAGAGAGACTGACAATTGTCCCAAACAAACACACACAAAAACTAACCTAAAACACAACAAAAGCAACATATATAAACCTAGGTTAACTAGGAGTGGCCTCACCCTATTGAGCAACATTCCGGCGAGCCATCCTTGTGTTTGGATCGAATCAGTCCATAGCGCCAGGCACGATCCCGCGCCTAACGAACATCTGCATCAGTAATAATATGCTTTCTATATAATTTTTTTTCTAAAATTTTAATTTAAAAAGCCATACAAGAATTTCGGAGCACACAAGCTAGTTCATACATATTTAAAAGTACGTCTAAAATATTGATTCATAGTGTGTGCAAAGTGAATTGACTGGTGCATCACAAAAATGCATATTTAAAGATGGATATGTAACAAAAAAATGGAAAGGATAAATTAACGAAGGATAAGCACTATTCCTCTTTATTAGGTGAATGAATAAAATTAATGTCAAAGAAGTAAAAAGACAAAAAGAAGGATAGAATTATGGTAATATGATATGGGTGACTTTGAAAGAATAGGATTAACACCTCCCGCAACACTTAGCAAGAAAAGAAAATGAAAAAGAAAAATGAGAATTCATAAAACGAACCCCAAATAGTTGTAATAAGACTAATGATAATAACGAGCACTCAACTTAATTTTGTTGAATGCTTTCTCCCTTTTGTTTAAAAAAACTAAAACCGCGGTTCCCTCCCAATGGCTAAATTTTAATGTAGGAAAGAGGTTTTCCTTGATCTCCTCAAGGATCTGCTCCATACATTATAAATTATTAAAAGTGGTAACAAATAGGCAGTTTTTAAGCAAGCAAACTCGGTCAAGAAAAAAATCCATTAAGAAGCAGAATTGATGCTAAAACCTGACGTGTCGCATTAAATTAAATAACAGTGCATCAGAAAAATAAAAAATATTCCATTCCTAGGAAAACAAAAAAGATTTAAAGATGCTTTTTAAATTTAATTAAAAATATGACTTTCAAGATATTCCGAAAGAATAATAGCTGTATCAAAACAAAATAAGAATAATACTATCAATAAAACTCAAAATAAATAGCAGTGTAGCCAACCTCGCCAGCATGATGGAGAATTTTAAAAGCGCCATCTCTCTCCACCTTAAAACATGGATTCCTGCTCAAATTTTTCCAAAACTTGATTGCCAGAGTTCCATCAGTTGTTTCAGCGAAGCTCGACTCTTCATCCAACAAAGAGAATAATCCCAGAGGTTTCTGTTTGCAAAAACAGCAAAATCCACTGTCAAGAAAGAAACAAAAAACTGACCAAGGCACAAGTCTAACCAGTAAGCTTCTTATGGATTTACTATTGGAAGATTTACATACATTCCACTTGGGCACTCAATTCTAATGAATTTACATATCTAACACTTAGACTTCAAGTTTTACATGCGTATTGTAGAATTTAGAGAAAAAATTCTCTTATCTTCTCGTTAAGCCAATAACAAATATATATACAACTTAGACTAACCCTCATACAGTTTGAGGGAAATTCAAATCATCATGATAAAAATGAAAGAAATAAAAACACAATAATGGATAATTAAGAGATTAATTTATAACCCTCAAATGTAATAGCGGACCCACAATTTCCTAAATCGGTTATGCATATCAACACTCTCCCTCACATTGGATTGCATAAACCATACATCCCAACCTTGTTGACGAGATCACTAAAGTGTGGTGCTGAGGAAGAGCTTCGGTAAAAATGTCAGCAATCTAATACTAAGTTGTGATATTTGAACAACCTCTTCGTTGACCTTATCAGAGATGAAGTGTCTGTCAATCTCTATATGTTAGGTTCGACCATGATGTGCTAGATTCTTTGAACTACTAATGATTGATTAACTATCACTGAACATCTTAGTGCTTTGATTCTCCATGCGAAGTTCCACCAATAGTTTCTTTAGCCACACCCCTTCACAAATTTCTAGGTTCAAGGCATGATACTCAAATTATGCACTGCTTCTGGCACCACAACTTACTTTTTACTTATCTGAGTAACAAGATGGCCCCATACAAATGAGTAGTAAATCGGGTTAAATATTATATCAGTCAATTCTATAGCAAAGCTAGCATCAGTGTAGATTTCAATTTCACTGTTCCCAATCGTCCTAAACATTAATCGACGTCCTGGAGTTATCTTTAGGTACCTCACAATTCAAAGAAAATGTCGCATCTAAATGATCTTCATTTGGATCGTTCATCTGTTGGCTCACTACAATCACAAAAAAAAAGTAATGCCAAGTCTTGTATAGGACAGATAAATAATCTTCCCCACAAGTTTTTGATACCTCCATTTTTCAGCTGAGGTGTTATCCTCTCTTTTTGATACTCCCCGATTGAGATCTATAGGAGTATTTATTGGTTTGCATTCCAACATTCCGATCTCATTTAATAAGTCAATGATATATTTTCTCTCGGAAA
Organism: Phalaenopsis equestris; assembly: GCF_001263595.1. Classification (NCBI taxonomy): domain Eukaryota; kingdom Viridiplantae; phylum Streptophyta; class Magnoliopsida; order Asparagales; family Orchidaceae; genus Phalaenopsis; species Phalaenopsis equestris. The sequence goes on from NW_018164444.1 coordinate 20,115,188, forward strand.
TGATAATGCCTTCTCTGGATCTCGCTACTTCCATTCGCAGGGAGTATCATAAAGTTCCAATATCTTTGATTTCAAACTCAGAGACCATTAATCTTTTTTTTTTATTGTTTCAAATTCCCTTATGTCATTGTCTATATGAGTAATGTCATCCACATACAATAAAGATGGCTCTCATATATTCTTGATTTGATTTCACAAATAAAGTGTGATTGGCCTGACACTAATGATATCCATTGACAAGAATAGTCTTGGTGAACATTTTAGACCATGCTCTAGGAAATTATTTCAACCCATACAATGATTTATTTAATTTGCATATCAACAGATTATTTGTGTTGTTCTTTAATCATGGAGATATCTCTATATACACTTCTTCAAGATCTCCATTAAGAAATATATTTTTAATGTCTAGCTACTATAACAACCAATCTTGGTTAACAACCAATGGCAATAATGCACTTATCGAGTTTAGTTTGCCACTAGTGCAAATATCTCCTAGTAGTCGATCCCATAAAACTGAGTAAAACATTTTGCAACAAGTCTAGCCTTGAACTTTTCTATGCTTCCATCTGCTTTGTACTAAATAGTGAATACTCATTTGCACCCCACAATACTTTTTCAGATGGCAGAGTTATTATATCAAGGAACCATTCTTTTCAAGGGCAATAGCATTTTCCAAACAGGAATAAGTACAGCTTCTTGAATTGAAATTGGGACCTGCACATTATCCTAATTGTGAACAAAAAATTTGTAAGAGGATCAGGTCATAAATCCTTCTATCGGGTATTTTGTGCATTTTTATGCTCCTTCCTTTTGGTATTTATGATGTGTTGACCCAACCTCTGTGTTAATGCATGCGATGTATGGAGTCGATTCTAATGATTTACATTCCTGATTTTACATATTTCCCCTTACATGCTCACTGATTTTGTTCTAGTGCACATTGAGTTCTTAGTTCTTGATAGGAGCTGTGAGAGGATTTAGTGAAGTAATAAGTTCATTTTCATGTTGACTTATAATAAGAGGGACAATAGTAGATTCATAAGAGAGATAAAGGAGGTGAGCTTGAGGTTCCCGAATGATATCCCGGATCTAATATTCTCTCCAATTCTCCTCCTGAATGCTAGATTTCGGATAATATGATTGGTTTTCAAAAGAAGGTGTCATCCATGGAGTTGAAAATTTTTGTGTTTCTAGAAAGTAACATTTGTACTCCTTTTGTTTGAAGAGTGACCCACAAAGATGCATTGGATTGATCTGGGTGATTAGTTTGATGTTGATGAACAAAAGCGATGCAATAAAAAATTTATAATAGTATGTTAGAGGTGAAGACTGAATATGCGGGTAGGATTTTATGAAAGTAATGAGAAGTTTGTTAAAGTTTAGCACTCTGTTCGACATCATAATTATGAGATAGGCGGATGTGAGAATTGCATCCTCTCATAAATATTTGAGTATATTGTTAGTGAATAGAGTTGGCTGACCCACATCGAGGAGATGTATGTTCTCTCTCAGTCATACCATTTTATTGAGGTGTTTCAACATAAGAGCTTACATAAATAAGGAGTGAGAGTGAAGTTATAGTAATCTTTTGTATTATTATCGGTTTTGAGAATTGGAGTTTGGTCTGAAATTGAGAGAGAATCTTGTTGTAGAAGATTTCAAATATGCTAACAGTTTCGGATTTTTCCTCATGAGAAAGGCCCAAGTGGTTATAATATGGTCATCAATGAAGGCGACAAACCACCTAGCCCTATTTGTATCTTTTTTTTATTTTCGAGGGCCCCGAATATGGATAATGAATGTGTTGATTTGTATTTCAAGCTTGGGCACACTTGTCGAGTATGTTTAGCAAGTTGTCAAGTTTCACATTGAAAAGAACTAGGTTTTTTATTGATAAATAAATGATGATATAATTTTTCAATATGATAAAAGTTAAGATACCCAAGGCAAAAATGCCATAAAATAACTAAGACTCTCATGGAAACAGGCTCGGATACAAGACTTGACTCAACAGATTGTGGATGATGGGATGATCTTTTTGAAGTGGGAGTCTGAGTGAGCAGATAAAATCCACGATATAGATTAGCATTGCCAACCACCTTCGCTGAATCCATCATCTGAAATTCACATAAATTTAGATAAAATTTAATAACACAGTACATGTTACGAGTGAGTTTACTGATAGTAAATTACACTGAAGTTTAGAAACATAAAGCACATATTAAATAATAAAATCATTTGTGAGTTTCACACTTTCTCTTCCTTCCACAGATGAGAGGGAGCCATCTGCAATTCTAACCGCAGTATGGTGTCTGCAAGAATGAAATGATTAAAAAAAAAGTGATATCACCTGTCATATGATTAGATGCTCCCAAGTCCACTACCCAATGTTGATTCTTTCTGTTGATAACAACAAGAGCGGATGGAAGACAACCTCGAGGTGTTAAAATGCTAGTAGAAACTCATAATATTGTCCTACAAGCCTTTAGGGAGCTTTAAGTTGTTCCTTGCTGAATGGACTATGTTGATGAAGCTTGCTTACTTTGATGTTGTGTTTGTCTGATTTTTCCCATCACAATTGATTTTTTTGGGCATCCAATTTGTAGGTTATTCATAAATTTTCCAACGCTTCACTTTCAGATGACTAAACAGTTTGTAATGTTCACATTACGATCTATTCCTCCTTGATTTGTTGTCTTGTGATGATTTGGGAGTGTATAAAATTGATTTCTAAATATTTGATGTAATGGTATTACCTCCCATTATGAGTTTCTACCTGCCCTCTTTCTTTCGTACATCACCAAAAGCATCACAAATGGAGGGAAAGGTTTGGTTTTCATGATTCTTCCTCTGACTTCATCTAGTTCCTTGTTGATTCTCTTTTGTTCAATAACGGTTTTCTAAAGAGCAAAAATTTGTAAACACCTCCATGAGTATGTTTCAAACAATCTTGTCTGAGCCAATATTTGGAGAGAGTATTGAAATATTGAGTAACATTGAACTCATTCTATCGCAGTTCATGTAATCTATTTTCAATGTCAAACAATTCAGAGAAGTTGCCAACACCTGAATATGTTTCTCTTGCGGCATCACAATTTTTTTTGTTGTTCTGTACTGGACGATGTTTTGTCCAATTTCGTGTTCATAGAGTTGACTAGACATGACATGACCACGTGATCTTTAATCTTTCATGTCCGATGTTTACAATCAATAACTTATGGTGTAGGATTTTTTCCACCGAGAGATGATCATCTTTACTTTTACCACAAATATATATGAGCACAAATTGAGATCATTAAGGAAAATTGTTGCCATGTAGTTTGCAATTATTGATGCAAGAATAAACTTCAGATGTTGCAGAACCAAACATCCTAGGTTTGAGTTCAAACAACTTCTAAAGAAAAAGAAAAACATTTCATACTGTATTTGATCATCATCGGGATTTTCGCTGGAGAGAGAAACTGTCTGTCGTCAACTCAAGATTTCTACTAGAAAAAGAAATTGTCCGCCGCAGACATAAGAATTTTACTGGAGAGAGAAATTGTCTGTCGCCGACACAGAATTTTCACTGGAGATTTTCTATTGTCGGCCCAAGATTTCTGTTGGGGAGAAAGAGAGTTCAGACCTAACCGAGTGGAATTAATTTCCGCTAAAAAGATAAAGTCTCGACAACATAACCAAGAAAAACAAGAATATGTGAGGAGAGAAAAATCACAGGATTCCCTATCTCTGTAGACTGCTCAAGTTAAAATAGCAGGAGTCACCGCTTGTGGGAAACGAAGCGAAAAAAGTTGTGTCTCTGTGGATTGCTCTACATGAAAACAATGGGAATCACGAGCGCTTCCAGAAACAAAGCGATGAAAGCCTAAGCATTACCTTCTGGGTGGTTAAAAAAGAATATTGATGGAGCTCTTTTATCTTATGGGGATGCGGGCACCGGTGCTATCCTTCGGGACGAATGCGGCTTCGGACTTTATGCTACGGGACAACATTTTATTCATTAAGACAACTCTCAAGTAGAGCTTCTTGCAATCCGCCTTCTTTCAACCATTTGCCAACCTTGAATGTTTGAGCTTAAAGGCTTCATTATGGAGGGTGATAATAACAACATTATGCCCCTCATGAGTTCTTCTATAAAGAGAGACACCTGGCTACTTCAACCACTCCTTGCTCCTGATTTTTCTGTTCTTCTAAATTTCAAGAAAGTAATTTTGTACACACCAATAGAGAATTTAATCGCGCCGCTCATTTTTGTGCTAAGCGTGCCCTTGGTTTTTTTCTTTTTTATGCATGTAGATGATGATAGAGAACTCTCCTCTATACTTATAGATGACATGTCTCTTTTCTGTACACCATATATGCATACATGCATAGTTTTTGTACTTTTTTGATATTTTAATGCAAAATGCAATATTTCAAGAAAGCTTGCAGGAGGCAGCAGAAGTCTGAGTAGCCTGGCTGGTCGTGACCAAGTAGGGTGAGGGAGCAGGGTGTCAAGGAGGGCTTGTGGACTGCAGCAAGGATTTCGGTGGCTGAAAAGAGATCTAGGGTTTTCCCCTATCTCTCATATCATGTAGAATTTAGAAGAAAAACTCTCTTATGTTCTCCTTAAGCAAATAACAAAAATATATATAACTTAGACTAAACCTTATTTAGTAGAGGGAAATTTAAATCATCATGGCAAAAAGGAAAAAAATAAGAACAAATTAATGGATAATTAAGGTGAATAATTTCTCCCCGTTAAATGTATTAGCGAACCTACAGTTCTGGATATGCATATAAACACATATCACCTTACCTTTGCATGAAAATGTGTATTTCACTTTTTAAAAATTAAAATGGTGGTATTTTTTATGTGATATGAATGATTTGGGTGGGGGTGCCAGAAATATAAAATGCAAAGTTTATTTCTGTCAAAGATTTATAATGATATTTATGTGAAAAATCTGAAGTAATGAATTTGAAAATTTAAATAAAATACACATTGAAGATAATTGAAAGAAAGCATTATTATATAAAATAATAATAATTTAATTAAAGGTTAAGAATATAATTAGGAAAGTTCAATTATGAATTAAGAAATAAAATGAAATAGGGTGTAAACTAAATAAAGATGTAGAAACTATAAGGTTAATAATTAAACTAAGACAATATGTTAAGTTACAATAACAAATTAAGTTAAGAATAGATATATATTATTCAACCATAATTAAATTTATTAACACGAATACTTTCTTATATTAGGTATTTCAAGAAAAGAAATTCAACTTAAGGGTAAAATATTGAGAACATTGAGGTGAATACTAATTTTCTTATGCTATGGTAATATTTTTGTTTCTTTTAGACCAAATGTATTTAGTATTATTGTAGTTATATTGATATTACTAAATAATCATGATTTATTAGTTCTATTGAATTTTTATTCATATTATAGAAATGAAATATATACTCGACATTATTTAAATTATCATATATATTGATTCTTATATAAATATATCAAATGTTGTGCAAATGAGAATGAAATAAATATTATTAAATAAAATTTGTCATAGTATGATTGCATGTGCATCATTGACTATGATGGAATTCACCCCATTTATGGTATTAACGGGGGAAGACTAAAGTACCAGTGCGCGTAAATAAAAAAATATTATTGCTATTGATGTACATTTCAATACAAATTTTAAACGGTGTTCATGTGACGGTAGTATATCAAATGATATAGATGTGAAAATGATATAATATGACACAATAAAGGTTTTGAAATATTTTGATCGATCAAATTCATAAATACAAATTTTCAAATGCTCTTATACTTATTTATTAAAATTTTAACTGACATGCATGTTATTCTATTTTCATTGTATTACAGTAGGTTAGAAGTCTAAATATTCACTAGCTATGATTAGTCTGTTGTTATTTTAAACTAACATTTTAGGTTTAATCATTTGATTAAAAGATGAGCACTAGAAGAAGAAATGTCTACAGAAAACGTGAACAATTTGAACTAAAGTAAATTTAATTGTATAATTTTAATTTACTTTCATTAGTGGTTCATTTGAAGCATAAACTGTTAATCATAAAAAAATTAAAATATATAGTGTTTCCACTTTCCACATGAACATATTACATATGTTTGTCAAATAATTTAAAGATGACTATAAAACAAATGGCCAACTAAAACTAGCGCAAAACAAAAAATGTCTTGGAAGCTAACATGCATATGATGACGTAGTTCCTTGTGCAACTTATGCCTTATGCCATATAGATATAAAACCAACAACATTATAGAGCAGAATGTAGTGGTAAAATACAAGATTACGATGATGCTGCACTAACATGGGATACCCAACTTTTCAAGCTTCATAAGTTGACCAATAAAAATGACAATCATTCAGCATGAACTAATAAAAATAAATAAAAACTAGCAATACGTCGATCTCTATCAGGAGAAATTAGCCGAGTTCATTTCTACATTTTTTTTTCAGAAAAATGTCAAAATGATCTCGTGACTCTTTGTAAGGATTCATTTAGTCACAAAATCTTTTAGTTGAGGCCAAAATAGTTCTCTCTGTGGACAATTTCAGCCAATATTAAAAGAACATACGGACTAAATTAGCACTTTTACACTCCGAGATTAAAATAACGCACTATAGATTGTCAGGAAACTATTTTGACACTTTTTTCTTTTTATTAAGGGTAGCAAACAACATACCTTCTCAAAAAGTTTCAGGCATTCAGTGTTGTCATTGAAATCAACTTTGCTCCAATCAATACCATCTTGAGTATATTCCTACAACAAACAAGAAAAGGCATGATTCTTTTTTGAAACATATTAGCATGTGTGAAAACAAAGCAACATTATCCTGCAGAAGGCAAATTGCATATAAAAAAAAAAAGATCATTGAGGCTGCAAATTTCCCTCAAATAATAATTTTCTTGCTCGAATCAAGTTTAGAGCCATGTGACCAGCCTAGCGTGGCTCAAACCGTGCTGAACAGAGATTGAATCAACTAAAATAATATCATATTATAAATATTTATATGCATTTACCTCAGTATCAATGTAAGCATCTGGTTGGGTATATATACATTCATTTTATTCATGAATATAGGATATACTTGCAACATGTGAGAAAGTAATTATTCTAATGGGGCTAAGAATGACTCGTGATGGAAAATAGACAGAAATTTGCATTGATTTTGGTATAAATTGATCTTTGAACTATCAAAAAATACAGTTCTAACTTATATCAAGATTAGATTGAGTCAAATACTAATCAAATTTAGTTATAAATCAACACTAACTCAATATCAACTCAGGTGAAGTGTTCAGATTGATCTTAAATTGCTACGACACAATACATAGGACTGTGGGGGCAACTATCCTCATCATCACTAGCCTTCTTGTAAATATCAAGCCTTTATTTTGTGGTGAAAACTGGGATGATGACAATTGGACTTATCAAAGTCTAATTTAAAAGCAGTAATCGTGGCTGCACATGTACCCATGCATTTTGCACGAATAATCATCATCATTATCCTTATCCTAATTATTTAATGAAGGTGATACCGTTCAAGGGCTCCGAGAAGGTGACTTAGTGGGAAAGTGATTGTGGAATAGCAAGGGAACAAATATATGCGAGGTCAATGACGTTTGGAAGGGATAAGCGTTGTTCGACGGCTCCTGACTGAAAGCGAGGTTCTACTACCTATTCCTGAGCAAGATACAAACACACCACCTGTAAAAGAAAATGATACAACACTCCAAAGAGAATAAATCAGAGAACTAACACCTCAAATACAATAACAATTGAAAAAAATCCCTTAAACCAAAAAATAAAGGGATATAAATAGTTCCCACATAAATTAAACTAATTAGAAATAGTGAGATGGGAAAGAAATAGAAAAAAAAAAGAAATTGGGCTGAAACAGGAGAAATAGCGTTATGGGCAACAAATTTCTTGAAATCGCGGGAATTCACAGTTCCGTTGATCGGGAAATTGATGGGATTGCAGATCCTGCCTATTCATTAGAATTCGGCAAAAAGAGGGAACTCTCGCATCATTCTCCCAAGCTAAGAGGGGCTTCTTCATCTCCAAAAAAGCTTGGATCCCACTATCAAATGTTCTTACCCATAAAACACTTAAGGAGATTTTCAAAACTACAATCCTCCACTCCAATCTGATCATTAGTCCACAGAGGCATTACGAAATTGAGCTAACACCCAAATTACCTAATATAACCTTCCAAAAACATCTCAAAACCTTCTCTTCTCTGACATATTGAATTTTCGTTAGCAGTGACAACTTAATAGGTAGATTGTATGTCTAAAAATCCTAAAATTCTTTAAGTTGGGCTTTTCACATGTCTGACATCAGTTCCTAAAACTCATTAGCCCTCTTAAACAACTGATGTCAGTCATGTAGAAGCTCCTATTAATGCTGCAAAAAGATAGTTTTGGCACCACATCCTCAAACTCAATATCTTTTACCTGGACCGACTGGTCTAGGGTTATTAAGGGCCGACCGATCCTCTAGTCTTGGGAGTGCCACATTTTCTTAAAAAGGGCCTACTCATAGTTATCTAAGAATATATATTTATTTTTGTTGATGTTTAGGGTTTAAATTTTCATTGAATTTCTTTGGGACAACCATCGACATCTTATTTTTCCTCTACAGGCGACTGTATCTTAGTCTTCAAGCAGCGTTTATCCTTACTATATCTTTCCCCCAACCTTTCCCGCATCACTCCCACATTCCCTTCATTGTTACCTTGATGTCGCCACCTAGAACAGCCATCCTACGACCTTGCTTTCGCCACCCTAAACTGCCAGCCCCGTGGCAATTCTGGCCCACGTCCTTGCTGCTGCTGCTTCGGACAGCCCTCCCACAGCTGTTCCTGCTACTTGCTTGCTGTCCGGACTATTGCAAACAACTATGTAGTTGTTTTCAGCTTGTTAGCCGCCTCCTTGCCACCACCTCGGAGGTTCAAACCTTAATTGACACCACCTACATCCTATTTCCTAGTATTTCCCATTGTTATTTTTGCTTTCGAGTTTGTTGTATTTTCAATTTTTTACTTCTATAAAATTACTAGAGGTTGTATTGCGTTTCTCACATTATTTCCATATTGATTCCGATATTATTTGGTTTCAGAGCTAGCTTAACTCTAACTCCGAGGGTTACAAAATCCACCAATACTTAACCCAAATCCACCCAAAATCCGTCTTCTTGCAGATTTTTCAAATCAGTCACCCTAATATTTTCCCCAATCCTAAACCACCCATATACACTTTTTTCCACCTCTAGCCTAAACCCTAACCATGCACCAAGGAGACAAGTATTAGATACCGATAGAGATCTTACCATGGAGAAAATACAACAGGAAATCCACTTAACTTCAACAAAGGCTTGTTGAATTTGAGCATGGGACAAAGGCTTGTTGAATTTGAAGAAGGGACCAATGGTGATATCACTATTGATCGTGATAGTAATGCTCAAAGAGGAGATGGGGAATAAAATGAATTCTTTTCATACGAATGATTCCGGTGGAGGACAAGCCACAGTGCTTTGGTCTCCAATACCAGAGGATGCTGAGAGATGGAGCATCTTTTAGAGGACGATTAGATAAGAGAGTAACGATAGACTTATCAGATTTCAAGTGGAGAATAAATCTGGAAAAATTTATTGAGTGGTTCTAGACGGTTGACAGGATTTTTTAGTATAAGGAAGTGTTAAATGATAGCAGAGTGAAACTGCTGACATGAACTTGAAGAAGTGCGACTCTCTGTAGTTGGAGAATTTGATAAGGGTGAGGCAAAGAGAAGTTAGGAACAAGATCTCTCCATATGGGAGAAGATGGAGAAGGAGATGCACAAAAAATAATTACCCCTGCACTATCACTAGGGCATTTTCTTGAGCTCCGCCACCTACGACAGGGAAATTCACAACATAATTTGAGCAGTTCATGCTAAAATATGAGCTGACAAAGCTATAGGAGCAAACTATAAATAGATATTTGAGAAGCTTGAAGCCAACCATCAACAATGTTGTTCAGCTGCAGCCTTATTGGTCCTTCGACAATGGTCAGACCTTGAGGCTGAAGGTAGAGGGACAATAGAGACAAAGAAGGCACCCGCCTCCATTCAGACAACCACCCAGCCTTTTTCGATGTAATTGAAAGCAAAGAAGAAAGATTTCGTGAGACTCTACTTGGTAAACGGGTCAGTCGATTATTGAGGCATTTCGTCATTGCCGTGGGTCCTTTGCTTTCAATAAATCGATGTAGATTACCTTGAGAAAGAGAAATAGAGCTCTTCCAAAAATTTGTAATTCGTGATCTAATAAGACAACATGTTGCTTCTAACACACGGATTGCTAAAAGCAAAATTAGGGTTCGGAAAAAAGAACCAGAAAAGACTGAAAGAAGTTATGCAGGTGCTTCTTTTCTTGTTGAATAGAGCACCCACCCTGCATAGATTAGGCATACAAGCGTTCCAAACTGGAGCGTGCTATTAGTTTACATTCATTAGTTTGTATGGGCTTCAATGCAAGCTTTGATGGGGATAAAATGGTTTTTCACGTACCTTTCTCTTTGGAAGCTCAAGCAGAAGCTCGTTTACTTATGTTGTTTCTCATATGAATCTCATTTCTAGCTAGTGGAGATCCTGAAACGACATCTTCTTTTTCTCCCCACCATTATCAAAGTGTTCCGCGTCGTTCTTTAATGTGATTCAATATTCCGGACGACTAACCAAATAGCGCGATTAAGAAAGATTCTTTTGTTCAATATTAGTTCAAAAAAAACTCTTTCAAAACCCAACACAGAAGACTAATCAAAGGAATGACAGGGCTGATCAAAGTGGGAAGAAGTCTAAAAAGTATAGCACACCAACACAATTCCAACAAGAAAATACTTCAGATGCCATGAATATGGACACATCACCTTTGATTGCCATACTAGCAGAATTGTTTCCTTCATCGAGTAGGGTGCGGTGGAGGAAGTGAAGAGATAGAAGAAGAGCAAGGGGTGAGGGGTATCAACTTCATGGGGATGAGGATGAGATATTAGTTGCGATGAGGGCTTTGCAGACTAAACCAAAGAGGGTCACCCTTGGTTGAAATATAACATCTTTCGCACCATGTGTACTGTGAAAGGGAAGATACACAGCATTATTATTAATAAGAAATTGTGAAAATATGGTCTCTACATTATGGCGAAGAAGCTTGACTTGGCTACTCATGAGCATTCTCAACCCTATTCTTTGATATGGTTAAAGAAAGAGCATGAGATATGGATGGATCAATGATGTTTGGTGGAATCCTCCATTCGGGACCAACTGCATGAACATATGTGGTGTGATATTATGCGCCCATAGATGCCTGTCTAATTCTGTTAAGGAGACTATGGAAGTTTGATCGCATGACTCAACATGATGTGTTGAAGAATAACTACTCGTTCACAAAGGAGGGTATACACATAGTTCTTTTGTCAATCAATGAGTCTAGAGGAGCTGATACTCACATTGAAGAGGAGACTGTGGTCCCACATGCCGCATTTCTATAGTCAGTGCAAGAGGCCCCAAAGGCTACGGCTTTAGTTATACTAGATGGGACTGAGGAGGAGACTGAGTTACCGAAGATGATACAAACCCTACTAACTTACTTTTAAGATATCATGACTGATAGCTTACCTCAGGGACTACCACCACTTGAGACATTCAACATGCTATAGATCTTACTCATGGATCAATGTTACCAAATAGGCTTGCTTATAGATTGAGACCGGTTGAGTATGAGAAGTTGCAACAGTTGGTATAGGACCTTATTGTTAAAGGATTGGTGAGGGAGAGCACCAGTCCATGTGTTGTTCCAGTTTTGATGGTGCATAAGAAAATGATAGTTTGTGGAGGATGTGTATTGATAACTAGCTATTAATATGATCACCATCAAGTATAGATTTACTATACCTCGCCTGAATGATTTACAGGATCAATTGCTTTTAGCTATCATCTTTTTCAAGATTGAACTGTGTAGTGGATATCACCAGATCAGGATGAGGCCAGGAAAAGAACAGAAGACTGCCTTCAAGATCTGAGATGAGCTATTAAGAGAAAAAAATAAGAACTTAAAATCATTCAATTTCAAAACAAATCTTCTAGGACTAAAATATTCAAGATATTTGCATAAATCCATCATAAAACGTACAAAAATATAAAAATAAGTAAACATGTCTATGCCAAAAAATAAACTAATTTTGCCTAATTGATCTCAATCATTGAATATTATTCATTCTTCAAGCTCACCCTCAAAATCTTCTTCTTCTACACCAATAATGGTGTCATAAACATAACTAGGACCTTCAAATTATCTACATTCATTATCAACTTCTTTAAAATCATTATCATGCTCAGGCTTAGGTGCCTTCACAATTTGTTTCTCCTTATCATTGTTGTCTATATTAAAAAATAAATTAATTACTAAAACTACACATCAAAATTAAAGAAAATATACAGTCAAAATTAATGCCAAAATATTCAGTTAAAATGACCTTAGACGCGGATTACACTGTAGCTATAGTACAATCTGCACATTAATACTATTATAAAGCTCATGTGCTTACGTTTCTATTTCTGTGAAACTACAAGCTTCACAGGAGAGATTTTTGGATTGTGTTATAGGTGTGGAACTGCGGGCCTCGCCGCTACGGAAGAGACATCTGAATTGCATAACAATGACTAGTGTGAAACTGTAGGCTAAGTGCGATCTCCTACGTGCGACTGGGAAGATAAACAGAAGGGAGGAAGTGGTTGGATCGCGCAGTGCTTTCTGCAGTTGTTTATTCTACCTGCAAAAGACTACTTGAGACAATAGGAGATACAAAGTTGTGATTCGATTACGTCTGAAAAATGAAGCAATTAAGGCTTTTATTTTCATTTTAATTAGCCCGCAATTGGGGCGCACAATAAGTTCTAGGGTGTAAAAGGTGTGTTGGGGCCTACGCCCTCTGGGTTGGGCATATTGCCTCACCCCATGCTCAGGGATGCACCCCAATAATGCCTTTTAAAACACTGATGCCAACTCAATCCTCTATAGTTGTTGCACCACTTTTGAAACCACAATAGCGAGAGTGAAGCGGGATGGGTCCCATCCAATGAAATTCCTAAAAGTATGATTTCTCCAACCTCTTTTGCTGCTCTAGCCGATGTGGAACCCTTCTACTGCTATTTTAATATTATTTAGTTAGAATTATGTATATTTCTACATGGGTTTTATTTCTATGTTGTTATTTTCTACCTTTGAGGACTTCCTGCTTGATTTATGTTTGAAGACTTTTTGTCCTTGATTTCTCCTATTTGGAGAGTTGTAGCTTATTTTCCTTAAGTGGTGAATACATATCTTGAAGATAACAAGTGGTGAAACTTCCCTGCCATTTGCTTCATTGCATTCCGACAGGACAACTGCCAAACTATTGTTCCAGCGTCCTGCCAACAACAGTTTTTCGCAGTTCTTCAACCACTGTCGACGTTTTCAATTCTGGTCCTCATCCTACAACCCTCTTAACTCATTTCCTAGCTTTCCCACACCAGCTAGTTACCCCAGTTCGGTATCATTTGGTATCAGAGTTTGATGAACCCAATATTTTTAGGGATTTGTTTATTATTCAACTCTTAAAACTAATATCCACAAAACTTAACCTAATACAACCACAAAAATCATCTCTGCAACTTTTACCCCCAACCCTAACCATAAACTACCACATCCTTTTCAACCGAAACTTTAATTGAAAGAAAATCTACCATGCCACAAAAAAGAAACTCTCAACAAGGCATTCAAGAGTTTACCATGGAAGATATACAGTAGGAAATCTTCCAATTCCAATGAAGGCTCATTGGTTTTGAAGAAAGACGACATGAGAAAGTCAACGATAGCAACAACTATGACCACTCAAATGGAGAAGATGATGAAAACTCTTTCACCAAGAAATCTCAAGCTACAAAAAGATGATTCCACATCAGTTCAACATTGAGTATAGGAGAGAAAGTAAATTTGAAGTGACTATTAATTTGTCAGATTTTGATGATCGTATGGATCCAAATGAACTTCCTGAGTGGCTCCATAGTATAGAGCATGTATTTGAGTACAAGAATGTTCAACTTGATAGGAATGTGAAGTTAGTTTCTATCAAATTAAAAAAGAGTACTTGTGATATGAGAACCAACAACGTAGGTGTTAGCATCAGGGAAAAAATAAGATCACAATCTAGTCCACGATGAATGAGATGTTGCATAAAAATCTACCAACACATTACAAATAAGTTATGTACTTAAGACTTCACCATATTCAATAGAAAAACATCTAATAGAAGGACAACATTTTGTTTGAGTAAGTTATGTTGAAATGTAAGCTGATAAAGCCAGAAGAGAACACCATAGGTAGGTATATTGGGGGACTGAGACCATGTATTGGAAAGATAGTACAATTATAGCCCTCCAAGATGAATGAGACGTTGCATAAGTATCTACCAACACATTACGAATAAGTTATGTTCTTGAGACTTCATCACAAACAATAGAAAAACATCTAAGAGAAGTACAATATTTTGTTTGAGTAAGCTATGCTGAAATGTAAGCTGATAAAGCCAAAAGAGAACACCATAGCCAGGTATATTGGGGGAATGAAACCGTTCATTGGAAAGATAGTACAATTACAACCCAATTGGATGCCATAGAGTATCCAGACCTTAGCCCTAGAGATGGAAGAGACAACACAATAGTATCATTTCAACACAACCCATCAAACAGAGACCAACCAATGGGTCGAGCAGCAAGAGCATGCCGACCATAGGCTCAAAACCTATCCCTTCTGAGGAGAAGCTAGTACAAGAGGAAAAGATGATTGACTAGACCAACACCTCAAAAATATTGGTAGCCAGGAAATGTTTCAAATGTCATATATATAGATAGATTGCATTCAACTGCCTGAAAAATAGAGTGGTTTCTTTTATTGAGCATGGTGCAGCAGAGGATGCAGAGAGTTAAAACCCAAGAAAAGGAGAGGACAGAAGTGGATTATCGACAACATGCAAATGACTGTGATATGCTTATGGATTGATAAGTACTCCAAATAAAGCCTAAGAGAGGCCAACAATGGCTTAGGCATAACTTCTTCCATGCACATTGTACTGTGAAGAAAAATGTGTACAGTCTCATTATAGAAGGAGACTGTTGTGAAACTGTGGTGTCGACATAGATGGTGGATAGAGTTTTATTGCCCAGTAAATATTCTCAACAATATTCTAACATAGTTGAAGCGGAATGAGATCAATTTAGAGAATAAGTGTTGGGTAGAATTTTTAATTGAGGATAAGTTGTTGAATCATGCGTGGAGTGATATCGTGCTTATGGATATGTCATATTCTTTTAAGCCGATCTTGATAGTATGATCGAGGTATACTACATGATGGCTACAAAAGTATCAACTCATTTATTAAGGACAAGAATCATTTTATATTATGCTTTTGCTCTTGAATGAGGCAAAAGTGACGAGCACTTAGACAGAGATGAGAGCTCTGGTGTCCTATGCTACATTTCGATGTCAGTGACATTATCCTTGGTGATAGAGGGTAGTGAGACGGAGGAAATGATACCTAAGGCAGTATGACCTCTATTGGAGGAGTTTCATGATATTTTGACTCACGACAAACTATTTATATTGCCAACCCTACAAAGATTCACCATGTTATAGAGCTTATCCTAGGATCAATGCTCCCAAACGACCGACCTACCAAATCTAAACAGTAGAGTATGAGGAGTTGTACAAGTAAGTTGAGAATTTGATTACTCGGGGACTAGTCTGTAAGAGCACTAGTTAGGGTGTTGTTCCAGCTTTGATTGCGCCAAACAAAGACAATTCTTCGCATAGGTGTATTGATAGCAAGGATGTGAACAAAATCATCATCAAGTGTTGATTCCCTATGTACAATCAGTGATTTACTAAATCAGTTACACGAAGCCAATGTCTTCTCCAAGATTGATTTGTGTAGTATTTATAATTAGATTTGGATAAAGCTCGAGGATGAGTGGAAGACCACGTGGAAGACATGATATGAATGGACAGTCATGTCATTTGACTTGTTCCACGCTCCAAGTAATTTTATGAGATTGATGAATCAGATTTTTTGAACATTCATTAAGAAATTCATAATGGTATAGTTTGATAACATTCTATCGAACAACCAATCAGATGAGAAACGTTTGTAGCATCTTTGTTAAGTGTTTGGAGTTCTTAAGGCATAGCAGGTGTATAGTCACCCGAAGAATGGCCAATTTCTTAAACCTCAAACGTGCATCCTAGGATACATTATATCAGTTGTCAGCACTAAGATGGCCCCATGTTGACCTCATTTTTAGTATGGTCTAGTCTTCCTCTTAGGGTTTAGAATCTAGCCTTAGGGACCTCCCTTCGACTATCTTAGAACCTTAGAAATGGGACCTGCCTTGTTCTAGAAATTCAACCCGCTTTCGTCCCCTTCTGGAGTTTCGCGTGTGTGGTATCAACTTCTAGCACTTAGAAGGATGAAACCAACATGAGGAAACCCAAAAGGGATTCCCTATAAGACCTTTTGAGCCTTAGGGTGACCTTTTGCACAATTCGCACTCCCGCGCACAAAACTTCGTAATTCGGAGAGTCGGCGCGTCCGATTGCCTCAATTCGCATTGCTTGCACTGTTACCCGTCGAAGGCTCGCATGAAATTTTTGAAACAATCGATCGCAGGTCGATTTTTTGTGAAGTTTGAATTTCGACGCGTTTTGACCTGATTGTCGGCGACGTCGTCCGAGCGACCCCGGATGACGAAACGGACTGCGCCAGCGCGTCCGGAACGTCGATTTTGCCTAGGGAGGACACCTATTTTGTCGCGTCGTCGTGCGCGGGTAAAATGTGTTTTAATTCATATATATATATATATATAT
>NW_018164444.1:20132349-20135034 GCF_001263595.1 Phalaenopsis equestris
TTCCCCCCGCCCCTTCCTCCCCGCGCCCCTCCTCCCCGAAGCCGCGCCTGCCTTCACGAGCCGCGAGCTTCCTTCTCTGGTAAGTTGACTCTGGGAAGCTTGTTCCCTGGGACACTTGAACGGCAATATCTTCTCTTCTTCTCGATGCTTCCCTCGCTGCCACTAGTCTCGCCACTCGGTCCGAGAGACTTCGGTGGCTTCGCCTTCTGTGAGCAGAGAGCGTGTCATTTTCTTCTTTGGCCTGATTCGAGTGTCGTGGACCGTTGGGGGTGGTCTTCTTTCTCTTCTCCTCTCTTCTCTGCCTGTAAACACAGTTCCTTTTGAAATTTTTAAGGTTGTTGAGAAAAGTTTTTCTGAGATGAGTGGAAATTTTGGCTGTGAGGGAATTGGAAAGGGGAGTTTCTGGGAAGAGCATTTCTTTGAGGTGGTTTCTCGTGTTGCTGTGCTTTACGTTTGAATTGAGGAGGTACCTCTTCTTCCCTTTCTTTCCTGTGCCCTTGTTTCCTGAGGTTTTCTCTTTGTCGAGCCTCCTCTTGCTCTGTTAAATGGAGGATACAACATGCTAGTTCATTTTATTTGGATATATTTTTTTGAGATATTCACTTCAAGTGCATTTGGAAATGAAAATGTGAGCATGTGTTAAAATTAGACTTGGTTACTCGCTTAAACTAGGGAGGCTATGGCATATTCATGGTTCTTGTGGCATGTTTACGTTGGAAACATTTAGGGAGTTAAGGGCTAGGGAGTTCGCTTTACTTCTTATACATATGTGGGGGCTCGGCTTTGGCTTCCTGTGGCTTTCCCTGGCTTGAAATATATGTTATAAGAAAACTTATTTAATTTGGAAAGTCTTGTATCTTGTTTTGAGAGTTTGGCTTAACTCTTCATGAGGCATCTCCCCTGTTCATATATTTGTTGGAATAATTTCATGCTTAGAATGTTTAGACATGCAGGTTGTTCCTTGGGCTTAAAATGGCTAGATCCTTAATGTTGTACTGGGCTCGGTTTGGCCCTAGTTGGAGGCTGTGTTGGCTCTCGTGTTTGGCCTCTACTGGACTCGGTTTGGCTCTAAAGTGGGGGGTTGTGTTTGATTGTTTTAGTCTTGCTGGGCTCGGTTTGGCCCTAGTTGGAGGCTGTGTTGGCTCTCGTGTTTGGCCTCTACTGGACTCGGTTTGGCTCTAAAGTGGGGGGTTGTGTTTGATTGTTTTAGTCTTGCTGGGCTCGGTTTGGCCCTAGTTGGAGGCTGTGTTGGCTCTCGTGTTTGGCCTCTACTGGACTCGGTTTGGCTCTAAAGTGGGGGGTTGTGTTTGATTGTTTTAGTCTTGCTGGGCTCGGTTTGGCCCTAGTTGGAGGCTGTGTTGGCTCTCGTGTTTGGCCTCTACTGGACTCGGTTTGGCTTTGGTTGAGGGTTGTGTTTGCTTTGTTTGGCCTCTGCTGGGCTCGGTTTGGCTTTGGTTGGGGTTGTATTTGCTTTGCTTGGCCTCTGCTAGGCCCGATTTTGGCACCCCACCGGTGTCTTAGCTCGAATATACGTGTGGTGGATGAATTTATGTTGGTTTGGAAGAACTTTGTAGTTGTTCTTGTGCATGGCACGCGTTGGTTCTATATTTTGATGTCTCAGGGGTATGAAAATGTTTTCTACTATTTTGTTGTAGCCCGAACTCAAACCTTAGCTGTGGTTCAGCCTTAGCTTGGCTTGAGAGCTTGGTTTGCTTGTTTTAGCTCTTACTCGAAAGCCCATGATTGAGTCCTTAAAAAAAAATTTGTCTTTACTCGAGAGATGGCTTGGTTCTTTTTTATTCCTGTTGATCTCAACCCCTACCCGTGAGGCCTATTGTAGGTCATTTGGTGTGATTTGATCCTTCTTGCTAGACTTGATTGGCTTGAATGTCGTGGATGAATCAAGTTTGTCATCCCAAAAATTATAATTATTTCAGTAATCCTTTCATGTTTGTCAGGGAAGCATAGTTGCCTTTGGGCGGAAGCATAGTTGCCTTTGGTGGTCTTTTTGTTGGCTTTAGCCGTGAGCCCCTTTGTGCTTTGGATGGCTTCTGGTCGTGGGCTTTTGCAGCTGTTCTTCGCTGCCTTAAACCCTGAGCTTTATTAGTTCTTTTTGGGCCCATTTGTTGCCTTAACTGTAAGCCTTACTTGTTGTCTTTTAGGTTGTGTTGTCTTTTAGGTGGTTGTCTTTGGTTATGGGCCTTGTTGGCTGTTTCCTCTTCTCTGCTGACCCTGACCGTGAGCCCTTTTGTCCCCGTTCCTAACTTTGGGCCGAGAGCCTTGTTGGATGTTTCTTCTTCTCTGCCGACCCTGGCCGTGAGTCCTACCTGCTGTTCAGCTCTTTGTAGTGATCCCAATCGTGAGCATTTATGTGATTTTATGGGAAGATTTCTATGCTTATTTGATATGTGAGGTTATGGATTAATTCGACAGTTGAAAGATTTTGATATCAACTTTGGGATCTGGGGAGGATTTGCAAGCTTTATTTGGGAGAGTATTTGGTTGATTTGATTAATCCTGCGTTCTTGGGGTTTGGAGAATCAGCGCAAAGGGATATTTTATGTTTGTTAGGAAAGTTGGGCCCTACCTTTCCAAGTCTTTTCGATACGAGTTTTGAGAACTGATTCAATCTCTTTTTCGGTGTTTTAGATGGATCAGTGCCTCCTCTCTCTCACCCCATTTTTG
>NW_018164444.1:20135060-20136505 GCF_001263595.1 Phalaenopsis equestris
TGCTTCTTGGTTCGTTCCTTGTTTCTTGGTTCGGTTTTCGATGCTTATGCCCAATGCATAAGTGTCCACGTATAGCCTTTTGCTATACGTGAAACCATCAAGCAAGGTCACAAGTAGTCGTTTTAAGGCGTACGGTGGTGATGATAAAGGCACACAGAAGATAGAGCAGAAAGATGTCCTATCCTATAACATCAAGATCCAGACATTTGATGAACATAGTTAACGCCCCCCCGACATAAGTCTAGCGGTAGTCGGCTCGAACCTCCTCAGGATGTTTGCAGTCCTACGCCCGGCAGCGTAATCGCCTCGTGGACAATAAAGGAATTTCTAAAAAAAAAAGAAGATAAGTTTTGATAAATCATTTTCAAACAAAAATATACTTTTCTACGAAACAAAAATTGATAGCTTTTCTTTGCATGTTTAAAAATTTGTGTGTATGTCAAAAACATAAATTTTAAAATACGTTTTAAAGTTGGTTGTCCACCTGACGAATACTTGTTTATGCTGGGAAGTAGCCTTCTAAGTGAGGTTCAAGACACACTTCTAGACGAGTGGCGGATTCTATATATTCGGGTGACCGAGTAGCCTTCGTGGACCCTCGAGAATAAATATAGCTGAGCCTAGTCCCATACGAGTGCTTGCGGTCCCCCCTCATCTGAATCTCTTTTCTTTGTTTTATCGAAGCTTTGGGACAGAGCACTCGTGTTACTTTTTCTTTCTTTCGGGATTTCCCCGAGAGTTTTGAGGATTTTCTTTTACTTGAGTCTTTTTCGTTGATTTTCTCGAGTTTCTCCGCTTTTCCTCGGGTTTCCTGGACGACGTTTTTTTCGGAATTTGCTTTTTGAGATGCATTTAGGTTTGCTATACATAAGGAAATACATAGGGAACAGCGGATCTCACGGGCGTACAGGTTTGCTTTATATTTTACAGCAATTATTTTTTTTGTTTCTACCTGCTACTGCTCTTCTTATACAACATGTTATACTATTTATGTTTATACCTGCTACTGCTCTTCTTTATACAGCATGTTATACCATTTCTGTTTCTACCTGCTACCGTACCGTACAACATGTTATATTATTCTTGTTTCTGCTTGCTATTGTCCTTCTCGTATAGCATGTTATACTGCTCATGTTTTGTCTACTACTGTTCCACGTGCATTTTATTGTTTGTTCTTGCATCGCACACTTTACATTATATAACTTCAAGCATGTTTCCTTTTTGCATAGGATGTTTAGAGGACTACAATCATAGGGCCGTTTGATTTAACACTAACAAACCATAGGATTTTGAGGTTGTCTGCCTAGCGCAACATAAATCCTCCACATTTTCTTTAGGCATTCGTACAGCTCTATTGTACGATTTAAGACCTAATTCGTTCTAGGTTCCGAGGTTGTCGTCCGGTACGACGTAAACCCTCATATCTTCTAAGCAATTTGTGTGAC
>NW_018164444.1:20137205-20190536 GCF_001263595.1 Phalaenopsis equestris
TATATATATAAATTAAAACGTCCTTCCGAAGCGGGCGACGGGACTTCACTTCCGGCGACCGACATCTTCTTACGGGCGACACCCAACTTCAAACTTTCTTTTGCTGTCGACACCCCAGTGAAGATCAAAGCTATTATGACATAGCCTAAACCCCAATCATTCACTCAAGTACTTCTCCTTCATGGTTTGAATTTTTCTACAAGAGATTTATCAAAAATTTCAGCTCAATTGCAGCACTCTTGATGAAGCTTTTCAAGGGTACAAATTATTTTTTATGCTATGAAGAAATAGATAAACTAAGACCCTTGTTCTAACACTTTCAAATTTTGGCCAAGTATCTGAGGTGGAGTGTGATGTCTTCAATGTGAGAATTGAAGCTATGCTGAGTCAAGGGGGACAACAATGGAAAGCTGAATAATTCTAGGAAAAAGTACTATCTATAACAAACAGTCTTATGTCATTGTGAGCGCCCTCAATAACTGGAGCTATTATATGTTGACAAATGAGTTCTCCCTACATTAATCATAAGGCTTTATGATTCCTGAATGGTCAACGTAAGCTGAAAAGCAAGCATGCCCCTTGGGTTGAGTTCCTGTACCCTATTCACATTATGCTCAAGTAAAAGAACAATAAATCAGAATAAATTAGCAGTTGTGGTGAGCCGCAACTATTTATTAATCACTATTATGTAAATCAAGGTACTTGGTTTTGAAGTGCTAAGAGATGTGTATGCCACTAACAAGGATTTTCAGGAGATTTGTGTTCATTGTCAAGATTGATTGTACTAATAGTTTCACATATCATAAAGATACTTATTCTTTTAGAAAAGATTATGCATTCCCAGGAGTTCTCTTAGAGAGTTTATTTTATATGTGTCACAATACAGAAATGACCAGACACTTTGACAAGGACTATATTACTTCTTTAGTGAAATAGACTTTTTACTGACCGAAATCAATATGAGATGTGGAGTGAAATATCAGACAGTGTACAATATGTCATTTGGCTAAAAATTGAGGACTAAATATAGGTCTACCCACTCCCCTTCCTGTTCCAAAGTTGTCATTGTGGTGGGTTTACCCCCGGACACAATGCATAAAAGACTCAATTATGGTCTTAGTAGACCACTTCTCCAAGATATAACACTTTATATTCTACCACAAGACAGAATGCATCACAAATTGCAAGCTTGTATTTAAAAAAATAATTCATGTGCATGATGTACCCAAAACCATCACTTCAGACAAGAATGTAAAATTTTTTAGTCGCTTTTGGAGAACTTTATGGGATAAGTTAGGTACAAAGCTACAGTTAAGTTCAACAGCAAACCCAATAGTCATATAGAGGTGGTGAATTATAGTATGGAAAATCTTCTCAAGTGCTTTGCTGGAAAATACAATAGGCAATGGGATTTGGTGCTTGCTCAGGTTGAATTTGCCTACAATCAGTCCACCAGCATAGTCTCTTTGAGATTATGTATGGAAGGAATCTCCTTATACCGTTGGAGTTAGTGACGGTACATACTACCAAGGTTAACATTGATGCACACACTAAAGTCAAGGAAATTTAGATTGTGCATGAACAAATTAAAGAGAAAATTGTTAGGCAGCAAGTCCAGAAAAGCTAAGTCTTTTTAAGGAGGGTGGTATGAATTAGATATAAGAAAGAAAGAATTCCTGTAGGTTCTTTTGGGAAGTTCAAGCCCATAATAGCGGCCATTGAAGATTATCAAGAAGATAAATGACAATACATACATGAATGAGACTTGTGGCACTATAATATTTTTGTGATCTTTAATGTAGTTGATTTGTCATCGTACGATGAGAATTCTGGTACATACAAAAAAAGAAGATGAAGTTTTTCCTAATTGGGGAGAGTAACATATCCTGCAATCCTATAATTGCGGGATTGAAGTGGGATAGGGTCCCATCTCATGAAATGAAATTTCTACCGGCCCTTTGCTGCTCTAGCCAATTTGAAGAAATTTTACTATTATTTTAATATTATTTTAATTAGAATTAGGTTTATACTGCACGAAAACTTTTTCTAAGTTGCAATGTTCTGATTTTGGAGATTTTTGATTGGTTTATGTTATTTGAGAATTTTACTCCCTCATTTCTCCTAATTTCATAGTTGTAGCATATTTTTCTTTTAAGTGGTAAATATGTATCTGTGGTAGAATCTCCCCATCATCCGTACTTCACCGTTTTGTTGTTTTCCTCACTGCTTTCAAGTCGGACAACCGACAAACTGCTGTTCTGATGTCCAGTTTGTTGTCCAACAATAGTTTTTTGCTGTCCGCAACTGTCGTCGTCATTTTCACTTCTGCTCCTCATCTTACAACCTCCAAATCCATCTCCTAGCCCTCCCACACTGACTAGTTTCCCTAGTTCGGCATCAGAACCCTTTGCGGTCCATAGAATTCAACTTTATGATGATACAAAGCACTTCATTCTAAAGGAGCCTATGCCAACTCAATCCTTCAAAGTTGTTGCACCATTTCTGAAACCGAGAACACAATCTTAATGGAAGTTAAAGCAAAAATGGAAATAAAAAAATAGATCAAGCCCTCCGAAAGCTACTAGTGCTTATGTCAAAGTCAAAGTGGAGAGTCCACAGAATAAAGTGACACAGAACAAGAGGATATTGCCCCTCTCAATTCCAAGAATAAATGCAAAACTCCCTGCAAAAAAATAAACAAAGAACGTAGTTCATAATCAAATGTGGCCCTATGACTTTATCTTTTAAAAAAAGAAAATGTTTCCTTAATGAGGGTGACCAACTCCTTAGTTTTAAAGCAAGAATTGGTTGTCATTCCGATCTCTCCTAAGCATTATAAAAAGCCTGCCATAATATCGAGGAGTTGAGTAATCAAGATTTTTTTTAACAAATCCAGGGAATTCCAGGGTTAAAATTTTAATTGTGAAAAAATTATTACCCTATGGCCTTCCTAGTAAAAAACTAACAAGCATCATGCATTTCTCCACATTCAAAGTAGACAGCTATAAATGCTCGCCTCCTATTACCAAAAGACCTTAGCTTAGGTGGTATGCCCATAATAGACACTAACGTAAGGGTCTCAGAATCCAATCTAAGTAGGCATGGCTATGATGAATTTCTCCAAAAGCAGAGTAAATTTATGATTTGTAATTAGCCTCGTACCCATCTTAGATCTGTATTTACTTTAAGCTCACCTTATATTTATACTATCTTCAGGCCTACCAGATGAAAATATGAGATAAATTTTGATACTTAAAAAAAATTGCTTGCCTGCTGCTCAAGTTTGAAAAGATGCCGATTGAAGTATTGTTGCAGCCATTCATTAGTATAATTTATACAAAGCTGTTCAAAGCCGTTATTCTGCAACAAAATATAAGCCTAATAAGCAAGTTTTATACAAAATGAAAAAGAATATAATCATCAAGAGATTACAGATAACACGCACATGAAATGATTCAAACCCGTAAATATCTAGAATACTAATGCATCGTCCAGTACGCCTTTTTCCAGGTTCAAGTGAGTTGTTGATTTGCTCAACCAGCCACTCAAACAAGCAATCATAAATTAATTTTGCTAATGCATCACGAGTGGCAATGGCCTGCAGAAAATTATTGTACAAATAAAAAGTTAAGCACGAGAAGATCATGAAATAAAAAAGATGATTTGTCCTATAATGTCGAAGTTCTTCATATTTTGGGCTCCCAAAAAAAAAAGTAATGAACAAATTTATACTGTATAACCAATAACAAAACCTGTTGTAATGTCAATCTTTGGACAATGCTAATATTCCCTGCTTGAATTGTATGAGTTGATAAAGCTAGCATGAGGTCATCAACTTCACAGCCCATCAACTTAGCTGCACTTGTTACACCTGTAAGAAAATTCAAAGTTGTAAATATCGTAAGACTAAACACCAAAATAGGCGCCCATTCATTCGTGTGTAGAAAACTCAGTCCCAAATTATTACATTTTTTCAATTTAGCCCAAGAAAAAACAGGTTAGATCAATTTTGTATGGGCAAGAAATTAAATTGGAAAGATGTGATACTCAGAGACAAAATTGGAGACGTAAATAGTTGAGGGATTGCTTTCAAGTTTAGCCCTTAATATCATGTCCCAACTCCGAGCACAAAATACATAGGTAAAGCCCAAGGAAAAGTATAAAAACTACTATTATGGAGATGCTCCTAAAGTGCTAATAAAATATAACCTGTATATAAAGGCTTGCAACATCCAATTAGTACAAGAACCATGACTGAAAGCTAACTTAGGATTATAGAGATAGTCACTAAACTTTAATAAATGATAAAAAAGTCTTGCAACTTCTTTTAACTATTCCTAGTACCATGATTGAAAGCTAACATAGAACTAAGAAAATAATCATTGAACTTTAATAAATGATAATCTGCATGCAAATGCTTACACTTAAATGTTACTAGAACCAGATTAAAAGTTAGTTGGTCATACCTAAGTTTAAATTTAAGCAAAAAAAATCATATTTAAAGCCCCTTCTGAGTTACTCAGCTTTTAAGGAACCAAAAATATGAGTATATGATTAAAATAATTCTTAGACTATTTAGTTGTAAACATTTTAGCCCTGGAATTAATTTTTAACCCAGTTTGGTTCCTCAATTTATCAAAACATGACTCTTTTGTTCCTTTTATTATAGTATATTAGCGGTTTAGAATTAATGAAAATGGGTCGCAACTAAAGGTGTGAACGAGTCAAATCGAGCTCAAGTCACCTTCAACTTGAGCTTGAGCTTAAGCTTGTGCTTGACTAATTAATCAAATTCGAGCTCGAGCTCAATTCTACGAGTTTGAGCCAGCTCACAAGTCGGCTTGTTTATTATGAAAGAGAAAATCAATATTAATTCAAGTCAATTGTATAATAAAATAACACATAGAATGAGCATTTAAGAGATAAGATAATAAATCACTTGATATAAAAACTAAAATATCAACTTTTAAATATTTTTAAGAATTTAAAGAAAAAGTTTTGAATTTTAATATGTTTTTAGTATATTTAATGCTTAATTGCGGTTTAGACAAGCCGACTCACGAGCTAACAATTCAAGCCAGGGTTGTCTTGAATATGGCTTGTTAGCTTATCGAGCTCAGTTGGCAAGCCACTTATCGAGCCATGCCTAAGCCAGCTCATGAGTTAGCTTGGCTCAGTTACACCCCTAATCACAAAGAGTCTTTAGCTATGGGCCCTATCAACCTTCAACGATTTATGAGATACAGTCATTGCAAGGTAAAATCCCAATCAGCAATTTGTTTAAACTAAATTCAAATTTATTTAAATTCATCAATTAAACGAACTGATTATTGCTATAATGTTGATTTAAGGAGGTGAACTCGTGGCGAGCCTAAAGAAAATCATCGCGATGCAAAATTAAGAAGAATAAATTTCTATAAGATTTTTTTTATATATTTCTATAGGATTAATATGTGGTATATATTGATATGAATTTGCATTTAATTTTTTTTTATATTGCATATTGTGGAATACCTACATATCTTGTAGAAATGAAAACTTGAGCAAATCCTACTAATTTTACTAATTTTTTATTATATTTGTGGACATATACATTAGGCAAATTATTTGCAGGTACACTCATATAATTGTGAATGCATATGAGAAGAGATTTTTAACATATAAAATAATCAAAAAAATGTCACAAGTGTTGTGATAAATAGACTATTGTACATATAACCTGCACGGGTAAAAATGATAGAAAAATTATAGAATTCTCGACTCTTGATTGAGATTAGAAAGGATATTTATGTATTAGAGGGTTGTTAATAATTGTTATATTAGGAGAAGACCAAGCATTATCAGTGGTTGCTATAAACGACAGATTAGGTGATTACCTAAATAAAAGAATTAAGTCAAAATCTATACAAGTACAAGTGATATTCATGTGACGATAGAGCATAAATAAAGTAAAGAAATTGATGTTATTGTGCAAAAGATTCATTGAAATATGTGCATATTACAATTTGTTACTACCTATTTTTATGTCATTCTTCATATATTTCATGTGATCAAAACATGTTTATTTTGTACTATAGTCAATCATACTAGTCAATGGTTAAGCATACACAATATTTTTTTCTATCTATTGAATCTCTTAGCACTAATTATTTTATTGAGCTTGTAAATTATTACAGTATGTTATTGATTTTCAAAGAGGGGTAAGAAGCATCAGGGGAATTATCGAGGTAAGCCTTTGTACAACTTTTGAATTGTGAGGATTTGGAAGTGTCATGAATATTTTGGGATATGTATATCTAAATGTTTGATGTTTAGTAACTCTGATTATGTTTTGTGAAATTATTATGCATGTTTTCTTATTTTGAGAATGTGAATGAATACTAAATTGAATAATTTCTATTTGTGATTATAGTGAGACTAATTCACCGATCACTGAATCCTGAATAGTATGAGTTAGACTTAAGTGTTTGTAGGAAATATGTCTGACTGAGTCGTCTATCCCGGTTGCACAATTGCTTGACTCTAAGAGAAGGATTGGGGGGGGAGGGGTGGAAGTAAATTAAAAGAAGTAAAAGTAAATATAGATTCCTATGTTTATTTCAATTTAAAATGCGACTCCCATTACACCAAATACAGTTTTGGCAATTCCTCCCAAATATTTGAGCAAAGCAAAATAATCAAAGTAGTCACATTGAAGGCTTACTAAAATATCAACTAATTCACAAGATATGAAACATGAGGTGGGACCAATGAAAGTAAATATTTAGTACCATCATCGGGAAGGACTCGGACTTCTTCCTCATTGTCAATTATTTCAAACTTCACATTACCAAGCCACAATATTGCTGCAATCATTGCAAATGCAGCCTCCTGATCCTCCTTGCAGATTTGAACAGCGTCAAATGCTTCCTGCAAATTAAAAATGGATAACTATCAAAGATCGTTAATGACTTTTAAATCCAAAACAAAGAAAAAGTAAAGTGCCAAAATAGTTACATGGTCATTTAAGTCATAAAGATTATAAAAATTATCAAATTAGCCCCAGACTATTTTAATATAAGCTGAAATAGCCCGCAGGAAGGACTATTTTAGCCCCCGTTAAAGTAGTCTGGAGCTAAATTGACACTTTTTCTATAATTTGGGGCTAAAATGATCCCCGACAAAAAGTCGGGGGACTATTTTGACATTTTTCTCCAAGTAAAAAGAACAAATAGAATCACAGTAGCATATACAGAAGATACCATCAGCACATGAAACATTTTCGCATCATCAACTTCGGAAATACTTAAACAGTCACTTTGATTTAAATATTCATATTCAAGTGCAGACTTCAGGTTGAACTTATCTGATAAAAACATTAGCTCAATAAGGAAATCCATTGCTGAATAAAAAATCACATGTACATAGATAAAGATTGACAAACTCTAGCAGCTACCTCTAAGAACTAAGGGAGCTCCTCCACATAGCTGGTAGAAAATATGGTATGATCTTTCACCATTTGCACTGCGAACCACCCTAGACTGCCATGCAAAAACAGAAGTCTCAAAAACAACTAAACGAATGGTGAAAGGGTTGAAATGGTATTAGAAGTACCTTTTCAAGTAAAACTGCCCAGTAGAATGAGAGTTAAAGCAGCATGACAAAAAAGAAGGAACAAATGCAATTCAGATGATTAAAAGGTAATAAATACGCAAGAAGCAAATAAACTACAGAAATAACAAATCGCTGACACAACTTTGCTTACAGGTTTGCATTTTAGCCCCACAAATTGTTCCAGTTTTGCTAAATTGCATCTCAATCAGCTTACCCTGCATTAAAAGCAGTAGCAAATAGCCTAGATGAAATTAACAGTATATTAAATAAAGAACAGAGAGGAGAAGGACAGAAAAAACTCACAAATCTACTGGAATTGTCATTTTTTGAAGTTTTGGCATTCCCAAATGCTTCCAGAATGAGATTTGCATGCAAAATTTTACGTTCTATCCCACTGTCACCTCCAAGGGAAGCCAAATACTGCATCGTTATTTTTGCTGTTTCAGTCTTACCTGCTCCGCTTTCACCGCTGCCACGCAAGTAATATGTTGAAATCCATAAAAATGTCACCTATGAACCATAAAACAATAAATAGCACAAAAGACAAGACAGAACTTTGTAATGCATTTTAAAGATAGAAATATTTACCTTATGACAACAGCTTGGTTTAGTCCATCTGTTCCGAAGAAAAAAAAAATATTTTGAAACATGAGCATATTATTCAAATCCATAATGAAATGCACTGATAGAGAAAACATAAGATGAGTACACCAGTTTATAATGAAGAAAGAACAATACTAGAGTAAGCTGTCACAATAGTACCCTAAGCATTTACATGCGGCTATTTTAGTCCCAGAGTCTATAATAGTGTCAAATTAGTCCATAGTCTCTTTCAATATGGGTTAAAATAGTCTCAATAGAAAATTACTTTAGACTCCGTTTAAAGATTCAATGACTAAATTGGCACTTTTCTAGACTCTGGAACTAAAATGGAACACTACAAAAATCAGGGGACTATTTTGACACTTTTCCCGACAACAATATCATACACACCTCTCATCAATCCACTGAAAGCAGCATCTGCAACAGCATAGACATGTGGAGAATGAAGAGTTTTATGCCTATAGGCTCCAATGAAGTCATTGCCATAAAGATGAACCCTTTTCAAGGGATTTACTGCAACTAAAACAGGTCCTGCTTTTGTCTGCCAAAGAAGTTGAAGACCACAAGATATGAGTAAAACGTCCATATCGTGGAGGAGAAATAACAAAGAGTAAAACCTATTTAAAACGCAACATACATAAATCAAATCATTGCTAAATCTACACTTGAGGCTGTGGAGAAGAGAGGGTTCATTCAAATAACTGAGCTGTATTAGGTCCTCCGTTCCATCAAGGATATTTGGATTTGCCGGTAATAAACTTTCTACATGCACAGTTGACATCTGAACAATATAATGGCCATTAGTGCAAAAGAACATGAACCTTACTATTGATCCGGGGTAAAAATAAGGGAATTTTACATACATAGCACCAATTCTTATCTATTTATATATATCACACCTAAAATTTCATATTTACATGCATAGCACTTTGTTGTTTTAAACCTATGCGTGAAAAGATGTATTTCACTTTAAAAAAAATAGTAATAGTATTAATTTTTGATGTGATGTTAAAGATTTGAGTGCTAATTGTGTTAATATGAAGGTTTAGGTGTGAGACAAGTGAACATATAAGAATTGTGAGGTACGTAATGTAACTGCCTCTAACAATAAATATAAGAGATGTCTCACTTTGCCACCGGAAAGAAAAATTTTTGCATGCTGTCCTGACAGAGATTGGACATTACCCTGCTCCCAGCCAGAATCTAGAAATGGACACCAAACACGAAGATTCTGCAAAAAGAGGTGTGACATTCCCACGAGCATACCAAGCACTTTGACAGTGATAAACAATATTTAAAAGAACAAGCATGCAAATAACTGATTCATAAACATAAGTGAAATTTATGACCAGAAAAGAGCACACAGGCAAAAGCACGCTAATAACTTAATCTAGATTGCCATCAAGAAGTAAAAAATATGTAAACAAACGTATATAGAACAAACAATAGGAAAAAACGTATAAATTTATAAAGGCGAATATGAGCACAGTATACTATGAGGAAAAAATAAATAAATAAAAATAACTTACAGCCTCAATAGCTGACCCAAAGAACAATAGTGAAGAATAAGCATACAAGGAGCAGGGTATCGGTAATTTGTTAAAAATAAACAATTAAGAAAATGACATTGATTATGACAATTAGAGTACAAATCCATTAAAAATATCAAGTGTGAGGTTTTAGAACTCCTACAAAAGAGAACTATGATGCTGAAGGCAGGATTTATTTCGTTAAGTTGTTTTTCTGGGTACTAGAAGAACAAACTTGCCAGGACCAGGGAGGCAAATTAAGCCCAATTGGTGATGCGGACAGTCCTGGACCCTGAACCAGAGGGGTCATCCGGCCTCTCCTATCGACCAAGGGTTGTGGCCAATAGGAGTGGGGTCCCCCTTTAGTTACCTAGTATTATATATATATATATGCTGTTTCTTCATATTTAAGTCAGTTTTTGATGAATTTTCTATCGGTACAGCCGTCCTCTCCAAGTCTTCCCTTCTAGAGTTGTATCCAAGGGCGAGTGGTGCTCCTCATTCCGAGGTGGTGATCATCCTCGACTTTCCCATCCTCCGCAATTTTCTCTCTACCCGCTGTCGCCGTAACTGCTGCAGCCACCCCAAAGACAAAATTTGTGCTGTCTCCTGCAGGCCTCAAATCTCCCACCTGCTCTTCCAGCCATCCCCTCCCCATCCACATCCACATCCCAGCTGCAACTCCGCCATGCCACCTGCGGTCACCTACTGCAGCCATACCTTTCACCCTCCAATCTCCAAGCCGCAATCCATACCATATGGCTTTTGTCATTCTCCAACCATCCCAATTGCAGGCTACCTTCCTTCCCCTACAGCCCACCTCCAATGCCTGCCAACCACTTCCAGCCTTTCCTATCTAGCCCCTAACCGCGGCACCACCACCATCCTATTTTAAGTTTGTATCAAGTCTTTTGTTATTTTATAGTTCTGTGAGTCTTGGTTGTAATCCCTAATTGATTTCAGTAATAAAAGTTGTATTTTCTGTTGTTGTTTTGTTAACTCTAGTATCATTTGATATCAGAGTTAGCCTAGCCCTAGCCTTATCCTAAAATTTCTAGCATCCACCACTACCCCACCCCATCTTCACCCAAAATTTTGTTTTCATATCCCACATCACCACTACACAACTCATTCCACCAACTTACAACCAAAACATAATTATGCCGCTGAGGAGGCAATTGCCGAAACATGATCAGGAGTTTACCATGGAAGAGTTATAGCGACAGCTTTGCCAAGTATTACAACGACTTGATGACATTGAGGAAAGGACCCATGAAAAGTTATCAGCGAGCGTGGTAGCGTGATCCGAAGAAGAGAGGAAAGAATACATGAATCCCTAATGTAATATAATGATGAAATGCTTGTTGGATAACGCAGAGAGAAGTGTCTATTAAAGGATACAGAGGTTCAAGAGTAAAAGTGGGTCTACTATATTTCAAGAGAAGAATGAATACAGATGATTTTGTTGAATGGATGCAGACCGTCAAGAAGATTTTTGAATACAAAGAAGTGTCAAATGACCGGAAGGTGAAACTAATTGTTATCAAGTTGAAGAGTGCCTTTTCGTGATCGGAGAACTTGAAGAGAGAAATAGAGAGGGAAGTAGCACGATTACTTCTTGGGAAAATATGAAGAAAGAGTTGCAGCGACAACACCTACCCCCACACTACCGTCAAGATCTTTTCTTGAGGCTCCACTACCTAGAGAAGAGAAACCTATTAGTTGAGGAGTACACAACAAAGTTTACATAGTTCAAGCTCAATTGTGATTTGGCAGAGCCAGGGGAGCACATAATTGTCAAATACTTGGGAGGCTTGAAGCTCGCCATCGATAACATGTTCCAGGTACAACCTAACTGATTTTTGGTGGCGTTCAAACCTTAACATTGACGATGGGAGAGGCAACAGAAGCAGATCATACACACCGCAATTCGGTAGGAATACAACTTAGGGAGTTGAGAAGACTGGCCGGAAGAAGCACAAAGTCACTTTGAGTGAAAAGAAATTTGAGAAGAGTAGCACGCCCACTAATAGTCCCAGCCATAAAATGCTTCAGATGTCATAAATTTGGGCACATCACCTTAATTGCCGACGAGCCAAGTTTTTTCCTTCACCGGACCAAGATTCAGCAGAAGAACATAGTGAGGAGAACCAGTTTCCACCAAATGAGGGGGAGATGCTTGTGGTTCTACGGGTACTTTAGACTGAGACAACAAGGGAGAAGCAATAGCTTCACCACGACAAATTATAAACTCGTTGCACTGTGAAAAGAAATATATGCAACATCATCATAGATGGAGGTAGCAGCAAGAATATGGCATCTACACAGGTTGTAGACAAGTAGAGCTTCGAGACTCAGAGGCATTCCCAACTGTATTCTTTGATGTGGTTAAAGGAAAAAAAGAGATGTTCGGTGGAGTTTTCCATTGAAAATCAGCAACAGGATCAGGTGTGGTTCGACGTGGTGCTCACAGTTGACTGAGACATCTTCTTAGGGAGATCATGATAGTTTAACCAAAGGACTCAGCATGACGGGTACAGGTACAACTATTCATTCATCAAGGATGGAAAGCGCGTCATTATCTTACCTTCTGCAGAGTTTGATATTACAAATTCTCTTGCCAGCAAAGAAGCTTCAAATGAATTCGTTTTGGTGATGACAGAGGATAGCAAGACAGTGGCGCCAATTTCCGACACTAAACAACCACTACAGAGAGAGTTTCAGTACATCCTGATTAATAACTTGTCATCATAGACGCCACCATTAGAGCAAGTTCAAACTGTTATCACATCAAACAAGGATAAGCCAACATGGGGCTATCTTTGGAAGACACTGCAAAACGCACATGGCACAAAGTTCAAGTTCAGTTCAACATTATACCCTCGTATGGTTGGATCGATGTGGATGGTTGCTCGAAATTGGAGAAGACTCGGATGTTTTGGGGAGGCAATGCAGTCGATAGTAAGATCCACGTGCTTCTAGGACTGCAGTCAAAGATTCTTCAACCTCGGGAGGTTACCGCAGCTCCACACCATATCATGAGAAGTCATAAGCTTCGATGGATGAGGTCGAAGCTCCCCTCGTCTCGGGATACTGATGTCGACATGCCTAGCCCCTGAACAAGACACTCCTTCCCCTAACCCCATTAACAGGTTTAGCATAACACAGAAAGGGGTCGACAGACCCCTCCTTGAGTTCAGGGTTTTGGCCAATAGGAGTGGGGTCCTGAAATAAGGATACATATAGATTGTGTGGAAGAGCCCAAACATGGCACCCTTCCCCCACGATAACTATTACATACAAAAGTTTCCAAAAAAAGAGAAAATACAAAAAATTACAAGAGGCCTAAATAAAAAAACAAAAAATGCCAAAAAAAACATAGTATCGGGTAGCTAGAGAGTGACCCAATTTTCGTTTGCCTCTACCTCTAGTTCTAGGAAAGGAACCAAATAATAAATTGATGAGATGAGTGTCAGTGTCAATAGTGACCAAAGTATCATCCAATAAGTTTCCAAGCTCGAGTCGGCTTTCAGTCTTCTTCTTCCTCCTGGAATAGACCTCTCATTCTTCATCCGAAGATTTGCTCGCCTGATCAGTAGATTGGTCTAAATTGTATCGAACTTCGAAGCCGCGACCCGACGACGACTGAGAGGACGGAGAGACAACGTCGGAGAAATGATGTTGCGGTAAGGGTTGCTAGGGTTCGACATGGGTTGAAACCCTAGCAAAACCAAGCGTGGGAGACGACATCGACAGACTTGATGTCCTCCTTTAATTACCTAGTATTATATGTATGTATATATGTGTTTGTGTGCGTGTGTCTATTTAGAAAAGCCCAAGGACGAATATATTAAAAAAGGAAATGTACATATAGGTTGGATGAAAGGGCCCAAATTGGCACCCTAACCGTCCGGCATACAACACACACGTAGGTCCCAGAAAAATACATGTATACCCAAAAAAGAAAACCAAAATTAAAACATAGACATATAAACTCTACGCCAAAATTCTATCAACACTCGCATATTAGGAAGCTTGAAAATGATCCAATTTATCCATGCCTCTGCCTCTGATTCTAAGAGAGAAGTCAGCTAACAAATTGTTAAGTTTACTGTCATTACCCAAAACAACTAATATATCATCCATTA
Source organism: Phalaenopsis equestris (assembly GCF_001263595.1). Classification (NCBI taxonomy): domain Eukaryota; kingdom Viridiplantae; phylum Streptophyta; class Magnoliopsida; order Asparagales; family Orchidaceae; genus Phalaenopsis; species Phalaenopsis equestris. Next base: position 20,151,079 of record NW_018164444.1, read on the forward strand.
AGTTTGGTAAAAGACCTTCATTATTTTTCTTCTTCCTGGATGTGCAAACTTGTCATTCCTCATCCGAAGATTGACTCATGTGATCAATGAATTGGTTTGAAGATTGTCGAACATGTATAGGTTGTTACACATCATTAGTCCCATTTGTCTGACTAACAGTAACAACTTGCTCGATCTGATGAGGCGGTAGAATTGCAGTAGAAATACTACCACCTGTTACATCAATGATAGGTTCTAAGGTAGATGAAGTATGAAATGTCTCCTCTGCCCCCATGAACAAAAATTCCCTAGGAGGATTGTATGGAGACTGAGTGGTTGGCAGATTGCCCGCGGGGATAGTGACACCTTGAGGAGTATCCTTCTGATGATCAATAGTGTCAATAACTTGGAGCAGATCAGAAAGGAGGAATCTCTGCCTCTGGTTGAACACTTTGTTTTTTTGGTCTTAAATGGTAGTGTAGATGGTGACATTGAGAATTGGAGTGGTCGCACATACGACAATTCGAGCAATACGAAGAAAAATGCTCAATAACAACCTTTTACCAATATCCTTGGTGTTGTGAGTCCAACCAAATTTTCTCATGAGCGATTGAAGTGATGTCCATCAACAAGTACCCTAGCTTCAGAGGAACAGGAAATATTAAAATTAGGAATGTCAGTTTTGAGTGGCTTACCATAGACTATGACAATAGAGTACAGTACTTCTTGAGTAAAATAATGAAATTTCAGGCCAGAGAGGCGAATCCAGACCAGAATGGTTGGTGGTTACGTTTGTGGGTCAAAATCCACCAACTATTTCAAAATTTTCATTGCTTTGTTATCAATCTATATTAATCTTCTAGCAAATAAATGTGCAATCATCTTCATTATTAAGTTGAATAAGGATGTGTTTGTCATCTAAATGTCTAATTTTTCACTCCCCTACAAGGTGCATAAGTTCAAATTCCTTACGAATAAGCTCCATTTTGGGATGGTCATAAAGGAATTTTCCGATCAAATTCAAACGACAAAATGAAGCAAGCTGAATACATTCGGCTTCAGTAAAAAAAAAAAGGTTGATTTCTCGTTCTTACTATCAGGTTTCTTGATGTAACAGAACTCACCACACTCCGCCAGCGCAAAGGAAGGTAGGAAGAAGCACGATTTAGAAGTACCCGAGGCGGTAACACCTACAAGGGCAGCAACATAAATTTTGTCCGAAGTCATCACAAGTAAGGCAACAAGGAAAGGAAAAGCGGAATCACCTTCTACCTCGAGCAGAGGACAAAAGGTGAAGACGCCGAAAAACATCCTTCAACGAGTAGCCGAATTTGAAAAGGCGCGAACCTTTCTTCTTCGAGCACAAGGAAGGACGAGATGACGAAATAGACGTTCGCACTCAAAAATCGTCCTTCAACGAGCAGACAAGAGCAAGACAACGGACGACATGACAAAGCAGACGCAACACGACAAACAGCCAAAGCGCTACGAAACTAGATGAAGCACTAACAAGACGACGAGAGAGGAAGCAGAGGAAGTGAAGGCGCGAACCCCTTCTTCGAGCACGACAATGTTAGATTCACCATAGCAAACGCTAGGGTTTGCCAAGAAGAAAAACCCTAGCAGAGTCTCCCTATGATGGGTATTCTTTTTCGCTTTGTTAGGGTTTCCTCTCATGGCGAACCCTAGCTCGAAACAGACATGTTTTCACTCGCTCGTTTCGATACTTTTCGTCTTCGTGTCTGCTCTGGCTGGCAAAGGAGTTCGCGTCGTCTGCTACGTTGTCGTGTTGTCGAGGCGTCGTCTGCTACGTTGTCGCGTTGTTGAGGCGTTGTCGCGTCGTCGAGTCTTCGCGCTGCAGGTTCGTAAAGGCCGATCGACTGCTCCACCACAGTTTCAATGCTCGACTGCTCGCGCACCGGTTGGCCCATTTGCTGCAGTGCTTGTGTGAAGTACGCTAATGGCCTCAGGGTTTTCCTATATTGTCGTCGTCGTCGGTGATAACCCCGCCAAACCCTCCTATGCTACAGTGGTTCACAAACGCAGCTCCCCTTTCCACCTCGCAGATAGTCCGGTATTCCCGCAAATATGTCACGATTTTGTTGCAGGAAATAGCGATTGCAATCTCATCAAAAAAGTGGAGAAAAAGACGGGCAAAAAAGTAATATTCTTCTCTAACGCTAAAATTTCAACTCGTGTATGAAAATACAAATTTATACTAGTTGGAAAGTTCCAATTAAATTGCCCTAAGATGAAGATCATCAGGAAGGTTTTTGAAGATTTCAAACTGATTGGGGATTAGCAGGTGAGTCATTTAGACGGAAGACATGTTATGATACAGCTGAGCATTGAAGAAGATTACACAAGGATTTTCTCAAAAAAATTCATCACAATCGAGGGCAAACATATGAAATTGCTCAAATTGACCCCTAATTTTGATCTCAAACAAGAACCCCTAATTGCACCTATCTGGTTCTCATTAACTGAACTAAAGCTTCAATTCTTTGACTTACCTATCCTATATACAATTGAGACTATCCTTGGAAAACTTTTGCACGTAGATTTACCTACAGTTCATTTCTAAAGGGTCATCTATTGCAAGGATTTTGATTGAAAGAGATATTACACTACCAGATGTAGAAGAAGTCTGGCTTAGATCTGCTCATAATAGTTATTGACAAAAAATTATTAAGGAACAAAAAATTTACTACTGCAAGCACTGCAAGATGTTTGGACACCCGCAGGAGAAATGTTTCAAATTGCACCCATAGTTATGAACCAATAGTCAAAAGCAGAAACACACTATTAGTGCACCCCATGTGCCTGAACGCGCTCCCAGCAAACCTGATGACAGCCAACCTGATGAAAGAATCACCACAAGACAGGAGTTGGTGTCTGCCCTCTGGGATCCCTTCTCCTGACAATACTACAATGGATAATGTTCGAACCGAAAATTAGGATAGTCCTGCAACTCCTATTCAGGAAGCATCAGGTGCAGAGGTAACAATTCACACTTCACATACACTGGAACTTATCGCACTGGAACACACTGGAACTTATCGCGGTGGCAACGACTGTCTTTCCTTCTACTGCGATTCTAACATCAAATCAGACCGAGGATCACATGAGTCGGTCTTCAGATGAAGAATGGCAGGTTTACACTACTCGGCGGAAGAAAAAGGCTGGGGGCACACTCCAACTTGGAAACTTAATGGATGATAATTTAGTTACTCCTGACAATGGCACGACTATTTAAAGTTTGTTATGTGGCCCCGCTCCTAAAACTAGAGGAAGAAGCAGGACTAAACTGGCTCGTCCCTAGTTATTTGTTTTCTGCATGTTTTAAATTTGTTTTAATTTTTATTGAGTTTATCTGTATCTTTTTTTTTAGGTATTACTGTACTTATATCGTATGGGCAGAATGCCTCTTTTGGGCTCTTCTCACACAACTTTTATGTATTCTTTTCTATTTCAATAAAAACAGCCCTTGGGCTTTTCAATATATATATATATATATATATATTGAAAACCCAAAAGACTAATATATTAAATAGAAAGAAAGATACAGATACAAAGTGTGGGAGGGCCCAAGTATGGCCCCCTGCCCACACAAAAACCAAAAATGATTCCAAAACTAAAAAAAATAGAAAAATGCATTAGATACTTAAATAAAAAACCTAAAGTGTCGAAATACATAGTATCAGGTGGCTACAGAGCGTCCAAATTTGGTTTTGCCTCTGGCTCTAGTTCTAGGGAAGGAACAAGCTAATAAGCTGGTAATATGATTGTCATTGTCAGTAGTAACTAATGTATTATCCAATATGTTCCTGAGTTAAAGTCGGCCTCCATTCTTCTTCCTCCTCCTGGAATAGACCTATTATTCCTCTTCTTCATCCAAAGAATCAGTCTGATGAGGTGGTAGAGCTGAAGCAGAAGGAATATCAACCGTAGTATCCACAATAGGTTCTAGTATCTATGAAGTATGAGTTGTCTCTAAACCGGATACTTCCTGAAAAAGTGGAGCTACGAGACTCTCCTGATTATCAGTCTGAACACTATTATTTGTAGGTAATAGTTCATCAATATTGTTTCCTATAGGGATTGAAGGTGCCAACATCACATCACTCGCAGTAACAGTAACAGCAACAACAGTGTTAAGGGGGGAGTCCTCAGGGGCAACAGACACCTCCTATCTGGTAGTATCATTTCCAGATAAAACTAAAATGTCCAGAGCAGTGGGGTTAGACCCATCCTTATTCACTTGAACCTTAGATTTCAATTTTAGATGAAACTTGTGGCATTTATCAAGGACATGATCAAACATCTTACAGTGGGTACAATATGGAGGTCTGTGTTATATGACGATTTGTTACTAATAACCATTATGGGTTGTGCCCAGCCAGGCTTCAGTGACATCATGTAAATTAATATTCTTTTTCACAAGTATTATGGCCACTGAGGGTCTGGTTAGGTTGAAAGTAGGCAGATCTAAATTCAAAGGATCCCCAAGGATGGCCCCAATAGAGTAGAAAATCTGATGGAGAAAAAAATGCAGCTTAAGACCAGGTAAACTAAATCATACCGGTACAGTGGTAGTTTCATAATTTGGGTCGAAATCAGGAGACCACTTGAGTAACTTCATTGATTTGTCTGCGATATTAAAATGTTTCTTGAAGAAAATTCTGATGTAGTCTTCAACCATTGTTAATTGGATCAACAAATATCTCTCATTCATGAGTCCCACTTTCCAACTCTTTCTGATAACATTCATAGAAGGGTGTCCTCACTGAAATTTTCCAATGAGAGCAAACTTGAATTTTTCCGTCATGGTAGAAATTTCTGATTCAAAGAAAAAGATTATTGTTTTTCCACATTTCCTATTTCCTTTCTTAACAAAAGGACAATCATTTGTACCCTCGCAACATTTATTATAATTTGAGGAAAATATCACAACGAACTCCACCTTGGGGTTACCCACCACGTAGGGAAATGAGACTTTGTCTGGCTCAACCAAAGAAGAAAGAAGCATCATCAGAGCAAGGAGAGTTGTTGGAGTTAAACTACAGCGAGGTTGCTGACAAAAGTGTCGGGCAGGATGCGAGTTTTTTTATGAATTTTCTATCAGGACAGCTGTCAGAGTCTTCAAGTCTTCCCTTCTAAGGTTGTCAACAGGTCTTCCCATTCCCCGACCCCTTGTACCTTTATTGTATTTTGCAGCTCTCATACTTCCCACCTGCACTTCCAACCATCCCTTCCCCATCCACATCCCTGTTGCAACTCTACCCCTATCAGCAGCGACCACCTACAACAACCATACTTTCACCCTCCAATCTCCCAACCACAATCCACACCATCTACTTGTTGTCATTCTCCAGCCAACCCAACTGCAGACTACCTTCATTCCCTTATAGCCCAACTCCAACATCAATCCTCCTACCGCCAGCAACTTCCAGACTTCCTTCACTATCTAGTCACTAATCACAGAACCACCACCCCCATCCTATTTTGAGTTTATGTGACGTGTCTTTTGTTATTTACTAGTTCTATGTTTTGATTGTAATCTCTATTTGATTTCAGTAATAAAAGTTGTATTTCCTATTGTTGTTTGGTTAAATCCTATATCACTTAGGAGATCAGTAAAAGGCCAACTGCTGCAAGTAGCCATTCGAAAAAGTTCTAAGAGGTATCTGAGACCTTCCTAGAGGTGCAACAAAGTATTATTAACTAAGAGTCAAAGAGAGACAAAAATTTCTCATTGACTTTGTTGAGGTGCATCAAGGGCCAATTGGAGCACCAAAGAGAGCCGAGGAAGAAACGGCTGGAAAAAAAAGGGACGAAGAAAAAACTTGATTACTTTATTTCTTTAGCCAGCAAACTAACAAGGATCTTAAACAAGAAAACCAATATCAAATTCCATAGCAATGAACAAAAAATAACAAATCTTCCAAAAAGAAAACAAATAACAACCCAAATTTAAAAATGAGAAAATAAATAGCACAATTCTTTATGCAGGGACTATAATTCTTAACAAACTAAAAAACAAATCTTCTTTGAAGAGTTGACTGCCAAGTGCCACAGCACTTGCTTGGCTTTTTGGACAAAATCATGCAATGCAAATTTCTACCAGCCCGTCCGGTTCTTTCACCAGGCCAATATAGCAATTCCAGCTCTAAGGGGCTAGCCGGCCCCCTTGGCCCCTTCTTTTAATTAATTAGCATTAGTGTTAATGTTAGTTTTCTTTGGGATTATACATACGTTGCTATGGTCTAGTTTTAGATAGCTTTGAATTGGTTTTATGAATTTTGAGAGTTGCTCTCAAGTTTACTCCACTAAGAGTGTTGTGTTCTTGCTCTTACAAATGATGTATTTGTATCTTGTTAGAGTGTAGGTGATGGTTCTCCCCCCAACGACATTCCTCAACAACCAAGCAACTGAAGCCTTCATGTGCCTTAACCGACACCGGACACCATTTTCCTTAGTCATTTCCCTCTTATTTTCCATTGAATCTTGTTTCAGGTATCCTCCTCTCCTTCCACAACATCCATAGATCTCAATCCTACAAAATACCATATTTAGATGTGCCATTTGGTATCAGAGCTAAACCATAATCCCAATTTCTAACCTTAACTCTAATTGTTTTTCATAGATCCAAATTTTATACTCTTAACCAAAAATATACAAAACCTAACATTTTTACTTCCATTAAAAACAGTCCCAACAACCTTCAACTAAACTTCAAACTTTCGGCCAACCCTAAAACCTACACTTCTACACTAGTCGAACCCCTAAGAAAGAGCAGCCCACTATGCCGCAAAAAAACACACACATACACACACAAAGGGATGTCTAAAAGCTTATAATAGATAATATTTAGAGAAATTCCTCCAAATGCCCCAAAGGCTTGCTACATTTAAAAAGAGACAATCTGAGGAAGTCATTCATAGCCATAATGGCGATTCGTCGTATCAAGAAGAAGTTAACTGCTTCCACCAAGAGGTCTCCAACATTAAAGAATCAATACCCAGACGATTTGACATTAAAGTTAGAAAAGAGACAATATGATGTTGGGTTGGGACACGAGCGAAGCACGGGACACAGGCACGAGCAAGGCACGAGGCACGTGTTTCGGCTGAACCGGTCTGGGGAGGATCTGGTTCAGCCTTTTGTTGGACCAGTCGGCCTTCTAAATGTGAGATTTTCCGCTCACGTCTCCTCCTCTTACTTTCCTTTCCTTGCCTCCACTACTTCCCTGTTACCGCTTCTTCCTTCCTAATTGTCACCCATAGGGGAAATCTTCTCTTCCTATTTTATCTATTAGTCATCAAAGATATGTTGTTTTGCTTGTTAGGCTTAATTTTTGCTTGTGGGTACTTCAGAATTTCCCCCGGAATCTTCTCCTCTCCATGCTAGGGCTATATTCGACGACGGGTGGTGCTTTGACCATATCCTACTCTGAGGTGGTGTTGTATCTTCACCTATCGTCTTCCCTACCTACACCTTCTCCTTCATTTCCCATAGCGGTCGGCCTCTCCAACCTACAACCCCACACCCTACGACCCCTTTCATGCAGCATATCCTTGTTGTCCAACCATCCAACCTGCATTCCAGTAGCCTACTGCCCCTTCCTGCAGCATATTATTGCTGTCAAGCCCTCCAGCCTCCACCCAAGCACCTTGCAGGCCCTTTCCTGCAGCATATTATTGCTACCAAGTCATCCAGCCTCCACCCCAGCACTCTGCCGCCCCTTTCCTACACCACACCAGGGTTGTCCAGCCACCCATCTCACCCCAGCACCCGATGACCACACTTCTTGCATTCGTATACTCTTCCCCACTCTACCAGCCCACCTACTGACCTCCAAATCACCCTGTCTACCCACTCCACAGCCTTCGACCCCGATTCTCTCCCTCACCATTTCGCCGACGCCACCACCGACCTCTGATCTTCTCTTCCGGTCATAGTCGGCGAGTCGTGTTGTTTTTTTCCTTTCCATTTTGAGTCGAGTTGTGACCCAACTTCAATATCAATAAAAGTTTGATTTTGTTTCTGTTAATTTCCTAACTAGTTCCGATATCACAAAAACTTAGCAGCGAAGATCATCTTGGTATATTTTGACAGTATAGATCTAGATTGTTCATTGAATAGAACCAAACCTTCGAAAAAATCTTTGAGTACAAAAATTTTCCACAAGACAAGAAGAGTCAAATTGGCAATTATCAAACTGAAGAATAATATTTCCTTCTGGTGAAAAAAAATTGAAGCATCTTCGAAAGAGCCTTTGACGCTAAGTTCGCTATGTGATCCAAGATGAAGAGCATGCATGATGTAGCGCAAATAAATATATTCTCATGCATTATCGACAATATATATTCATAAAATCCCACAAGATGCACTTTGAGAAAGTTATCAATGGAATATATGGTCAAATTTGAACGACTAATGCTGAATTATGAGTTGGTGGAGACAGAAGCACATTGTAATGTGTTACCCAAGAAGATTGAAGCCATCAATCAGTAATGTGGTTTAGTTATAGACGTATTGGTCTCTGCTTAACATGCAGACCTTAACTTTAAAGATGGAGTGGAAACAAAAACATGTTAGGATCACCACACTCTACAGACAGAGCTCTACCCTAGGGTTAAGTAGCGAAAGTACACATGCCCATGCACCCAAATTGGCCCCATGTGAGGCAAATTCATCCCAAAGTGGAGAGAGAGTGGGTGAATCCAAGACCCCCAAGATACTTCCAACCAAAAAGTGTTGTAAGCACCATGATTTTGGGCATGTAGCATCCAAATGCCCAAGCAGAAGAATGATCTCTTTCACTAAGCAGGACGTAATTAAAAAAGTGGATAATGACACTCAGAACACTAGAGAGTAAGAATGCGGAGTATCATATTCTTGTAAACAAGGGAGAGTTGTTGGTTGTTCAACATATCCTTTAAAATCGGCCCAAGAGAGAGAAACAGTGGCTTCACCATAAAATCTTTTGTGATCATTCACCGAGAAGTAAAATGTGTGCAGTTTTATCATTGGCGTAGATAATTATAAGTGTGGTGTCTACCCAAATAGTGGGCAAATTAAGCTTTAGCACGTACAGGCACACTCAACCTTATTCCCTGTCTTGGTTGAACAAAGGAAATGAGATTACAGTCAATAAAAGATGACAAACGAAATTCTTTATCAAAAATAAATTTCAAGAGTAGATGTAGTCTGACATTATGTCTATTGATATCTATCATATCCTATTAGACTGCAACTGATAGTATGAATGTTGCACACGTCATAATGGCAACAAGAACACATATTCCATGAATAAAAAGCACATCATACACTTAGCTTGGAAGGAGTCTAAGATAACAGGCATTCACGTGGAGTCTGAGACCATAATGCCCCAACTACTGTTCTACGGTCCTTAAAAGAAGCACCAATAGGATTATCCTTTGTGCTCCTAGAAGGCGGTGAATCTGAAGAACTAATACTAGACATAAGTTAGGCCTAACTGAAAGAATTTTAGGATGTCCTGACTAACAGTCTTTCTCATGAGTTGCTACCACTGAGAGAAATCCAATATGACTTAGATTTTATCTCTGAATCAATTCTCCCCAATGAAAGAGAATGTGAATTTGGGAATTGAGGCATTTTTCCATAGCAAGGTAAGGTGTAAGCCTCAAGGCAGATCAGGACGTAGACCTCAAAACAGAAGAATTAAAAACTTCGAAAATTAAACATGATTCATAAATATGGCAAACCACAAATCTCACTCTTAAATGTTAATATAAATCAAAAATTAAAAATAAGATTTAAACATTAAAATTTAAAGTACTCGCTTAAAATTAAAATGCCATAAGGATTAGAATTCATTGTAACATCATCATCATTTTTACTATCTTAAGATGAATTATCATAGGTAATAATTATCATCCTCAAATTCCTGATATCATCATCTTCGAAATATTTTTCAGTTTCCACATCTTTCGTTTTACTCCATACGTTAATTAATATAAAATTAATTATAATTTTAAATAAAATAACAAATTAATAATATCATTAAGTAATCCACTATACTTAAATTATATTTTTGGCGTTATTGAAGCTTCAAACCCACTTTAATTATTTCTTTTAAGTGATTTTGAAATAGAAGTTGCTCCAAATTTAAGAGCCCTTTAGCCCCTTTCAAAGTTAACTTTCATATATTCATTAGCATTGTCATTAAAGGTTATTTCTTCATCTTCAAACGAAAAACTTTCATTATTTTTAGGTGTTAACCATTCATCATCATATATCATCAACAATCAAAAAATCTATTGCATCACCATCATTTCCGTATTTTTGTAACTTCAAGAGTATCTTTTATTTTTCATTGAACATAGCATAAACTAACTTTTTCATTCGACCTACAATCAATCAATTTCTTTTTTTTATATGAAGTTAGTTGAATATGCTTCAATTACACTCACATACAGAAATTGAACAGGTAAGAATGAAAATTTTTATAGTAAAGGTTTTGTTTTCATGCACATCATCACCGATTGTGCACACCAATATTCTAGCATAAGATTAAATAAAATTAGTAATACATATTAAGATAAAAACGTATATATAAATAAATAACTCATAAATTTAAAATTATGGGTAAATCCAATTTACTAGAGAGTGTATTTTATAGCATGCTTGAGCTGTTTTAAATCCAAACATTTCATTCTTCATGAAAACCTTCAATTTAATCATTAATTTTAAGATAATCAACCTAAGAGACAATTTTATACACACATGCATATAAATCAGTCATAAAATTGAGGATTCAAATAATATGCACCAGAATAGCTTATTATTCTCAATAATTTCTTATATTATTTATAATTTCGCTTCTTGCTCTTCAAAATAGCTTATTATTTTCTCATTTGCTTTGTTCATAACTTCATAAATAAATCTCATAGCAGGAATCCTCTCACCATCGATCATTCATAATACTTCCTTAAAAACCATGTAATCTTTATAACACAATTAACACTATGTCAAAATGAATCATCTCTCATAATATTCTTATTCACTTGTTCTCCTTCACATTATTTTGCCCATGAATTTTTATCTCACTCTTCAAAAGCAAACATAACCTCTAAATATTATCGTAACATTTTAAATCTTTATAAGATCAAATAAGTCATGCAAATCTTATAACTAGTGATCGGATAATTTATTTATCTGTGAATTTTCCGATCGAGCTTAAAGCCTAAAATTGGTTATAAATAAATTTACTTATAAGCCTCAAAAAGCTTATTGATAGCTTATTTCCAACTTTGTGTTCCAGGTCCATGTGTGATCTGTATACACGCACGTTTCACTTCTGCATGCAATTTATCTCCACATGCGCTCCCTCGTGTCCATGGCAGTGTGCTCAATTCTTCTTCACCCAACCCTTCTCACACATGAGATCACTATTGCAATTGCCCATGTGCTCCTATCTCTCACGTAGTTCCCACAAATATTGTTATTAAACTTTTACACCGCATTTTGGAGTTGAGTCATTGTTCAGGCCGCTAATATCTCTTAGTGTGGCATCATTTGTCCTCTGGCACCTAGACCGTCCCTCATTTATCATCAACTTCCGGTTTCTTAATAGCAAAAGATTTATGCTCTTTTCATCACATTCGTTTTCATGTTTGTACCCTAGTGTTCCATATAGATCCCTTGCCAACCCAATTTCTTTGGTTCCCCTTCACGCATCAACATTTCATTGGATGCCATCCCATCCCTCTCCATTAATTTCTCGTAATGTTTTGGATGACACCAAAGTGATATCACCACCCTAAATCTCATATTCTCTCAAGTGATTTATGTGCCACTTACTACACAGTCTCTATGCTCATTTGCTAAAGTTCTTTGTGCTTCGAATATTGTAAGTTTTCACCCCAATCCATCAAAAAAATTTCAATAATTTTTCAAAACGACTCAAAAATATTGTAACAAAAACAACTTTTAACTTATCAAAGCAATCATACCCTTTTTACCAATGAGATATTTACGTATGTTTGATCACTTCTCTCAATTCTTGATAAATTTTCAATAGTTGACACCAATTTTGGTAATTCATAAATTAATGTCTAATTTATCAGCAATCATCATGTGAATTGATATTAAATTCGTAAATTAATGTCTAATTAATGGGTAACTACTCCATTGAACTCATCGGCAATCATCACATCATCATATGACCTTTAGAATCAAACTAGACTAGACTTTTTCCACATGTTATATCACTAACTTCACAATACACATGTTAAAATGATCCCCATCTGATTGCTTCATGTAACCCTCTATTACTACAAATTGGAACTCATTTCCATAAATGCTTACATTATTTCAACAAATTTATTTGCTTTTTTCTTTACATTTAAGAAAAAAAATTGTTAGTGAATGTCGTGACAACCATTCTTTCCTTCTATAGCTAGAATTTTAATGAAATTAACTTTAATCTCCATAAATGAAGGGGTATGGATTACATCTTCGTCAATGGCATATTAATAGGTTGTGGAATTTTAGCATATCCCATAGTAGTGTTCGTCCTATTATATTTTTTTGCATAAATTCTCAAATTATTTCAAGGTTCATCCAGAGCTAAGAAAATTTAAATATCATGCACAATTTTTTTCCATCAAATGCTCAAAATCAACCTTCTATCCAATTGGTGGATGAACCCTGCTTCATCATTTTAGGTTTGTTATCAAAATTTGGATCCATATTCACACTATATGAAAAAAATGGTTAATATTCCAGCACCCACACTAGCCCCTTAGTGTCAGTCACTTCATAATCAACTGATATTATCATTAAAAATAATACTCTTGTCCATAAAACACTTCGACTTCATCTTAATTGTGATAATAATAAAAATAATAATAATAATAATAACATATCTCAACAAACTATCTAGTTCAAACTGGAGTTTTCGAAGTATTGATTCTCTAATAGATAAGAGATTTAATATTATTTACCCCAAAAGGGGTAGGAATGAGAAGAAAATGTATAGGCACTAAACTATATTCTCAAGGTTTCAGAGCTAGATGTTTCAAATGAATAATTTTATAACTTATATTATCCATGGGTTGCATCAAGCTTGATCTTCTTGTTATACTTCTTTTTCAACAATTCTTATTAATTATCTTAGTTGTGCACATATGTTTATCTACTTAATATATTTTTCCTTTAAAAAATATATAAATTAGTGTATTTTCATATAATTAGTTTATGTTTAATGAGTTAACACAATACATGGCACGAAGCGTATAATAATAAGGTTAAACAAGCGGATCATTTCAGATTATTCATCAGGTTGACTGAAAACCCATACAATCAATCGTTTATATGAGTCGTGTTTTGGTCAGTGGGATCTGACTAAATTCAAGCTCAAGTCATTATTAACTCATTAAAAAATAACTCAGGCTAAAAACATTATGGCGGGTGGGTCAATTTCAAGTCTAACTAAACCCATTCACCTAAATTGATACTCCCATTTATACTGGCTAAAATTCTTGCTCTTCACCATCATTACTCCTAATATACCCACAAAGAAAAACAAATCAAATAAACTTTACAAGTAAAAACCTAAGAAAAACATAAAAAAAAAGAAAATTTTATAATTAACCAATGTATGGCTAGATTTAACACTAGACATAACAGATGTTGAAACCCCATGTTTTTGAATGTTAACAGGTGTAAGCTCATAACATTAGAACCATTGTCTTGTTCACTATCTCCATCTAACTTTCTATATGAAGATGAAAGGTGGGTTCTTCACACGTCCATGTCCATCGGGCTCCATATAAACCATCAAAAGTAGCAGGAAACCACCATCCTTAACAAAAATACAGGAGGGCGGCAATATAAAGTGCTTCCATGCATAATAAGAAAAACGACTTCAATGACAATCTTTTTGCAAGGCTTCATATTCTTCTTGTTGAAGCACTCAATTATAAAAATAAGGTAATTGAATTGCCGTTAGACTCCAATAGTCCCGCTAAGAAGTCAACCATGATAGACCCTCGGCGACCTACCGATATGTACTTGAAGAAGTCTATAAGAGCCTACCATTCAGTTTAACAAATTGAAAATGTGTAGAGAAGGCGTTCTCTCATGAATTGCTGCACATCAAAGTTCACTTTTTGTCGGTAAATGTAATGTTTCATATTTTTTAGAGTTTTATTCACTCAAAAGTTTCCTTCCACCCTTGAAATGTGTGCCCCCATATCCAAGTCAAACTGTAGGCATCCATTCTCACTCATGGGCCACAACTAATCTTCAAGCTAGATAAATACATCCATATGAATAGAAGTAATTGCATTGGACAAGAGCCTTCTAGGTTTTCTAAAGGTCTATTGTGTGCATGTTTAACTTGGTACATTGTCATAACATGCATGGTCGCAAATAAAGCCACAAAAGTGCATATGATTGAATGGGAAAACATGCCTACCATCTTATTTTGTGCACCTTTCATCAAGTTGAATTTAATGGGTCTCGTATCAACTTTATATGTTGTGTTGGCTACAACTAGGACTTAGTTTGTTGATATTGTAATGATCTAACTATTTGAGTGAAAAATCGGATCCTTCTGCGGCAAAGCATTCCACCAGTAACTCAAAACCTGATAAAAGACAAATAAGGGGTAATTTTTGTGGGCTCTCTAGAACAACTGAAAATGTTAGGCTACTTGTCCGCAGTCATAAATGAAGGCAGCATGAATAATATAGCAAGTTGAATTAGTCTCCCAATCAAATGAAAATTTCATGGCAGGAAAGACTGGTATTGGTGCCTAAGTAATCTTCTTATTGAAATTGGTAGGTGTTCTCTTCATTTTCCCCAACTCAAAAGGGGCAGCCAACACCACTAAGAGAATGCAAATGTGCAGCCAAATAAGCTAAATGGTGCATGAACTTGCATGAAATCTAAAAAGTTCCCATGAAACTACAAACTTCAAAATTTATGCACATTACAAGCCATGCTCAGATTACTGCTACCATTATCTGAAGTTCTCCTCGACCCATGATAAAAAATAGACAACAGAATTTAAGGCCCTCTACCCACGATGACACCTAAATAAACAAGTTTGTGGCTCCCAAATTCACACCTTTTGAGATTAGTTATTGTTTTGGCATATTTCAAAGCCTCGGAAAAGGAGCGATAGTGGCTCCCCCAAGTTCTCCTGTACATTGCAATGTTGTCAAGGTAAAAAATGGTGAATTTGTAAGGTAAGGATGGAGTATTTCATTCAGCAACCGCATAAAATTTGACGGTGTGTTGCACAATCCAAATGGCATCCTTCATATTTTGCATGGAGCTTGCCTTTTCCTTGATGAATTTTGTCTGACTATGCTCCTCTAGGACTCGAATTTAGTGGTATTTAGATCTAAAAAGCATCTTTGAAAAGTATATATTTGACACCAGATTGATGAACTCCTCAATTCATGGCTAGTAACCATATATAATATGATTTCATTCACTTCTTATAGTCAATACACCTTCATCTCATGCAAAAGAAGTTATAGAAGTTCAAATCAGCATAAAGTATCATTTTAACTTGCTCAAATAAGACTGAACCAAGAGACGAGAACAGCACTACTATGTGTTTAACAAGGCAATAAAATCTATCATCTAAACTTATTACATTTATAACACCTAAATCTTTCAAATCACATAAAAAAATACCACCATTTTATTTTTTTTAAAAGTGAAATACACCTTTTCATGCATAGGTAAGGTGGATTGTTGGTAAAAATTGAAGTCCAGGTGATAGATACCTAAATACATGAAAATTTAGTGGCATGTATGTAAATCTTCCTAAAAAGAAACCTTGCAACGTCATGCCAGAAAATAAAGAGGTGTTTGATAGTATACTATTAATTGGATTTAGCCATGGATTCAACTTAAATCCAACCAAACATTAAAACAATAAAAATTAAATCCAACTCTCTGTTGAATGCAATTTTCCCGCATTCCCTCTTTCACTTCTCACCTTCCGTAATTTTTAAGACCTAAATTCAGATTTCGTAAATCCGACTACGACTCAAATTTATTCCGCTATCGCTCGCAAATTCTTCAGTCGCAGCAGGAATCAGATAAATCCAGATTTATAAGATTTGATAAATCCTATTCAATATGAATCTAAGATGCAGCCAAACACCGCCTTAGTAAGATACACATGAACTTAATCATGCAAACAAGTTCAAGTGAAGTATAAATAAAAAATTAAAAAGCATCTATAGTCATAATGTAAGCAAAATTAAAACGATTTATACACAGAGAAGCATATTAAAAAGAATCTGATTTGATAAATGTTAACCTTTTCCAAGACAAAATTCATGTTCTCTCCCGACCTTAACTTCTCGTTAAACCTGACAGCGACATCTGAATCGACTGCATGAGAATGGAAGGCATCATCTTCTTCCCGCCTTTCCTCATAGCTTTCCAAATCCTGCAACTTAACGCAAGAAGTTTCCTCATGCCCCACCTTCGCTACCCTCTTATTCCCAAATAAACCACTATTGAATACTGCTACTTTTTCTTCTCCCTCCTCCTCCTGACTCATCGGCAAGCAATCCGAAGCCGCATTTCCAACCTTGAAGTTGATCGGAAGCGACCTTCTCGCAGATGGCAGCCGCCCTTTAGACGAAGGCCGGCTGGGCAACGCCGGCGGCATATCATTCAGATTCTCATCTCTCCGCTGAAGAGTCTCGAGCATCTCTTCAAGCGAACTACGGACAATCATGTCTGCGGGATTCATCCTCAAGTCAAGCTTCAACAATTTTCGATCATCCTCCAGAAAAATTGCACAAGAAAAGAATTGAAAACCCGTCTACCTCTTCCAATTTATTAAAAATTAAAAGCAAATATCCAAATTGATAATTGCCGTGAATATATCAAGGCGAACGCGGGAAGGCAAGACTGAAGGTAATTCCGTTGCGACTGAAAACAAAACCGAACCCTAATTACAGCCGGCCGTTGAGGAAGTTATGGGATGAAGAAAACGCCAAAAACGAAGATTCAGGTGGGCTCGTTTCCACAAAATTCAAATTTTTTAGACCAGCAGGAACATTGTGGATGAAGATAAGAATTTCCGACGGGAAAGACGGAACTGAAAGAAATCTGGGGGAGACGTAACGGAGGAAACAATGCTCGTCGTGGGAAAGAAATAGGCGCATTTCTTTAATCCTTAGTGGCTTCGCATTTTTGATTAACAAAAAGATGCTTTTGATCTCCAACGGAAGGTCCTAAAGTCGCGGGTTTTTTTTTTTTTTTTGCTTGGCCGGCCAGGCAGAGTTTATCTCAACGACAGCTTTAAAATTTGTTATATTTGGAGCATTTACATTCATACATTCAATTTTTTATATATTTGTGATTTTAATATCTATTTTTCTCATATTTTTAAAAGGGCTTTTCATGTACCACAGCCCTCAAACTTTGTCATTTGCATCTCACAGCCCCAAAATCACTTTTTACATGTTAGGGTCTCTATTAAGCCCTCTGTGCATCGTCATTCCAAAGTTGGAAAGGTGAGAAAAGAAAAAACGTGATTGTTCGAGTCACCAACGATTTTAACTCGTCATTGCAGCACCTGTCGCTATCCCCTCCTCATCTCACATCAGAAACTACCTCAACATTGATGTACGTGCATGCATTCGCTCGTCATATCATCATTTGCTTCCTAGCACACCACGAGCCTCATCCCCGAAACCCTCGTCTAACTTTCCCTTCCGCCTGCTCCTCCTCGAAACCACCAAAAAAGAACGACGACGGACGGAGACGTAACAAAGACCCTAGCGTGCAAAATGTGAGTTTGGGAGCTGCTTGTCATGCTCCACCATATTTAAGAAATTGGCAAAACAACTATGAGATGGAAGATTCTAGAGAAGATTCTATCACATTCTAGAGTATGTTAGAAGGAAAAGCTTCAAGCATAACTTAAGAATAACCTAGAAAGGTCTAGGGTTATGTATGAGAATAGTGTAGAACCATCTAGAAACTAGACAATTCTAAGATAATTTAGAAAGTTCTCTTAAGCTTGGGGAGGACTATAAAAAGGAGTCCATCCCCTCATTTGAAGGCATCCAAGAAAACCTTCCAAGCTTCCAAGTGTTGTACTCTTTCTTTCTTAGTGAAATGTTTCTTTCTCCAATATTTCCCCCCATTTTTCTTCTAAGAGTTTTTTGTACTTACAAGTCTGAGCGCTGTGAGGGCTATGTTGATTTAGTGCCAAGAAAGAGCGCTAAAATCACACGGGTGACATCAGATAAGTTATTCTGTGATAGTTGGTATCAAAGTCAATGTTCGAAGGTATGACAAAGAGCATTAAAGAGCACATAATAGAGTCTGAAGCTACTAATGTAGAATCATCTAAACAAGGGTGAGGTCGTCAGGAGCAACAAGATCCAACTGCATCCAAACCACATGGGAGGTCCAAGGAGATTATGCACGGATTTGATTCGCACCTTATTCAGGTCGAGGAGGCAATGAATGACATGGATGCCCAGATAGAGAATCTTTACCAAAAGGTTTATGGACTCAAGGAGGAGGACATCATAATCCATTCTACAATCTGAGGTATGATGCTCCAACTGGAGGAGTTTTTAAAGTACCAAGTGGCTAAGATGTGGGAAGACTTGATAGGAAGCTCAAGGAGGTACGAAGAGCCCATGGAGACGAGTGAGCAGCGTACTTGTTGGCTTAGAGGAGATGTGCGGAGACATTTTGTTATGCAAGAGGGCACTAACACGTCCATCAACCATCATAATTTTGAAGCCAAACGCATCGAAGTACCAAAACCTAAGAGATTTTGGGGAGCTCGCAGCATGAAGGAAGTAGACAACTTCCTGTGGGGATTCAACCAATACTTTGGAGCGATGGGGATTACAGATGAAGAGGCAATAATACAATTTTCAACTCTTTATCTCTCAACCATTGCTATGTTATGGTGGAAAAGAATGTGTGGAGTCATCGAGAAAGGCACGTGCACCATATCCATCTTTGATGACTTTAAGAAAGAGTTAAACAGGCAATTCTACCCTGAGAATGTGGAGGATGAGGCTAGAGCCTGATTACGAAGGCTCAAACAAGAAGAATTGATTTGGGAACATATTAGGGAGTTTACAAGCTTGGTTCTTCAAATTCCCAACATCTCAAGAATATTCTTTTCAACTTCATGGATGGACTCCAACAGTGGACAAAGATTGAGCTTAGGAGACGTGGAACAAGATCTCACCACTGTCATCGCGGTCGTAGAAAGTCTAATCAATTACTCAAACGAGTTCATGAAACCTAAAGATAAGAAGAGTACCCATGTCAAGGGGAGAGAAGACAAGGATCAACACAAGGAAGAGACCTGTCATGAATTAACTTCATCCAAAGCAAGTTAAATGGAAGTCTAAAAATGAGAACCAAACCGCATAACAATTGCTTCATTTATGGAGGACCTCATTTGGCAAGGGATTTCCTTCAAAAGAAGGCTCTAAACTCTCCCCTTGCAAGCCCTCAAGAAGAAGAAGATGGCGACACATCGACACAAGTAGGGTCTATACAACTGTTGAATGAGATAAAAGCTCCATAAAAACTTCAAGCAAATGGGTTACTCTATGTGGAGATGGTAATAAGCAGGAAGACCACTAAAGTAATGGTGGACACTGGTGCTTCTCACAACTTCATCTTCGCTGAAAAAGCAAAAATGTTGGGTTTGCGGATGATCGAAGGAGCGGGCTCCATCAAAGTAGTCAAGTCAGTAGTAAGACCAATCCATAAAATTGTCGGGGGAGTAAAGACCAGTATTAGAGTGTGGACAGGTACCTTAAACTTCTCTGTAATTCTGATGGATGATTTTAAAGTTGTTCTAGGAATGAACTTCTTGGACACGCGAGAGCATTTCTAATGCCCTTTGCCAGTAGCATGTGCATCATGGAAGGGAATCAAGATTGCTTAGTACCGACAACAAGGGCTAACAAGTATGAAGTCAAAATGTTGTCAGTCATCCAATTCAAGAAAGCCATTCCACGAGATGAAGAGAGCTACTTGGTTATTCTTCATGACTCCAATGAGGAAGGGAAGCCCCAAGATGACATGCCAAGGGAAGTGGTGCTAGTTTTTGAGGAATATAAAGGTGTTTTAAAAGAACTACCACTAAGAAAGAAGAAAAATCATCAAATTAAGCTGAAGCCAAGGACTGAGTCGTCAGTCATGAAGTCTTGTTGCATAGTAACCCATACAACCAGGGAAAACCCCAAGTTTGCCAAGTCAGTGAGCAAGCAAAGGGGGTTGGTCCGAGTGCCACTACGAGTTGAAAAGAAAAAGAGACATGTGGACGCAAGGAAAAAAAAAAACTTTTGATTGTACAAAGCGGAAGTCGCAATGAGAGTATTGCGAGCTTAAGTGGGGAAGAGTGTCACACTACACTATATTTAAGAAATTGGCAAGACAACCAAGAGACATAAGATTCTAGAGAAGACCAGAATGTAAATAGTCATCCAAGGAATTCTAGAATATTCCACCATACTCTAGAGTATGTTAGAAGGAAAAGCTTTAAGGATAACTCAAGAATAACTTATAAAAGTCTAGGGTTACATACGAAAATAGTGTAGAACTTTCTAGAAACTAGACAATTTTGATGTAATCTACAAAGTTCTCTTAGACTTGGGAATGACTATAAATAGGATTCCCTCCCCCTCAATCGGAGACATCCAAGAAAACCTTCCAAGCTTCCATGCATTCAAGTGTTGTACTATTTCTTTCTTATTGAAGTGTTTTTTTCTTCAATACTTCCTCTTCTTCTTCTAAGAGTGTTTTGTGCCTACAAGTCCAAGCGTTGTGAGGGCTAGGCTGATTTAGTACCAAGGACAAGCACTAAAGTCGCATGGGTGACTTCAGATAAGTTAGTCTGTAGCACATGGGATGTAAATAGCAAGGTTTGGGAGCAGCGGTATGTAAAAAACCATTTTTAAAATTATATTAGAAATACTATTATTGCTCGCCTTTTGAAATAAAATGCATCTTCTTCAAATAATATAAATATAAATATTAAACTATAGGGCCTATTTGGTAATGGATTTAGAGTTATATGAATTGGAGGATCAACTCAAGCAAAGCATAAACAAATATAGAGAGCAAAAGTTTAATCAAATTTCAAGGTTAATTTACAATTTCACAATATCTAGCTTTGTAATTGAATATAGGTGTAATATATATGCATAAAATTTTCTTGTTTTTATAGAATTTTTGGTGTTAAATTCTTCATCTTTTGCCTATAAATTTGTTATCCAAGCATAAAATTGTGTTTCTAAAATATATATATATATATATATATATATAGCAATTTAAGATATAAGTACAATTTTTTTAAAATAAGTACAAGAATTAATATTTATTATTTATTTAAAAGATTGGTATTTAAGTCTTTTTATGTGAAAATGCTACTTCTACTAACAACCAAACAAGAATGAAAAACTTATTAGGTCTGAAAAAACACAAAGAAAGTTGTTTATCCAAACAATATATCGACTTTTAAAAGTATCCAACTTTAAAACACCATTTTTTAAAAACATTTTAGAAATAAACTTTTATAATATGAGAAGATTAACCAATTGAAAGTCGATATTCAATCCTAAGGTATTAGAGCCTATAGGAATAAACTTCAATTGATTGTATTATCTAGAGTTAATTAAATTCATAACTTCCTTCATTTAAGAATATAATAATTTACATATACGTACACATATTAAATCTTTGAAGGTCCATTAAAATACATATAATTTGATGAATAAATAGGTTAATTGCAAGCTATTTATATTTTGAATTCTCTTTGTGTAGAGTCGCTAGTTACAACTTGTTGCTGCTTAGAAGTATCTTTTCAGACGTCTTGTAATAAGTAACTATTTTTTATTAAAGAATAAATGTATCATTCCTTTTTAGGGGCGTTAATCTTTATTGTTTGTAGTATCTTCATAATTATTTCATAGAATTGTAAGTGATACATCGGTTCTTCGATTATTATTATTATGTTGTTGTTTTATATGCTTCTATTACTGCTCATAATGAAGTAACCAACTGCATGAATGTATTGATGTAAAATTTTTGCATATTTGAACTAATGTTGTAATTATGATATTTTATTGCATGTGAATTCTTGTCATAACGCAAGCCTCTGTGAAATAATATAGTTCTTATATATTATACATGTGAAAAATGTTGGATATGTTTGTGTGTGATAATATGTAGGTCGGTGCAACCCTTTTGGATATGGGCTAGTCAGGCTGATGGGCCCACAATGTGACAACTCAACAGGAAATAGTCGGATTTCCTTAGGTTGGTGTTTGACTTTCTCAGTTTCAGGGTGTCTTTCAAAACCTACTGTATAAATATAAATGAAAAACAATCATAATAATAATAAACTTGATTGCATGTTTTCTTATGATATTTGAGCATATTTGATGTATCACTCTTTTTATTTCATGATGTTATAAATGCACGAAGTACTCGTCTATATTTGTTGTTCATACTGCTTGTCTCATTTCCCTTATCGTTTATGCTTTAAAAAATAATTGTTACTTATTGAGTTTGTTTGTCAAACTCACTATTTGATATTTTTGCATAGCATATTCTCTTCAGTAATTAGTAGGATCTTCTCCACCAAAACAAACTTTTTAGTTTTAGTTCCCAGTTTTAATATTTTTCCTTAGTATTTGTTTCAGCTATTTTTATTTTCTTTATTGGATATGGGTAGTTGTTTTATATTGTCATTTCTATTTTGATTCAGTTAGTTTTCTATTTTAAATGTAGTTGCATCGATAAAATTTTCAGCATTAACAAAATTTATTTTTTCTCTTTTAAATTGCATGCAAGTCTTCCTTTGAGAATACAAAACCGGTTTATTTCATTCCATCATGCTCTGTGTTATCGGCGTGTACCGCCTTCAGCCCCCGAAATGTGATAGAGTGGTATTAGAGCCCGTGTTTTGTATTTAACTTCCTTGACTTTGCATCACAAATCCCTTTACTTCTTAGGATTGGGTAGGGAATAAATTATTTTTGTAAGTCGATGTTCAATTGATTTTGATTTCATATATCTTTCAATTGATTTCTAAAAAGAAGAGATTTTGTAGTTGCTCGTGGAAAGGAGTCCAGATAGCTACTATAAATGAGGTGTTTGTTTCTAGGGTTCCCCGCTATTCTAATTGTCATTGTGTTGATCATGTTCAAATCACTGAGACTGTTGGAGCACAAAGTCTCAACATGGCGACTCTCGTGGAAGTAGTAACACAGAATATTACCCATGCGTTACAAGCTAACTTTGTAGCCCAATTTGCATAAGCGGTCCAAGTTATGCAACAAACGGTGCAAACAATATTACAAGCCACTCAACCAATACCACCATTCAATGAAACATTGAACCCGATCGAGTCTGACGCATGACTCCATGATATTAAAAAGAGACTTCAAAGGATAAAGTGTCATGAAGACCGTAAGTTGTACATTACGACATTCTAGTTGCGTGAAGGAGCTCGTAATTGGTGGGAAAGTCACAGTTGCAACACTTTTGAACCAAATGCAGTAGTACCTTGGGCAGATTATGAAAGATTATTCCTGGAACAATATTTACCTATGGCAGATCGGGCCAAGCTCATGAATGACTTGAGAAAACTGGAGCAAGGGACAATAACTGTTCGAGAGTATGAGACGCAATTTGTCAGGATCGTTTGTTTTATCACATCAATTAATCAACATGAAGATCAGAAGATATATCACATACTAGTTAGCTTGTGAGAAGACATTAGGACGTGCCTATTGGCAGTTAAGTGCATGACTTACAGAGAACTGGTGGATCAAGCTATTCATGCAAATATAAAGATCTACGCCTGCGAGAAAAAAACATGTCGGGAAGCGAAAGAATTCAAATACACAAGCTAATGGGAGTTCCCAAAAGCAGCAACGTCAAAATAATCGGGCGCATAAGTCAAACAAATCCACGATGTGTTCATGTGGGAAATGGCATTTTGTGACTTGTAATTTGGTTTTTGGTAAATGCTTCAACTGTCATAGTACCAACCATAAATTTAAGGATTGCCTCTTCAAGGTTCAAAATCAGCCGCAAGCAACAAACAACCAGGAAAATAATTCCAAGTCTTATCACAAGAATAAGTGACATAAGTCAAATGGAAGCAATTTTCGAAGCATCACAGAAAGGGTCAAGAGAAACAAAATTAATTTTAGCCTCAACAACAGCAGCAACAAATGGTGGCGTCTCAACCTTATCAGCAGCATCCTCCTACATCATAACACCAACAAACTCAGCAGCTACCGCTGATGTATCAACAACCCATTTGAACTATGTCGCTAGTTACATCGTTTGTTGCTTAGAAGTGTCTTTTCGGACATCTCGAGGTAAGTAACTACTTTTTATTAGAGGAAAAACGTATCATTCCTCATCAAGGACGCTAATCCTTGATATTTGTAGCATCTTCATAATTATTTCATAGTATTGTCAATCATACTTTGGTTCTTCAATTATAATTATTATGTTATATTTTTATATGCTTCTATTATTGCTCATAATGAAGTAACCAACTACCTGAATGTATTGATGCAAAATTCATGCATATTTGAATTAATCTTGCAATTATGATATTTATTGCATGTGAATTTATGTTATATCACAAGTTTGTATGAAATAACATATTTTTTATATATTATATATGTGAAAAATGTTGCATATACTTGTGTGTAATGATATATAGGTCGGCGGAACCCTTTTGAATATGAGCTAACCAGACCGAGGGGCCCACAGAGTGACGACACTACAGGAAATAGTTGAGTTTTCTTGGGTTGATATTTTACATTCCCGGTTTCAATGTGTCTATTAAAACCGACTATATAAATATAAATAAAAAAAACATAATAATAAAAAACTTGATTGCATGTTTTTTTATGATATTTTGGCATATTTGATTTATCACTCTTTTTTTTGTTTCATGATAATTATATATGCACGAAGTACTCATCTTTATTTGTTGTTCATACTGCATGCCCCATTTTTCTTATCTTTTATGTTTTAATAAATAATTGTTACTTATTGAGTTTGTTTGTCAAACTCGTTTTTTGATATTTTTGCATAACATGTTTTATTCAGCTATTAGTATGATCGTCTCCACTAGAACATACTTTTCAGTTTTAATTTCTTCTTTTTAGTATTTTTCCTCAATATTTGTTCTAGCTATCATATTTTTCTTTGTCGGGTCTGATTAATTATTCTATGTTATCATTTCTATTTTTAGACCAGTTGTATCAGTGAAATTTTCAGTAGTAATAAAATTTACTCCTCTTTTTAATTGCATGCAAGTCATTCTTTGAGAAAACAAAATATGTTCATTTCATTTCATCATGTCCTATGTTGTTGAGGTGTACCGCCTTCCAGAACCAGAGTGTGACATTAATAATATAAAAATTACATTTGACAACAACTAGAAGTAACTCAAGCTTCAAAAGCGAAGACAATAAGTTTTCTTCATTATTTCTAACAAAGGTCACAGATGCAAGGTGATACTCTTACACATATGAATGCACCTTGAGCTCGATATTTAATCAAAAAATCATTCCACATGAAAACTGATTTAGTTTTGATTACAAAATCATGCCACATGATAGTTGATTTAGTTTTAATTGCGAAAACAAAGGTGGTGAACGTAAAATGATTTCAAATGAGAAGAAACATGTATTGACATCTTTCAATGAAAATAATAGCATAAAAAAGTCAATCTACACCAAAGCGAAAATTTTTGAAATGATCTCTAGGCAATAAAAAAACTCAGACTATAAGCAAAATTTCAACTGCCCCGCAGAAGTAGACTACAGTTTGCAAAAGAAACCAACAAACTAGCCATAATGTAATGTTATATTCAAGTAGTAATTAAGCCTCAAAGACACCCTCAGCTCATCAATAAAAAATAAAAAAAAACAAACCAGAGGAATAGGAAAACAAGATGCAAACTCAAAACATCAAAGTACTAATTCTTAAGAGCAAATTCTAGCTTAGCAAATCACTTATTCCAAATTAATTGAAAATAGTAAGCACGAAGAGCAAGAGGATAAACTAGTGCAGGGCATAAGCTTCTCACTGATATTAACATCGACCAAAAAAGTCCTGATGCCACCTTCAGAACTTTAATTCTGCTTGGCACAGCAGTTGACTTATATTTTCCAATATTTTTTGTACTTCCAACCGCAGGCAAAAAAAAATGTGAGTTCTCATCTCTCAATGGGATGGGTTTATACCATTATTTCCTAATCCCATCTTTTGACCCAAAACTTGAAGCTGTTGAACAAAATCCACACCGTTAAGCATGTCAGTAGTACCATACATGATATGTTTTGTGGGTTGTGAGCGCTGTGCTAGCTCCATCAAGCTCTTGTACTCTACATAATGATTTTCACCTATCCTAAAAACAATCCCTTCTTTAAATGGACCCTTCAATTGCGCTCCAGTTCAGGATCTTGGTGTGCGAGTATCATACACCATGTAAGAATTCACTTAAGGATTTGGTTTCCCTTCCATTAATGCTTTAACAATTCTTGTATAGTTGTCTTGCCCTTGATAGTAGATTCTTAATAGCAGCAGTTATAGCACTCAAGGACTGTCCAAAGACCTTCTCAGCCCAATCCACAATGTTGCCCTTACTGGCAGAGGCCACAGACGAATTCATTAACATGCTCAGGGATTTGAAGTTATTAACATGCTGAAATGCGCATGTATCCACTTCACACTCCCTCAAAGCCGCTTCTACTGATTCAAGTTCTGATTGTGGAGCTGTCTCCATGGAGAGGAAGTAAATTATGGCAAACAGAAGCTTATCCTCCTTTGTACCTTTATCTTTAAGTTGACTAAGTTGTTGATATTTATCCACGCTACCCTTACTTGACATCTCACCTCCTAAACTACAAAAAGAATCCAAAGCCCTATTCTTGATCTGACCCAACAACACTGTAGCTAGATTTGTGTGTTTGTCAATCACCTTCTTCCTCTCAGTAAGCTCCGAAAGTGAATTACCAGCATATATCAGGTGCTTCGTGTTTCCAATCAGATAGGTGCCATCAAATTCAGCCCCTCTTTGCCCGCCTGTATGCCCATTCACCTCCTATACATCCTGCTTATATTTCAGCTGACTCCTCTCAGTAAACTTATCCTCCTTTGTACCTTTATCAAGTGCTTCGTTTTTGTCTAAATGTTTTTTGCTACGTCTTCTAGTAAAAAAAATATAATTGTGAAACCCCTTAGGTAGAATGAAGCTAAACTCTTAAGCATCGAGATACATATTGGTCTAACAGTTGAATTTTATCAAAAACTCCAAAGTTAAGCGTGATGGTTGGAATTTCATTAGAAAGTCTAAATTTAAGCATGCTCCTGCAGGAGCACTCCTGAAAAGGGTGATTTTCAGGCTTCATCTTTTGAACAAGAAGTCCTAAGTTCAACGCCTTGCATATGAAATATAGCAGGCATTTAAATTAGAAGTTATGACAAAAGAAAAGAGATGAGAAAATGTACCCAAAAGCTTGGCATCTCCACCCATTGTCTTCAAGCAGCAAGATGACCAAAAAACCTTCATAGAACTAACTCATGAATAATGTGCCAATTAAGAAGGAGCATTGATTTCTATACCATTAATTGCTACCCAACTACAACCAGGATTTTTCTGAACACCTCTCCCATACTCTTCCTTCCTCGACGCATCCTCATCCTCGTTGAGCCCATCTGCACCATAAATTTTCGACAATACAGCATAAGGCGTTGGATTCTCTGGTTCAAGCTCAAAAAGCTTATGAAATGCAAGCTTCGCCAGATCGGTATTCGAATGCTGCGCTGTAGCACCAAGCATAGCTCCCCATGCCGCTGAATTGGGGCCATAAGGAATGGAGTTGATTAAACTCAAAGCTTCTTTCAGAAGACCGGCACGGCCTAACAGATCAACCATGCAGGTGTAGTGATCAGGCCCTGGATCAATGCCATAAACCGACTTCATAGAATCAAAGAAATGATTCCCTTCTTCAACCAAACCAGAGCGAGAACAGGCTGCAAGTATTGCGAGGAATGTGATTTCATTGGGCATATGACCATCTCCCTTCATCCTTCTAAATAAATCAAATGCTTCCCGTGCCAAACCATGTTCCGCAAATGCCGTTATCATCGAGTTAATGCATACAATGTTTGAGTTTCTGATGCTTGAGAAAATCCAGCATGCTTCTCTGAGATTTCCACATTTCGAATACATGGAGATTAAGGAGCTGAGAATAAATATATCCGAATCTAAGGCTGTTTTTACAACACAGGCATGGATCTGCATGCCTTCCTTCAATATTGCCAGACTAGCCAAGGCTCTTAAAATGCTGCTTAGCACCAAAGGATTGAGTTTGATCCCTTCTCTCGCCATTTTGTTAAACCACTGACATGCAATTTCATGTTTTCCATTATGAACAAGACCGGAAACTATGGAGGTCCAACCAAAATCATCTTTTTCAGGCATTGATTCGAATAAACTGATCGATTCCTCCGTCCACCCTCTTCTCGAGAAACCCGTCACCATGGAAGTCCAAGAAACAACATCCTTATGTGGCATAGAATCAAAGAGAGCATGGGCCTCTTCAATTTTATCCTGTTCTACATATCCTGTAATTAAAGAATTCCATGAAACCACATCTCTTCTGCTCATGTAATCAAACACTTTCCTGGCATCATCTATGTTATCAGCCCTAAAGTACATGAAAATCAGAGTATTGTCTAAAAATATATCATGCTCAAAACCCATTACAATCGCCAGACCATGAATCTGAGTCCCTCCTCTTATTCTGCCAAATTTAGTGCAAGCATCAAGCATGATTGAAAGCGTGGTCGAATTGGGATTCATATTTTCCTTTCTCATTTGTGAGAAAAGACACAAACTTTCTTCTAAATCTCCAAGTTTGGCATGACCTTGTATCATTGCAGTCCAAGAAATCACATTTTTCACTGGCATCGCTTCAAAAGCCTGCCTTGCTTCCAAAACCATCCCATTCTTGCAGTATCCATCAACCATGGAGCTCCAAGTAAAAACATCCCTGAAAAACATACCCTGGAAAACTCGATCAGCCTTTTCAATTTCACCAACTCTCAAATACGCATTAATCAAAGCATTCGAACCAATCGGTTCACGTAAACCAGGCGGCATCCTCCTGTATACTTTTTCGGCCTGCAAAAGCATTCCTCCCCTGGCAAAACCGGTAATCATTGCAGCATAGGACACGCTGTTTTTTTTAGGCATTGCAGAAAATAACTCATAAGACTCCAAAAGAAACTTTGGATCCCTTGCATAGGCGGAGATCATGGCGTTCCACGAAGCAGCATTTCTCCTGGGCATTTGTTCGAACATCTCGCGTGCCTTAGATATCTCGCCATTATCAGCATAGGCCGTCAGCATGGCAGTCCAGGAAACAACGTCACGGAAGGGCATGGTGTCGAAGATCGAGCAGGCTTCATCAAGATTGCCTTCTCTTCCTCTTTGTGTGATCTGGGAGTTTAAGAACGCACGCAATTTGCCGGATTTTCTTGCTTGGGGAATCTGCTGGACCTGACATTGCGCGTTGTGGCTACTGGTAACTAATTGTGAGAAACTTAAAAGAAGAAACCATTGGCGATAGGGCTTCGTGTCAGATTTCATTAACATGATTGCTTTCATGGAAGAAGGCCACGAAACAGAATCGAAAATGCATCCATTTCAAACTCTTCTTACTATGAAACCGATTTGTTATTTTAAAACACAATTCAGAAGGAGTAGCAAACGACATGTGATTGTAAAGATGAACAAAGAGATCATCAGCTAGACTTGAATACAAACTATATGGATTCTTATAATAATGAATCAAAACGTATCGCTGAGATTGATAAATTAGAAAAGAACAAAAATTTAAATCATTAGCATTGCCTGGTCATGTATATAAGCCAAGCCAAACTCGATGACTAGTTGGTTGCTTAGCCTCCCAGCTGCAATCTTACACTTATGATACTGGCTGATATAGATTGGCCGGTATAGGGGAAAGCAGCTCGGTCTGCGACATTTTTCTATTTTTCTATAACGGCTAACATACTTGGCACTAAGATGTTTGTTTTTGGGCAGCTCGTGCTTATCAAGAAACGCGGCGTGTGGGTCAACTACGGGGGTCAACTCGTAGTCTACGTTTAGTGTAAAAATGAAACAGTGTTTAAGGATAAGCGGACAAAACACACGATCCAAACGACGCCGTGGTGTTTGTAAAAACGGCACTTATAAGCTACCCAAACGGGCCTTTAGTGGGAGAGGCAGGCCGGTTTGCAACATCCTCTCCTGCAAACCTTAGCCTGGGCAAACTAAACTACAATTTGATGCTAGCCTGCTGCATTGCCTTCACCATCTCATGGAAAAATATTAGGTGCTTAGTTTTCATCGATGTGGACTCTAGTACAACTATTATTTATATGATTGTACTCATGATTGTTTTCATGAATACAATTGTGTACAACATGATTATACTAGAGTTCTCATCCCCTACATAATATTCTCTCCCTCATTGAGTTGTTTGATGTGAGGAATTTACACAAGTACAACACAAACCTATCATATTGATTTAGCATGAGTGAGATTTAGTAAATTTGTATTTATTAAACTCCCTCCCTTGTCGGATTTACTAAATTCGGATTTAGCATGAATCTAAGGCAAAATTCAAGCCTTACATCCAAAATTTCATAAATCAATGTAACTTTCGCTTCTTTATGTTTGGCTGGATTTAGTAAGTCCTGGCCATAAATCTTGTTAAAAGGGCCATACCAAACACCCCCCTAAAGTTTAATATTTAAATTTATAAGTTATAATACTTTGGTGTTATAAATCTATTCATGACAATATTATTCTACTTTTTAAAAAGTGATGTTAAAGATTTGAGGGGTAGGTATGTAAATATCAATGTTTAGATGTTAGAAATGTAAATTTATATGAATTGTGTAGTATGTAAGCAAATGCCGCTTTAATCAATCATGTAAATCTAATTTGGTCATGAACTTCTAATTTGGTCCTTTTAGGTGATTGTTCTTTCTATACGGGCACATAGAGTTGATAAAGATAATAAGATAGAGGATTTGAATCTATCACTTATTATTGTGCACAAGTTATTACAGCCTAAAAAATAAGCATAGTAGAAAAAATATTTGATTAGGGATTTCACAGATCCATCATAGACACAAGCTAATTGATAAATGTGTCATCAATGTCCTCCACTTAATTAATGATAATTAATCATATTTCTTCATGCTTGACTGTCAAGATTGGCTAAAAGTCCAAAAATATGGAGATATGAGTGGACAATGGAAGTACAATATGGTTTTAATAGATTGATAAAACCTACAACATGGTTTATAACAATGCAAGAAATTTTTTAATAATTAAAGAGGTAAAATTTCTTAGCTCCATTGACTCTTTTTATGGCACTAGCATCATTTTCTTTTCAGAAGCTGTGATTTATTGTACTTCATAATAAATGATCAAATTTGTTACTACCCAAAGGCATATGAATCTAATATCATTATGTTTGATGAATCATTAAAATTGTACTACCGATGTTAATCTTCGCTCAAAATAAGCCAGGTAGAAAAGTATCCTTTAAGTGGCCTGTTGAGACCATCATGTGTGTTAATGGAGAAGAGAAATACTTTTAAGTTTCCAAGCTAATATAAATGTGTGCTGGAAAATTCGCGGTGGTAAATTAATGGATTATTGTCTTAGTGTTGCACGAGGATTCAACACACACTCAGATTAAAAAAAGAAATAACATGTAATGACACGAGAAGTTTTTACGCGGAAAACCCGTAAAGGGAAAAAACCACGAGGTCTGACCCAGTTGTAAAAATCTACTATAGGTTGATAATTACATAGACTCATTGTCCCACAGACGGGAAAGGGTTACTAGCTTTCCAAGTTACAACGTCGACTGATGGCGTCTAGTTAGCGATGGTCAATTGAGGTCTGCGGTGATCGACGGTAGTCGACGACAATTGATTAAGGTCAATGGTGGTCGATAGAGGTTAGCGGTGGTTGACGGCAGTCAATGACGGTCAGTGGTGGTCAACGAAGGTTAGTGGTGGTCGACAGTGGTCGACAGAAGTTGGCAGTGGTCGCTAACGGTCGGTGGTGTTCGACGATAGCAGGGATGATGTTGGACTTGAACTCCTTCTCAAAGTCTCAAGTTCACTCTCTAGTTTCCTCCCTTAGATGAGACTCTATTTATATCATTCTTGGTGCAATTAATGCGGGAATATAAACCATTTTTGATCGGACGGTCCGAGAGCTTCGCTCGATCAGATGACGTTTAATGAACATTTGAATGCCTTAACGATGTCGAAATTGAGCAATCTTAAGCTCGTTGGATTTGTATTGTCGAGAAGCTCAATTCGACTATAAACTCGCTAGATTCGATATCCGTCTGATCTTCCAAATGACTTCGGAAATCCTCTAAGAGTGGTTTAATGATTTGATTTGGGCTTGATCTGACTTGAATTGTACTAGTTTTTATATCATTGGGTCCGTCTCATCGAGTCAATCAGCTTGACTATAAGTTTGCTGAAATTAGAACTCTGGATAACTTTTTATCAATATTTTAATATTTCTTATTAAAAATATTACCTCGAAATTCATACCACATGATGAAAATTTGTTGGTGGAGTATCAATAAAACTCATATATTTTCTAATGAACTTGAATAAAGTTCATTAAATGGCTTGAAAGTTCTCTCTCACTCTAATGATGATCTTGGCTTTGTATTACTCTAACCCACAATACATCCATGGAGAACTCGTTAAAGATGAAATTATTATGGAAATGCTTCCTTAGTTTATTTGAAATAACAAAGTTATTTGACTTCATAGGATACACATATCTACAATAAGATGAGCAATTTTAAATTTATACAAAAAAAATTGAAGGGCTTATGTTTTATCAAATATGTTTTTATTTTTTGCTTTTATTTATTTAAAACATGTTCGTTTATTATGTTTTTTTACGGGCTTTTATTTTTTCTTTATAATAACAAATAAATTTTTTTAAACACTAAAATTATTTTTTTATGTTTTAAAAACATTTATATATTAATGAAATATGCCAAAAAATATTTTATTTGAAATTAAAATATAAACAAATTATAAGAAAAATAAAATCTAAAAATGATTCTAAACAACCCCTAAATAATTTTATCAGTTCTTGCATATATAATTAGATAATTGTACGTCGATAAACAATCATCATACACTTTAAAGAACATTAGCAGTGATGAAACCCGAGATTGGCTAAAGGAGACACTCACCACCATTTGATTTTTACTAAACTCTTTGATATCCTATAATGCACCATTAAATACTTAATAACAATTTGATATTAATATTTATAATAGTTTTAAATTTTTTGAAGGGGAAGAAAGATTTAAACTAAATTTCATCACTCCAATGGGCCTTGACCATCTATTCTCCCCTTAATAGGCCTCGTTTGTCTACCCTTTCATTTGGGAATGCAAACAACATGTATCAATTGCCTGGGCGGCTTGCCGGATTAGCCTATCCATATGATTAAGTACCACATGCTTGATTGACTTGTTGAGTTGACATGTCGAGTTGATTAGCATAATACATTTTATTGGATATCCATCACCGAATACTACCAATGACAAGCAAGGAAGCACACATTCTACAACAAGTGTTTTTATATTGTATCAACCTATCACCAACTTACCATGAAGACATATATTGAATTGAGCTAAAATCATTTAAATATTTTTCTTAAAACTAGCTAGGGAGAATAATATCTCATGCCTTATAAATAGAGATAATTCGACCTTTAAGGGGGCTTGAACCATAAGCTTTATCAAGTTCTACTATTCATTCTTCATAGAGCAAACTTGCATTTCATTATTTTCCATCAATTTATTTATAGGTTTTGCACATATTGTATAAGCTCACAAACAAATCGGGATTCAACAACAAGTGTTTTTATGTCTTCCCAATTGTATTGCATATGTTTTCATTTTTGCTTGTTTTTTGAACCTCAAAACTTGTACTTATTTTTGCTTAATAAATTAACAATTCTCGTCCAAAAAAAAAAAAATAATAAATATATATATATATATTAGAAAAATATGCGCCACTTCTAGTTTTATTCAAAGAAAAAGATACAAAGATTAAAAAAATACAACTAGTAAAAATATTAAAAAAACATACCTAAATGCAACAACACCTACAACTCCACCAAACATAGCAAAGAACTAAAAGATCCCCAACTCGGACAAGCTTCAACTTAAATGATCATCAACAAAAACAACCTTCAACTTAAATGATCATCAACAAAAACAACGCAAGAAGACAATATCACACCCGCCTTTAAAATAAATTAAAAAGATCACCACAAAGTAACACATGGAGAAAAAACATCTATAACACAAAGGAATAGAAATCTAGACCACATTTCAACAGAAGAGGAGAGAAAAAAATGCAGAAATAATCATAAGGTTCATCACATAAAAGAAAAAACATAACTTATATGCTATTTAGAGTGATGAATGTGCACCATGATACACAGTCTAATTTCACAATTCAATACACACGTGAGCTAATTCCAAAAGTCTCCATCTTTCTCCCCAAATGCCTGAAACAAGAATCCACATTGTGGGATTCTCTAGCCGACGCAGTAAAAATCCAGTCTTTTAGGCATTATCAATGGCTACTTCCATCGAGCTCCATGCTGGTTTCCACCTCAAGCCCTACCCCTCGTCCGCTTGCCAACGGCCGAGGTCTCTCCATTCGAGATTTTCATGTCAGTCAAATGGGCCGGTCACGATAGCTCCGTCGGTTCCAGCAGCATATGCGGATGCTGACGCACGCAAGCAAGAGCGCACTGTCATTCGTCTCGGCCTCCCCAGTAAGGGTCGCATGGCCGAAGAAACCCTAACCCTTCTCAAGGTACGTTGTTTTTCACTTTGGTCACCCTTTCTCCCGGCGCCCCCTTATAATGTCTACATCTTTGGTGCTGGTCTACGCAGAATTGCCAGCTAATGGTGAGGCAGGTGAACCCGCGGCAATACGTGGCCGACATTCCACAGGTGAATGGCATCTTTTGAACTTTTTGGCTATGTTATTCGGTTTTTGGAATGTGTAGTAATTGATTGATCGTTATGCTATGAGCTGTATGATTCTGGTGTCCTTCTGGCTTTCATTTTGTTTGAACAAAGTTTGCCATGGTTCATTTTCAAATGGGTTGTGTCTGAATTTTAGGGGAGTTTATGCATGGAATGAATTTAAGCAATTTGTGGTTTGATTAAGAATATATTGACGCTGGTTTGAGACTTGGTCTCCTTTCTCTTACTTGTTCATTACTTTCCCAACTGACAGACATAATTTTTGTAGAATTTGTTCAAGGGAATAGTTTGCCGCCAGCCAGTCTGATTTGAGCCGTGTTATCGTGTTATAGCCAAAATTATATTGTATTTTTTTTTTTTTCTGTTTCTTCAGGGCACCAAGTAATTTCTAGCTTGTTCTTTCTAGGAAAGCACTGAGGTTTTTTTGTCTAATGATTCAGATAGTCGCATTGCCCGTTGGATAAAACTGTTGTGTGGTGGTTGTATTTAGACTAGCAAATGGAACATCCTTCCTTCTTTTGTTTGATAAGTTTGTATTATTTTAAAAATATTTTTTTCTATGGTGGTTAATTTTTCGGCATATCGCGTTACTTCCGATGTTACCTTCATTAAAATATAGTTATACTCAAATTTTAATCGAAGGTCGCCAATGTGTAAGCTTGCTAATACGAAGTAATTTGGTTTGCACTATTCCTTGATAAGCTAATTGGAGTTGCAAAAATATTTAAGTTTGATATTTGACTCTTCTATACTAGGTTATTGAAGTTTTGTCCTACAATATATGATATCATCTATTAATTTGATTGGGGCTTATATTATGTGTATAAGGTCATCCATTTTGCCCATGACCAATGTTCACTTGTCACCCCATCCCAAATTTTTTACTACTATCCTTTTTTTGTTTTTTTCAATACTTTTTATCATCTAACTACATGGTATTAGGCATTTTAAACATATAAAAATCAGTTGATTTCTTAGGTTATAAAGGATATTGACCACATTACTTCACAAATGAAATTTTCATATAAAGTTAAAATTTTTTTTATCTTATTACTTACATAATTTTATCAAGAGGAATTTACATACATAGGATTTTAAAGTATTAGATTACTTAGTTAACACCCAAAAGTTTATATTTACTCACATAAAACTCAATTTTTCCCAATAATATAAAAAACACCACTTTCCTCGATCTTTACATTAACTTTTCATCCCACGGCGTCGAAGCCCTTTCCCAAACAAGTTCCTGTTGTCACTCTCTCACCTCTTTTTCATTGTATTCCCCAACAAAATATTTTCACCACTTTCTAACTTGTTCTTAATTTTTTAGGGTTTCAACATTTTTTGTAGGAGCAAGCGGGGCAAAAAATGAGGGTTTCAATATTTTGAAATTAAGTAAGATGCTAATGAAGTGGTAGCCTTGTAAATAGGAAGTTTCAAGTGTTAAATATGCAAAAGGAGTAATTTTAAGCAAAGTTGTAAAAATTGGATCAACTATTGAACTAGAAGAATGAGAGATTTAAAGTTCAAAAGTTCAACGAGGGTTAAATCGGGGGTTAAACTTGATGACATAATAAATAATAAAATTATTTTAGTTTGTTTAAATGATGTAATAGTGTCAGTATGTGATAAAAAATAAACAAAATCTGAACACAATTACAAATTTAAAATTTGATATAAAACGTATCAAGATATATATATATATATATATGTACATACCAATATTATAATTTATAATAATTAATAAGTAAAAAGTTCATAACATTTAAAAAGACAGTATAATATTTCTATGTCTTACAACCTATTTAATATTTTCAAAATTCAATTCTTACAGCTCAATTCTTCATTTTCTTTGCCCAAAGCATATTTCAAAACTTACAGTATTTCAGCCCACATTATGGAGGGGATTTAGTATTTAATTTTTTGTATAAAAAAAAACAATTTTGCAGTTTGAGTTCCTAAGTCACCTAAGTGGTGGGTATGTTATGATTAGGTTGATTAAACTCATATTAATTAGATTTATGATTTTTAAATTAATAATTATAAGTTTAACTAAATTTAAATTATAGAATTAATTCTTATATGAGAATTTTAACGATTTAAATGTGAATTAAAGATGATTAGAAAGTCAATGGACTGGTTCGCTGGTTGGATCTGTGGTTTACAAAAGCTTTATGCGAAAACAGTTCTTGAGGCTATCCCGACCGGCCGTATGCTTTGTTAACAGTTGAAGAAGTTAGACAAGCCAGTCCAGTCCAATTTTTAAAACCTTGTATTAAGTACTATATATATAAATTTTCCATTTCTTTATTTTCATTGCTTAGAACCTTGTAGCTAGCTGATCGTTTTTGTTTCATGATGGATATGAGCCAACAAGATACCTGCTGTAGAAGTGCTTCCCGTTGCATAGGTAATAAAATTGTCAAAATTAAGGTATAAAAGAGTATGGGTATCCAAATTTTTTTTTTTGGAAAACTGGGCATACAAAATGCTGATGTTTATGTTTATGTAGGCATTAATTGATGAGGAACTGCTTTTAATTAGATTTGCGCTTCTCGAAATCATCATAATTGTAATGTTGCAAACTATTATTTTCAGCAAGACTTGACTTCTTTAGATATTCCCTTGAACTAGTCCATTGCCTAAGCCTGTCAAGTAATATGCCATTTGTGATGGATGACAGCTTGGAGATAGGTATTACTTTTGCAATTGAGTTGCTAAGCGGTTAAAGTTTGAAGAAAGTGTTGTTATGATTGGAAACTTCATTTGGGGACGTGAATTCATATATTGTCGCTTCATTTTCTTATTCTCAGCAAATATCTTTGTTTTTTGCACTTTCGTTAATAAAATGTTAAGTGGCAGTTTTTTAATTCTCAACAAATATGTGAGTTTTGTGTTTTTCTTGTATGTTTATTATTAGAAGCACTTAAGACTGAAAATATTGGAATGAAATACTCAACTAATTCCTTTCAATTCTTGTTATGGTATTGTAGCATGCAAATTTTCTCTTTCTTGTATTTCCATTACATCTGCCTTCTTTTGTTGCATTGTTACGATGGTGCAGTCTTTATTGTTATATTCTTTTTGTATTTCTCTGTTTTTCTACAGTTACAACCTTCAACGCTGTATTACTAAAAATGTTACCCTTTTTTACAGCTTTCATCGCCATATTAATGCAAATTAGTTCTATTGTTACAACCTTAATCACTGCATTGCCATATTTCCTTCTCAGTTTTTTGCGCAAAAAAAACCATAATTTTTTCTCCAGTTATAACAATAACAATACCTATATTCCATTGGTTTCAAGTTCACTTGAAATTGTCGGATGCCATCTAAATCCAGTTGGAAAATTGCAAAACGTCCGTTAATATATTAAACACACCAATTGAATAGAAATAACTATATAAAGTGGTTGTGATTGATTCAATTATTTATATAGGGAAGAAAAAATTACGCCATTTACAAGGCATATAAATATAAAAAGACTTGCCAGCTGCACAGGAGTACCTAAAACATCATTTACAGGTGAACAACTTGCTAATATTTTCACCAAAGTGTTATTAAGAGCAGTTTTTTAAGAAATTATTAGGAAAACATGAAATGGATGGCATCCATTCATTTTCTTTAGGGAAATCTTGAAAAAACAGCTTAATTTTTGTCATCTAGGACTCACACTCACTAAGACTTTTGGTTTCTTTTCTTTCTAATATGCTAATTCCTTATTAATTATTGGATCTGTATTCGTACTGATCAATCAATGGAGTATTGTAATTATCATTTTTTGATTTTATATTTCCTATTTGAAGCTCTCCTAGGATTATATAAAATAATATAAATATTAGAATGATTTGCTCAATAATTCTCTTCAATTTTAATAGATTTCTAATGGAATTATGCATTTAGCAAGTAATTCGTTTTGCGGGCCATGATGTCCTAACATAATAGAGCTGACTTTAAAAATACATCTTTCATAGATGTTATCCACTAGCAGCCAGAAAGTTCCGGCAGGGCAAATTTATGTTATGTTCTGTTTTGTTGTATGATTCTTAGCATCCTAGGGGAATAGAGCTGGCTATTAGAAAATACACTGCATGGTTTCAGAATTCTCCTACAAGCAGCACAAAAATTGCTTCAAGAAGTCTCGAACAAATTCAAATAAGTTATTTTATGTTATCTTTTGTGCTACTTAATTTTGGTTTTTCACCTCTTAACGTGTTAAAGTTTGGATTTTTTTTTTCTTTCTTGGAACTTTTGATGTAATATTTTTGTTCTACTGAA
>NW_018164444.1:20190580-20215629 GCF_001263595.1 Phalaenopsis equestris
TATATATATATATATATATATTAGAACTCGGTTTCCAAACTAATTCAATATAAACAGCAAATAGTTGGAGAAGAATTTCACATACATTGTTTGTTTTTGTTCTTATGAATATTATATATTACCCGCAAGAAGTTATTTTTTTGAGTTTTGATTTTGGATAGCTTATCACCCTGATGATAGCAAATTGTCTCATTTGATATGATAAATGCTGACTACTATTTCTCTTTTTAGCTTTCAAACCTTGAAGTTTGGTTTCAAAGGCCCAAAGACATAGTGCGTAAAATGCAGTCAGGAGATCTTGATCTTGGTATCGTGGGCCTGGATACTGTTTGCGAGTATGGACGGGTAAACATTAGAAGAAATGCCGCTTCATTCTATCTTCTCTCTTATACATACGACACAATTCTTATGTATTTACATATCTAACACCTAAGCATTCATATTTATATGTTTACCACTGAAATATGTAACATCACATAAAAAATATCATTATCACCACCTTCTTAAAAATGAAATATGCATTTTCTTTTATAGCTTTATGACTCCAAGTTGTTACAAGTGTAAATATTAAACTCTATGTGCTAGATATGTAAATACATAAGAATTATGGGGTATGTATGTAAATTTTCCTTTTTTATTCTTTGCAGGGGAATGAGGATCTTATTTTAGTCCATGATGAGCTTGCGTATGGAGATTGCCGTTTATCCATTGCAGTAAGCCCCATGTCACATGAAATTTTGTCATAAATCTGTACAAGAAATTGGATTCAGATATTTACATTTTTTTTTTAATTTCAAACTTTTTCTTAAATGATTTTGATTCTTATCCTTCTAGATTCCCATGTATGGGATTTTTGAAAATATAAATTCTCTGGAAGATTTAGCACAAATGCCACAATGGACAAATGAAAGACCTCTGCGTATTGCGACTGGATTCACATATGTATGCAAGCAAATTTTATTTGTTTTTCGCAATGTTGCTGGAAATGCCTGATTGTGGATAACTAACAGATTTTAACATCCAGCTTGGTCCAAAGTTTATGGAAGATAGAGGCCTGAAGCACGTTTGTTTCTCAACAGCTGATGGTGCGCTCGAGGCTGCTCCAGCAGTAAGAATTTAACTTATTGCTGAACCAAGTTTAGCACAGATGATTAATTTGTTTAATCCATTTTAAACTTTCTACATATGCTTTCATTGTAATTATCATTCCACTTTTCTTTGGAATTGTTTATATATTCTGTTTCAGGCATTTACATGCATATCACCCAATTCCTATTTATTTACGTATCTAACGTCTAAATTTTACTTTTTACATTTATACCACCCAAATCTTTTATATCACACCTTTTCTTGCATAGGTAAGCTGGCATATATGTAGAAATTGAAGTTTAGGTGTTAGATATATAAATACATAGGAATTACGTGGTATGTATGTAAATATTCTTTTCTGTTTATATTTTCTAGAGAGAAATAAAGTAGTTTAAAAGCAGCTTTGACTGACCTTTTTGGTTTTTAAAAAGAATCAGCTTTTTTCCTAAAATTTAGGAGACTCGTATAAAATTTCTGCACTCATCAAAAGAATCTTTTAATAGATCGAGCCATTATTTACATTAAACAACTACAAAGTGATGTCAAATAGATAAATTTACACAGCTATACTAGAGACGAATGGTTTTTATATACATATTACTGGTGTAAGGATTGATGTTACTGAACGTTATTAGCTTTAAGAATAAATACCTAACTCTCTCTCTCCCTCTCTCCATCTCATTTTATGGAGTATATAGAGTAAACTTGGCTACTGCGAAAAAATTTGTGTTAGGACAGCACCTTTTGCCTCGTGCTCTACTAAGTCGAGTGGTCCCATGGAACCTACATCGAGCCTGCCAAATAATTTAAAGGCCTATTTTAGGCGCAAGTCTGAGAGGGTAATTTAATCATTTGTTAATTTTTATTTTTTGGTATAAATAGGGTTTAATTGGATTAGGGTTTCATATACGATTGTTGTTTGAAATTTAGGAGTTAGGATTTGGGAGATAATTGCCTACCTAAGGTTGTGTTATTTTGTGCATGTGAAGTAAAATATTTTATTTTTCCCTAATTTAGGTATCAAAGACGTATTTGGGAGAAAATACGGCCAAAAAAATCGATGCTTTGAAGGAGAAATTAGACGTAGAGGTGAGCCAACTCAGATCAGAAATGGAGGAGTATTTCTTATCGATGGATGAGCGGTTCTCAACCATGGAGAGGCGATTCATGACCCTGGAAGAAATGATGAAAAAGATCGCAGAGTTCCACTCAAAACCTCCGTCGCCTATGATGGTGTCGACGTGGGCATGATCTCTAGAGCCGTCGCTAGGGGATGCGAGATGGGACTGCAAATGTGAGAAGAGAACCCCCAACCACACGAGGAGTTACGCAGGGGACATTGTCGCTGCCTTAGGAAGATCATGGGCTGTGGGATCGAGTGACAACTTATGGAGGGCTAGAACGACAATTGGAAGGGATCACACGATAGCAGGAGGGTTAGAACGAGCAAAAGCAGATGGAATTATGTGTTGGCATGCGATTCGGGCTTGTAGAAGACAAATTCAAAGGAATTTAATTTGGCCATGAATAAGGAACCACGGTGGGTAGGAACCCGACCAAGGGTTGCATCCAATAATGTCGATACCCTTTACTGTGATAATCACGACAATCCTCTAAGTAGAAGCTGATTAGGAGCCTATGGGGATGAACAAGTTGATTATGGGCGAGTCAAACTTCTGAAAGTAGGAAAATTAATTTTGGTTGAGGAAGAGAACCCAAGTACTGGTTCATGGGTGGAATGAGCTTCGTTCGAGGAAATTGGGGAAGTTACTCACACATAAGGAAGTTGAAAATGCCGATTTTTGAAGAAGAGGATGCTCGTGGTTGGGTTTATCACGTGGAGAGATACTTTGCTATTAATGAGCTGACAGAGGAAGAAAAATTGACGGAGGGAACTCTTCATTTGGAAGTGAAGGTTCTAGCGTGGTATCAACAAAGTGAACAATGTCAGTCAATCTGAACATGAGAAGAATTCAAGGATCAACCGTTGGAGCATTTTAGATTCACGTGGGAAGGGGATTTACAAGATCAATTTTTTGTATTGTTCTAGGAAAGGGCCATCATGG
The DNA here is from genome assembly GCF_001263595.1 of Phalaenopsis equestris. NCBI lineage: Eukaryota > Viridiplantae > Streptophyta > Magnoliopsida > Asparagales > Orchidaceae > Phalaenopsis > Phalaenopsis equestris. The sequence goes on from NW_018164444.1 coordinate 20,193,736, forward strand.
ATTATAAAGAGAAATTTGAGATGCTATCCAACCATTTGAGAGGGATATGAAAAGCAGTATTGAAAGGAAACTTCATGAAGAGTTTGATGTCAGAAATTCGGGCAACGCTTTGTTTGCTAAGATTGTGAGAATTGAGGTAAATTATGAAATTAGCATAGATGGTTAAAGATAAAAACACCATAAAACGATCTAATAGGATTTTGTACCAATGAAGTGTTTAATCAAAATGCTACAACCATGGCGATACCAAAAACTCACATTGGGATTCCAAAAGGAGGCTCTATGGCCAAGAATAATGGGCCACAATTGGAAGTGACTTTAAAATGTCTTACAAAGACAAAGATTCAAGAGAAGCATGCCAAGGTAGGGGTGTGAACGAGCCGAGCTTGAGCAAGCCCAAGTCTTACTCGTGTTTGACTCATTAAAATGTATTTTTGTTTGTGTTTAGCTCGTTTATAATTCGAGCATAAAAAATTATTCTTGTTCGACTCATTTAATTAACGAATGATTCGAACACGAACTGCTTAACGAGTCGAACATGAGCTGTTTGCGAACAAAGAACTTTTTGGACAACCATACCGTGAGATGGGTTTGGGCTTAGGCTTGTTTTTTTTCTTTTTGGCATTTAAATACATACCAACTAATTCCTAGCAATTTACATATCTAACACCTATATTTTATTTTTTTGCATTTATACCACCCAAATCTTTTATATGATTTTTTTTTAAATGCAGTATAAAAAATTAATATAAAAGTGTTATAAATAAATAATATTATTTAATCATTTTGATCCGAAATGAGCCGAAAACGAACAAACAAATCTTTGTTCGTGTTCGGCTTATTTATAAATAAAACTAAAAAAAATTGTTTTTGTTTGATTTGTTTGCTTAATGAACGAATCAAACACGGGCACTTAACGAGTCGAACACGAACTGTTCGCGAATGATGAGTTTTTTAGTAGCTCTAAATCAAGGAGTTATGTTTTTGATGTGATGAGATATTTCCCTAAGATACCGTTACAATGATCTGATCTTGCAGGTTCTCATAGTGTGTGATGAGATGGCAAGGGATGAAGAAATAGATGAGATTGTGGTGGAGTAGGAACACCCTCACTTGGATGTGAAAGATGTCTTATTGAACTCAATGGTCCGGTTCACAGTGAACCGAACCTTGAAACTTTGGAGACAGATCGGGGAGCATGATGTAGTGGGGTTGGCAGATAGTGGCCATAATTTAATAATTTTATGGTCATTTATATGATGAGTTTGAGTCATAACTATGCATGGCCATAATTTAGTTGTGGATGCTATTAATATAGGTTTTATGAAAATTATCACTTCATATCGATGCTCCTATATTTGTACATTGCTATTTTGAAAAATAAAATAATTAAAAAATATTTTGGATAATGTTAGTATTTACAATTTATGCACAAGTTATGGGCTAATGGCATCTAACATTTTTACCAGATGTCACTGATTACTAGTGTTAGGCTAAAAGCTTTAATGCGTCATTTTTTCTTCAAATGTTCCAAAATGAAAATCATTCTATATTTTGATAGAGCAGTTGAATCTGTTTCGTGATGATCGGCATCAGTCTATACAAGTTAGGAAGATTTAGATGCACACCAATCAATTCTTATGTATCTTCATATTTAACCCCTACACTTCAATTTTTACATATACGCTACCATATGCATGAAAAGAAGTATTTCACTTTTTAAAAATTGAAATTGTGGTATTTTTATGCGTTATGAAAAATTTGAGCGGATAGATGTAAAAAGCAAATTTTGGGTGTTAGATGTGTAAATACATAAGAATTGGGTGGTTTGATATAGTCGTTATTGTAAAAATAATCTCATCTTATTGTAATATCATATTTGGTTTTCTATAAAACCTCTAGCATACGACTTATTTCTACAGATGGGGATTGCTGATGCTATTTTGGATCTTGTGAGCAGTGGAACAACTTTGCGTGAGAATTATTTGAAAGAAATTAAGGATGGGACTGTTCTACAGAGCCAAGTAAGTGCTGCTTATATTGGCTAAATAGAAGGTTTAAATTCCACGCTTGTGCTCTTGTGTGTATTATTACTTAGAATTTATGCAGGCTGTACTTGTTGGAAGCAAGAAATCTTTGACGCAACGCGCAGGTGTGCTTAATATTACCCATGAAATTCTTGAGAGACTCGAGGCACACCTGAGGGCCGCCGGCCAGTATACGGTAATCCCGGACATAATTTTGTGTATATTCTTTTGCCAATTTCAAAACTTTTTTCTCATTAACTTTAATTTCATCTGTTTTGAATTGAAAGGTCACTGCCAACATGAAGGGGAACAGTGCCGAAGAAGTGGCTGAGAAAGTTCTTGGTCAAGCATCATTATCTGGATTGCAGGTAAATTTTTTTATACAGTTTATTTAATTAGAATTAATAGTTATATTATTAATATGTAATATTAAATTTATATTTCAACCAATAGACTTAAATTCTAAAAGAAATTGCCAAACAGTTTTCCGGATTTAAACACCTTAGGTTTTTGCCTAATCCGGATCTATAGGATTTCTAAATCCTACTTATAGGATTGATAGTATTCTGCATATATTTTTAAAGAATAAAGTGCCAAAATAGTGCTCGGATTGTTTTTATGTGGTCATTTTAATCCTAGAGTCTATAAATTTGTTAAATTAGTCCCCAAAAATTTTAAATTGGGGTTGAAATAGGACTATTTCAGCCCATATTAAAAGGCTCTAGGTACTAAATTGATATTTTTATAGATTTTGGAATTAAAATGTGACACTTTTCTCTATTTTTGAAGTTCATTAATGATCCATCTTTTTCCAAAGAAATGATTTGTGTCAGAGAACAAGTTCATTAACTCTGTTAAGAGCATTATTGATGCTGATAATTTTATAGAAATATTGAGTTTAGAATTTATTTAGTCTTATTGCTTTGGTGAGTTTTTTTTTTTTAATTTTTAATTTATTTGTGTTTGATATTCTTTTGGATTATTGCAAACAGGGTCCCACTATAAGCCCGGTATACTGCAAATATAACGGCGAGGTCAAAGTGGAGTACTATGCAATTGTCATATGCGTCCCTCGAAAGGCTCTTTATGAGTCTGTTAAACAGCTCCGATCTGTGAGATATATTTCTATAACTGTTATTTCCTGGATTTCTTTCAGTGTATTTTTTATGTAGGGACATTTACCGACATACCACCGTATTCTTATGTTTTTACATATCTAACGCCTAAACTTTAATTTTTGCATTTATACCAAAAAAATGTTTAATATCATATAAAAAAATCCTTCACTTCAAGTTTTAAAAAGTGAAGTGCCCCTTTTCATGCATATGAAATGTGGCATGCCTGTAAAAATTGAACTTTAGGCGTTAGATATGTAAATACATAAGAATTGAGTGGTATGCATGTAAATCTTTTTTTATATATTTAATTATCAGTCAACATAATATTTTCTTTTAATGCAATTGCTAAGCATGAAATCTTGGGGGATTTTACACATTTGTCATGAATTTTATTTACATATCTAATTTACAAATCTCAAAATCTAGTATATCTAGTTTCATTCCTAAGTCTCTATATCCTTCAATGGACACTTCCTCTTTCGGTCTCCTTTGATATTGAGTCCCGAAGCGTCGTGGTCGAGTCTCCTCTTTGTTGAAATCACCCTTACAAAAAGTATTCAGATGTTCTTCTCGCTCTCCTCCTCAGATCTCGCTATCACGATCGACGGCGACCTCTCCTCTCCCTTGGTCTCGTCCTCAATTTCATCTAGCTGTTGTAGGACTCGGTAGAGTTGTAGTTGTATTTCTTCCATAGTGAACTCCTAATTGGCTTCCAACATTTATCTATTCGGTGGCATGATTAGGGTTTAGGTGTGGGTGGATGGGATGATAGGGTGTATTGGTGTGATGTCGTATGGGAAAGAAAAAAATTGGGTTATGTAGGGTGGTTTAGGTAACCCTAGAATAAGATTAGTATTAGACTTAGCTCTGATACCAAATGATAAAAGATTTAACCCAAACAACGATAAGCATGCAAATACTACTGAAAGAGAAAATAAGCGGTTATAGCCAACAAACGAAAAAGGGTAATAACGACAACATAACATTCAACTCACTAGGGTTGTATTCCAGAGATGGTGGTCGGCTATGTGGCTTGGAAAGTGTGTTGCGGTGGGATGATGGAGGGTGAGCAGGAAAGCTGGATGGTGGAGAGTAGGCTGGGTGGAGCGGCAACAAGTTGGGAGGTTGATTGGGATCAAAAAGATGGCTGGTGGCGGGTTACCTGTAATGGTGGTGGTAGCAAACTATAGAGAGGCCGAGGTAGGAAGCTTGAAAGGTGGGGAATAGGTTGTATTGGGAAGTCGACAGTCAGCAAGGGTGTCTACAGAAGGGATGTGGATGGTTATGACTGGAAGTTGTAGGTGGAAGATAAGTGGGTTGGCTAAAGGTGGGAGAAAGTAGCAGGCAACAGGGAAGGTGGGTGCGGTTGTAGGAGACAACAAGGATAGCTATTCGGGGATCCCTGCAATGAGGAAAAGAGATGATGGAAGTGGAGAGAGGGTTGCAGAGGGAGGAATAGTTGAGGGTGATTACCACCTTAGAATGAGATACAATCGGAGCACCACTCGCTATTAAATAAAACTCTAGAAGTGAACATAGGAGTTGCCGACGACTGTCCCGATAGAAGCACAACTTAAAAACTGTCCTAAAATATGAAAATAACGTACTTATAGACTAAGGGTAACAAAAGGATAAAGTCCCTTCAGTTAAACTACAAATCTATGGTGAGGATCAATTTGAGGTAAGACTATTAACGATTTGATTTTGAACATAGCTAGGGTCGGCTGGAATAGATTTAGTACGGCTCAAAATTGGCTCGTGGCTCGTTATATTTCACTTTGAGTTGAGCTGGCTCAAAATTGAATCAAGTTCGATCCCGCTTGAAATTGAAACGAGCTGACTCAAATTGAGTTATTTTGATTCGTTTCAGCTAAAAAACGGCTTGATCCCTCTCAAAATTGAAACTAACTGTCTCAAACTGAGTTATTTGGATCCGCTTTCTGCTCGAAATCAGCTCGTAACTCGTAACTCGTTTTATTCAATTTTAATTAGTATTATATATATAATTTTAATAAATACAAAATAATACGAGCCGATCCATGTATGACTCGAAATCGGCTTGAAAAAATTTCAATACAAAGTTTCGTCTTCTAGCTTAGCTCGTTTATGTCGATCCGAGCCAAAATTCGAATCAATTTTTGAGTTATTAACAATCTTTGAGCTAAATTCAGAGCCCTAACCTGTTTTTCAGATTCATGGGATTGAACTGGTTCATGTAGGGCCTGGCTGAACCGACCTAGGCAGCTCGAAATTGCTGCGTCCCGCACAAGCACAGGAGACGCCCCTCCCTGCCACGTGTCACTTTTATCCATTTCCTGTTTTGATTCTTAGCGATTATTAAAGTTAATGAATTTAGAAACATATCCTCAAATGATCAGCTTTGCTTTGTGTGCAAGGCACGTGTGAAGTATCAATGAAACTTTTTGTTATGTATAACCTAAACAGAGTTTGAGAGTTCTTATTATTATCATCCTGCTAATACATTATTGTATTTTCTTCTTGAGCAATTATCAAACATGAAATATTTCGTGATTATTAGGATTAGTTTAAGTTTGTGTATAATCACTTCTTCTTTGAGGCTAACAATGATTCAATCCGGGAACAGGTAAAATCATAATAGTTTTCCCTTAAACTGGACAACTTATTTGGTAAGAAATATTTTGTACGCTTATTGATTGCTTTTAGTGATATGTTAGTTTTATATGGACAAATATTTGACTAAATTTTGTTTTAGTAATTCTAACCATGAAATTCTTTCTTTTTAATTTTTTTTAGGAAACATCTAAACTTTAATTTTTTCATATATATCATGTTGTCTGTCTATGCATGAAAATGTGTATTTCACTTTTTAAAGGCCAAAGTAGTGGGATTTTTTATGTGGTATAAATGATTTGGGCGGTATCAATATAAAAAAAATAAAGCTTTTTTTTTTCTAATATAGAAAATATTCATGCAGATTGGTGGTAGCGGAGTGCTAGTTTCTCCCCTTACCTATATTTTTGAGGAAGAGACCCCAAAATGGCTGAGACTCCTTAAGAAACTCGGAATGTAACTATTCATTTTATTGCAGGTTTGATTATCTCCTTATTTTAGAATAATGTCTGCTTAGTTACTCGTCAAAAACTCTTTATGTTTGAAATTAATTTATGCCGACTGTTGTTTAATTTTTCATTGATTAAATTTTGCAAAATTTTGGTTTCTTTGTTCCCTGTTCTCTACTCTGAGAATTTTATGCTGTATTTCATGCGCACTATTATCTGAAATTCAGATTCAATAATATTTGAATTGCCATCTTTGGATTAGAAAATTAACAGTTTTTATCTCTTTGGCCGGGCTTATCTGCAAGTTTGTGATTATATTACAGGTCTTTAGTTATATTCCTGATAAATTTCTTAGATTCTTATGCAACTTAAAAGTAATTTTTAATTCTCACAATAAAAGCAGTGAATGAGTGGAATCCATAGGCCATTGGTAAATGTTTTGGTTGTGAATTTCTTGAAATTATCCTTTTCTGTTGGTAGTCAAAACCAGGTTATTAAATTTTTCGGGTTGTGCTCATCAATTTTTTTTAGAAAAAAAACTTTCTGATTGTGATTTTGAAAATATGTCTCTTAGTCACCAACACAATTTTGAAGATTAATTTTTCGCCGTAGCATGTCGATATTGAAGAGCATGATACTCAAGAATCCATTTCTGCATTTATGTATGTGTTTTGAAGGCAATATTTAAATTTTATCTAAGATGACTTCTTAGTGTTGAAGCTTGAAGAAAGGCAGAGAAACAATATTCTCTTATTCCATATATTCAAATTACATTTTTCCCTTATTATACGAAGAAAGGTTAGGGCAAAACATAATAAATGTCATTATAACTTACCGAATACAAAATAAATAAAGAAAGAAAGACATACAACATAATAAAAAAATAATAAAAAGTATTGAAGTTGAAATAGGAAACTCCCTCACATGGATTCCACAAGTTGCACCTTTGGGCCCATATAGTCGGCGGTTTGGTCCACCTAATAGTGACAAAATTCCACACTCCTCCTAAAGTTGGGTCATAGATGTTGTAAAGATCCAACTTGGTACTCAAAGCAGTGAAGCAACCTAGAGGTAAGGATTTAGCGAAGACATCAACAACTTGGAGATGAGTTGGAACGTAGACTAAGTTTACAATGCCACCAATGACTTTTTCAGATATAAAATATCTATCAATCCCAATGTGTTTGGTTATGTCATGATGCACATTATTTTTTACAATAATAATGGGAAGATTGACCGTCACAAAATATTTTTATGGAATTGAACGTGGAGCATCTCAAGTCATTTAGTAAGTTTTGGATTCATGTTCTTTCGCAAATTTCCAAAGCAATTGCCCGATACTCGGATTTTGCACTACTTTTAGAGCCATTGTTTACTTCTTTCTCTTTCTTTTGACAAGATTTCTCTATAAATAGCAATAATACACATATTTGGATTTTATGTCCGTGAGTTCTCCTGCCCAACTAGCATCAGTGTAAACTTCTTCCTTCATGTTGTTTGATTTCTTAAACAATAACCCTCTACCTGGGGTCTTCTTAAGAAACCTCAATATTTTGTAAATCACCATCAAATATTATTCATTTGGACTATTCATATATTGGCTCGCAATGCTGACAGAATAAAGTTCGGGTATAGTGTGTGACAAGTATATAAGCCTTTTTATCAATTTCTAGTATCCACTTTTTTTTATTAATTTCTTTTCTCCCCCTGAATGTAACTTTTTTGTTGAAATCCATAAGAGTCTCAGCAGGTTTACCCCCTAGCATTTATGTTTCTTTTAGTATGTGGATGTACTGTATTTGGGATATCATAATTCTCTTCTTTGATCTAGCCATTTTCATGCCTAGAAAGTATCTTGTAGCTCATAGATTCTTGATTTTAAATTCATTGGCAACAACCTTCTTAATTTTTTCAATCTTCTTTTCATCATCAACTGTCAGGATTGCCACTTACATAGACAATGAGTATAGCTTTCTTATCTTCCTGTGTATGCTTTATGAACAATGTATGATCAGCTTGGCATTGGATGTACCTATTGTATTTCATAGTCTTGACAAACTTATCAAACCAAGTATGTGGAGATTTGAGGCCATAAAGTGATTCTCATAGTTTAGAAATCAAATATTTATTTAAGTTGTTTTCCAGCCCCGATAGGATCTTCTTATACACTTCTTCTTGAAAGTCGTTCTTTATATCAAGTTGATGCAATTCTCATTTTTTGTTCACCGCCAAGGAAAGGAGAACTCTTACAGTGTTCAACTTGGTCACTTGTGCAAATGCCTTTTGATAGTTTATCTCATAAGACTGAGTGAAATCTTTAGCCACCAATCAAGCCTTGAACCTCTCAATGCTCAACTTGACATTGAACACTCATTTGCACCCAACAAATCTTTTATCTAGAGGAAGTTTTGTAAAGGTTCATATGTCGTTTAGATCAATTGTTTGATTCTCCTCTTCAACTGCCTTTTTCCATTTTGGACTTTGAAGTGCTTCATGAATAGGATTGAGTATCTGTACATTATCAAGATTCAATACAAAAGTTTTAAAAGGTGATGATAACTTCCCATAGCCAATATTCTCCTGGATAGTATAATTTGTGCAACTTTCCATGTATTCTCCACTGGATTCCTCCCACCTTGTAACTTCATAGATGTGTGAATTCAGGTTTGATTGTGAACAGTTCTGTGGTTACATATTATTTTATCCTGCTCAATGGGCTAGTGTACATATAAAGTTTCTGGTGCATTTTTTTTTTTTGTCAATCTTATATTAGATAATTTCAAGTGGTGAGACTTTGGAGACAGTATGGTTAAAGGGATGTAGATCAGGTTGTGGTGACTCTAGTTTAGTGTGGGTATCTTTAGTAGTGTCCCAAATATGATTTTCACCCAGACTCTCCCCTAAATTTAAGATTTGGGATAATATGATTGTTTTTCAAAGAATGTAACATTCATTGAGTTATAATATTTTTTTAATAATGGGAGAATATCAAATGTACCATTTTTTGTTAGAAGCATAATCAATAAAGATGTATTTGATGGATTTTGGGGCAAGCCTTATGCAGTTTGGTTGGTGAATGTGAACAAAAGAGATAACCAAATATTTTTAGAGGAATATTGGATGAAAAGGCTCTAACATAAGCATATGTTTCTTCAAAACATGGAGAGGGTCTATGAATTCAAAGATCCTGCTTGATATTTTATTAATGAGGTAGGTGGCTATGAGCACCATATCTTTTCCTGAAAATTTTTGGGATGTTGTGAGAAAGCATTATAGACCTAGATACCTCAAGGAGACGTATATTCTTCCTCTCTGCTATCTCATTTTATTATGAAGTCCCAACATAGTAACTCATATAGATTTTGTAAGTAGGGCTGTGGCTCGTTGTCCGGGAACAGCTCGTGTTTGGCTCGTTAAGCAGCTCATGTTCGACCCGTTCGTAAAGCTTAACAAGCCGAACACGAAGAAATTTTTAAGTTCGAATTATAAACGAGTCGAACACAAATAAACATTTGTTCACTCGTGTTTGGTTTGAATTGGCTCGAAAATTAAAAAAAATATCAAATTTTAAAAAATTAAATCCTATAAATTATAATTTATAACAAATTATTAATAAATGTTACTTATATAAATATTATATATTTATATAATATAAATTATATAATTAATATAATATAATATATAAGTATAAATTTAGGGTTCGGTTACTTCTCCCTCTTATGACTTTTCTTCTTCCTCTCAAAATCGCGAGGGTTCGGCTGCTTCTCCCTCTTCCAAAATTGCTAAAGGCGTTCGGTGAGTCGGCGACTCTTCTCCTTCCTTTCAAAATCGCGAAAGGCATTCGGCGAGTCGGCGACGGTCGCGCTCCTGCTCCTCTCAAAATCATGATAGGGTTTCGGCGGCGAATCTTAGGGTTTGTTATTTGTCTTTCTATTCCACTACTGAGTTCCGAGTCATCTTCCTCTTCCTCTTTCGACTCATCTCCTCCAATTTCGAGCCGAACTCGAGCTGGAAAATATTATTCGAGCCAAACACGAACACACCGTTCACGAGCCATTTCGAATAAGAGCCGATTTCGAACACGAGCCAAACACGAGCCGACCCTTAGCTCGCTCAGGCTCGGCCAGTTTACAACCCTATTTGTAAGGTGGGGTTCAAGGATTGAGTTGAAGTATTTATTTGCATTATGAGTTTTAATATTCTAAATTTTGTAGTGGAATTGAGTGTAAATCATGTCACAAAAGACCTGAAAGACTTGTGTAGTTTCATATATCTCCTTCTTGAGAAATATCCAATTGGTTCTAGTGTGATCATCAATAAACCAACCATCTAGCTCAATTTATAGTTTTCCATTTTGATGGATCCTAAATGTCTTTGTGGATGATAAAAAGGATGTGACAATCTCAATTGATATAGATGATACACATGATGACTATGCTTAGTCAATTGGCAGGTTTAAGACGAATAAAACTTTGGCTTTCTTTTAAGAAAGAGATTGGAATGCAACTTTGGTACATAATGAAAATTATGATGATCTAGAAGACAATACCATAATAAAACTTGACTTTCAACAGATTTATATACAATAGACATAGGAACACGAGGAGAATGGTGGAGAAAAAACTTGTGTATAAAGAGAATAGCTCTCCTGGAGCAGGTATAGACCTTGATGCAATTCTGCACGGCCAGTCACCTTCCCTTAATCCGCACTTGAAATTCACAATAGTCAAAGTAGAATTTAATAACACAATTCAAGTCACGAGTAAGCTTGCTAATTGAAAGTAAGTTGCAATCTTGTTGTGAAACATATGACTCCAAAGAAAGTTGAATATCTTTGGAGACTTTCACTTTTTCCCAACAATGCCTGAGTGAGATCCATTAGCAAGTCTAACAAAATTGGAGGTGGTGATCTCTTGCTAGTTGATGAGAGCATAAATGTTTCCAGTTATGTGATCAGAAGCACTTGAATCTATATTATCTAAGGTCGAAATCTTCTATTGTTAGTCAGATAGGAGAAAGATATGATACCTTGGTGTATCATCACGTTGGAAGGCTCCTCAGTCATACTAGTAAGTAAAGCAAAACCTCCAGTTGTTCTTAGTAAATAGACTAGGGTGGGTGAAACCATCGGACGAGGTAGCAGCGTGGCTTTACTGTTTTGGTCTTTTCTCCCTTTTCCAAGTTTCCTATCTACAGGTTTTCCATATAATTGTCAACATTTATCATTTGTGTGGCCACGTTTCATATAATGTTCTCACAAGTGAGAATTCTTCTTTGGCTTTGAGTCATGGGAGGAGTTGTGTGTGTACAAAGCTGAGCTCTCAATGCTAGATGAACTCACACTTCCTATCATTATGAGCTTCCTATTTTCTTCTCTTCTAACTTCAAGAAAGGCTTTCTTCGTGGTGGAGAGAGGTTTCATTCATTGATTCTTCCTCTGACCTCATTTAAGCTCTTATTTAAACCCAATAAGAATTTGATCATCATTTTCTTCTCCATTATTGTTTTATACATAACAACATTTTGATGGAAGTTTCATATATTTGTATCTTGCATATCTAACTATAACTAGTACCTTGATTGTGTGTTGAAGTATTATGGTTATCAGTGTTGTTGTCGAAGCTCTGACAGCCATAATCTCAAACAATTCTATGGTGTTTTCGATACTAGAATAAATCGTACGAGCTGTTTCCCAAATCTTTCCTGTTGTCTTGTGAAGTTAAAAATTTTCTCAAGCTTCTGTGGTCATAGAATTGATCAACCAAGACATTGTCATATTATTCTAAATCTTCCATGAGTGCTGGTTAGGATCAATGAGCTCGAGAATTGTGCCCTCTCTCATGATATGTTTCTCTTTTTTTATTCTACAAATGCACATCAACATGGATTGAAACCAGTGAAGAAAGTTGTGATCATTGAGTTTATGGTTTGTGATTAATGAATAGAATTCAGGGGCTATTCAGACAAAATGTTTGGTCTCTGATTCAGAACTAATCTCCGGAGAAGAACTAGTCTTCATTTTGTACTTTGTTATTAACCCTATGCATGTTTATGTCTGGATAAAGGAGTTGGCTACTGCTTGTTGCATGAATGGACTCCAACAACTATGATACAGAGCAGAGAAGGGCCTGTAGGCTGTCTGGAGGGATTTTGATGGTTGCAGGTAGGATTATGGCTGTCAGAGTGTTGTTGGAAAGGCTTTGGCTGCTATAGGAGCGAGCAGAGGAAGTCTCGACATCATAAGTCTTTGTCAAGTTCTGCGACTCAATGGGTGGGTCGTCAAGTCAACATGAAATGCTCGTCGATTTCTACAACTTGTTGGAGCGGGTCGTGATCTCTTGCGAGTGTCTCACCACCAACTTATAAAATTTATCTTTTTGTCTATGCAATACTTATCTATTACACAATAGTGCCGAAGCATTCCTCAACTTCAACCAACCATCTTGAATTTCATTAATAACATCCCCATCAATATCACCATCACTTTGAACAATAGATTCGAGATATCTAAAGCGTTCACACCTTTTAATGATTTAATCACTTGTAGTTATAACTTTATCATTAGAACTACTACTACTAAAATTACATTTCATGTATTTAGTTTTAGTTCTACTCAAATGAAGGCCTTTAGACTCTAATGTGCAACTCCATAATTCGAGTTTTCCCTAAGCTCTTTCTCTAATCTTATCCACAAGAAAGCTATCATTAACAAAAAGCATACACCAAGGTACATCCTCCTATAAATATTCAATAGAGTATCCATAACTAAAGCAAAACAATATGTGCTTAAATTCGATCTTGTCACGATCCGGCTTGGGGCTTGAAATTAACCAAGGAGGGTAGAGACAATCAGATGGTCTAAATTAAATTTTCTATATTCTTCTAAAATTCAACAGATGAAAGAGCCACTAATCAAATTAAATTAAAGCGGTACATTTAAAATTACTTCGTTACTAGTTGTCAACGCCTTCTATAAATGTTTTTTCTTCTTTCACTCATCTTTTAATTAACTAATTAAACCTGAAAAATTAGTTTAAAATAACATTGAGTTAAATAAGCCAATGAATGCTCATACTCTTTAACTCCAACAATGCAAGGGAAAAGAAAAATAATATGCATGTCAATTAAGCTTCTTAATAAATCAATATAAACAATTAATGTGTTATTCAATGGATTGCACTATTTTAATAACATACTATCGATTTATATTTGTACATTCGTCACAGGAATACCGTCTAAAAATTGTGTCAATTAAAACATCAATATCAATATCTTTTTTTTATACGTGCATGAGTATCTTAGTATTTCAATATTAGTGCGATCAAAGAGTGACTTCGTTATAATCAGTCATGCATATACAAGTAGTAAACATAAATATATCATTCATGTATTCGTCACATTCAATTCAGCATATTATATAAAGCATACACCAAATACATAAGAGAAGTAGCTACAATATTCATAACAATATGTTCAATAAAGGAAAATGTCTCTATCAGAATAAAACATATGCTAGTGTCATTAACTGTAAAATAGTTGAGAATAAACAAAATATCATTATAGAATAAAAGTACGAGTGTTTATCTCGATGCCGATCAAATTGTTTATTGGTTTGGCCTGATGTCGACTCCTCTAATGGAAATCTATCATAAATATGATATTTATAATATCAAATTTTAATTAAATTATTATTTAACGTTATCCATGCATAAATTTTTTATATTTTACTTTATGTAAACCCACTAAATTTTCTATTCATTATATATATATATATAAATTAGATTGTTAGATGGATGTCACATTCTTATACAACTAAATAATGAAGAGGATTACACACATTTATTTGTGAGAAGGATGATTTGGGTTGATAACAAAACAATGAAGATTCTGAAATGGTCTGTAGATTTTGACCCGCAGACGGAATCACCAATCATTTCGGTTTGGATTCGCCTCTCTAGTTTGAAATTTCATTACTTTACCCAAAAAGTGTTATACCCTATTGCCTCAGCTTATGGTAAGTCACTTAAAACGTACAATCCTACTTTCAATATTTCTCGTCTATTTGAAGCCAGAATACTTGTTGAAAGAGATATCACTTCATTCGTTTCTGAGAAAATTTGGTTGGATACACAACACTATGAATATTGGCAAAAAGTTGTGATTGAGTCTTTTCCTTCGTATTGTTCAAACTGTCTTATGTTCGGGCCACTCCAGTTCTCAATGCCACCATTTACACCCCCACCTCAGATCAAAAAAGCACAGTGCTCCACCAGAGGCAGTGAATTCATCCCCTCGTGATCAAATTCAAGTACAAATGGATACCCATGAAGATGTCACTATTCTCGTAGGCAATATCACAATCATTCAGTCCCCTCACAATGTTGTAGCTTCCATGTTTTTGGAATCTCCCATCATGGGGGAGAGGGAGATTCTTCAGACCCCACCTGTCCTAAAACCTATCATAGATATTACGAGTGATAATATTTATAATGCTTCACTACCGCCTCATCAGCTCGAACAAGATGTTAATGTTACACAAGCTCATAAGGATCATGATGAACAAGAGCCTACACATGTTCGACCAACTTTGGAATCTATTGGTCAAATGAGTCAATCATCAGATGAGGAATGACAGGTCTACACATCCAGGAGGAAAAAAAAAGAATGAAGACCTACTTGAGCTCAGGAATATGATGGATAATACTTTGGTTACTCCGGGCAATAGTACTCACCTTACCAATTTGTTACCATTCAGTCCCCTCACAATGTTGTAGCTCTTGTTTCCGAAGACTAGAGACAAAAGGAGGGCTAAAGTGGGACGTCCCTAGCACTTTTGTGTCATTTGGTGTCTTTTTGGTTTTTTTACCTTTATGTATCTTCCTTTATTTGGGTTTGTGTGTGATGTATTGTGTGAGTTAGGCTTTCTTTTAGGCCCTCTCTACAAATTTTTTGTATATTTTTCGTTTTTATATATTAGCCATTGGGCTTTATATATATATATAATTTGTTTTATAATTAAAATCATATAAATAGACTTTACCCTCTTCGGCTGAGCCTTAACACGTGAAATAAGTTACGCATGAGGCGCACGAAAGCTCTGGCTTAGTTCTTCCGCACAAATTCCTCTGATGAACGACACATTCTCTGCCCACGGAATCACATGAACCCGCCGCCTCTTCCTCTTCCGTGCGACAGAGACATCACTGATGTCGCTGCCCTCTTCTTTTGCGTCGCCCTTCTTCGCACGGGTCGACTCCCAGTTAAGTCGATCTCACCTCTACCTTCCTCAAGCGCCTCTCTTTATAAGGCGATACTAACTTTAGGCTTCATGATCTCAGTTTCCGCTCCAGCTTTTTAGCTCTTGGTTGTCCGACTTATCGTTTCTTCTTCTCTTTGGTTTTTTTTCTCGACTGCTCAATTCATCTTCCTCTTCGTACTATTCATTTATTTGACCCTGTTTTTTTCTTCCTCAAATTTTCATTTCTTATCCCCCCTATGTAACAGAACCGTTACAGATCCCTGATGTAATCCAACTGAAATAGGAAAATATTTGGTCAATCCTTCTTTTCAAACACAAGTAACAACTCTAGCATACATATCTTTAATGACTGAATATAAGTCATATTAACATCTTTCTTCTTTAGAACTCTCTAAGGGATATCTCTTGGAACCTTATCGTAAGTTTTTTTTTTTTTTAAATCAATGAAAATCATATGTAAATCCTTCTTATTCTCTCATACTTCTCCATCAAATCTCTCAATAAATATATAACTTCCATAGTAGACCTGCCTGATATAAATCCAAAATGGTTATTGTAATACGTCTTAACCTATGTTCAATTTTCCTCTCCCATAATATTGAAATATGATACATCAACTTAATTCCTCTATAATTTGCACACTTTTGTGTATCTATTATATTCTTAAAAATGGTGACAAAAATATTCTTCCTTCTGTTCTCAAGCATCTCCTTAGATTTTAAAATAATATTAAAGAGTTTCGTAAGCCAAGAAACTCAAGTCTTCTAAATATTTACATACTTCAATTGGATATCATCAGGTCCTATGGACTTCCACTCTTAGTTTTCTTTAAGGTCTCAACTTTTTTTTACTAAGACGACGGTAAAAATGAAATATTTTATTATTATTAATGATATTAAGATCATTGATCCCGACTGTTTATATGCAACAGTATAACAATGTATTTGATTATATTTTTCACTTATCTTTCTTTACTTTGCAACAGTACCAAAAACTTGATGCTGGAGAAAATAAGAATTTAACTTTTTAACTTAATATCTATCGGGATACTACACAAGTATACATATCGTTATCAAGTAATGTAAGACTTTTTGATTAAGTCCCGAATATCGAACCCACAAGGATTATTCAAAGTATGTGATAATTAAAGTAACAAACTTTCTAATTTAAAAACACAAATACTTAAACTATAATTTTTATCACAGGAATGTAATTTAAACTCTTTTTAATATTTTTTAATGTTTGAAAATGACATAAAAACTTAATAAAGATAACTTCAGTTTATGTAAAAGAAAAACACTGAATACAAAATATTTTTCTCCTTATCATGAATCAGTAATAAATATAGGAGTTCTGTCGTGGAAGTATTCAAATTGTGTTGTGTCAAATAGAAACAATATTATTATTTACATTTACTAGAGATGCTATAAAGAAATTTGACTAATTTAAAGTTTGAATAATTCTGAAGACCGGTTAGGCAGGGAATATACTAGCTCTCACTCTAGAGTTCCCTCGGTTCCCTCTACTTGTGGGCTAACATTTTGTATCAAAACCTAAAATAATAAACTAAGTTGGGGGTTTTAGCCTGTCACTCTAAAGTCCTCTGACTCTACACCCTTCAAAGTTATATCTCTATTTATTTGCACTCAATCATATGAGCTACATTCTTATTCATACAATCTCATGTGATTCTTTCCAATTGTTGACTGAGACAATACAAGCCCAGTTCTTACATGCTCTCATAACAAATTTTAACATCTAGATTGGTCAGATTAAGAAGTAAATGAAGTGCATGGAATTAAATCATCACAACTTCTTCTAACATTAAAGATTAATACTCTCCACAACTTCCATCTAACACTTTAATTACTTATCATTTTAAGGAGAAATATAAAGAAAACTACTCAGAATCCATGGAAAAAACAAAACCACACTTTAGTTTAAAAGTAGAAATCATTGACAAACCAACAAGAAGTCTCAATTAAAACCAAAAGTAGTTTAAAACATTGATTAAAACTTATCTCAAATCCTCCACCGAATTCTTGAAGTTTCTTTAAATCTCTTCTCTCTTACAACACTCTTAACTCTCAAATTAAAACTATAAACAAAAGGAAAATAAATTTGTGGTGCCTGAAATTTTCTCCAAAAGCTTCTTCACGAACTTCTTCAAGAACTTTTCAGAACTTCTTAAGATTTTTCAGGACTCCCCCTTCAAAAAGTCTCAACTTTCTTTTATAATTTTCCAAGAGGTGTTTTGGTATCTCTTCAAAATGTGTCCTGATTCGATATATTTTTTAAGAGATGCCTCATTTCACAAGTTCTTTAATTATATTTTGGTCCTTAGTGGTTATAACCACCCATTTTTGACAATAGGTGCCTCAAATGTTCCTTCAAAATTCGTCAAAATGAATTAACCCGTCAAGTAACTGTCACTGGCGCTTAAGCGCAAGGTCTTTGGCGCTTAGGCACGACCTTCTCTGTTTCACCGGCGCTTAGGCGCCAGAATACTTTTGCACCATTTTTGCATTTTTGCTCCAAATTTGATCATTTTTCATTTCTTTTAGCATTTTTCACTTCTTTTAACATTTTTCACATTTTTACTTGTACCTGAAAGAAAAACACACAAATATCTTCCATTAAAGCGCAATATTTCAAAATTAAGTATAAAAATACTATATTTTAGGTGTATCAATCACTAATTCGATCATATTTTCAAAAACTTATTTAAAAGTTTATCAAAATAACTCACCCACCTATATTGAATATTTTTTTTTTTTTAAGAAAAACACTTTTTGATTTTCATCTTTAGTACACTTTACTTGAATTAAATCTCTATTTTTTTAAGTTTTTTGACTAGTTTATACATATATTTTTCACTCTTTTTAGTATCTAATCTATTATAATAATCACTAAAAATAGAATTTTTTGCGTCATAAATTGTTTTCTTAGACTTTCTATGAGTCATTTTATATTTTTTCTAGTTTTCTATACTTTAACATTTAAACCAATTTTTATAATAACTTACATTTTATTTTCTTGCACATTATTATTCCACCACCATTTTTTTTTTAATAGAAACTTTTTCTTTTGATTCTTTGAGTGCATCTTTTGTCGTTTGTTTAATTATTTTTGTTACTTTATCCCACATAAATTTTGTTTCTTTATTAACATCACAAATCTTAAAATATTGAAGTTTACTTATAAAAATAATTTATTTTTGTTTTTTAGGTGTCAACATCTAATTCTATGAATCAATTCATAGTATTTTTTATTTTGCAACTCTCTATCTTAAAATCTAGAACTAATAATCGATATTGAGTACTTAAATTCTCACTTGGACTTTACAATCTTTATACTTTCGACGATCTCTTTTTTTATAAAAAAATAATCAATTTGTTTTATTAGATTCATTCTTATAAGTAATATTATCTCTTTTTTTTGAATAAAATATTTGCAATGATAAAATCACTCGCTAAAGCAAGATCTAATATGGCTCTACCTTCTTCATTAATCACTTCAAAACCATAGCCGCCATGAATATTTCTAAAATCTTCCACACTGTACCAACATTTCAATTTAAGTCTTCCCCAATAAAAATTTTTTGTTTAAGATATATCATTTGTATTAATTCTTCTAGTTCATTCCAAAATTTTTCTTTAGAATGTATATTTAAACCTATTTGAGAAGCATGGACACTTATAATATTAAAAATCTTAATATCAATAATTATTGTAACGGTTATAATTCTATTTTCAATTCTATTAATTTTTATAATATTATCTTTCAAACTCTTATATATATTACGTCTATACCATTTCTAGTGCAACTCCTAACTAAATATCAAAGCTTAAAAGCTAAGATGTTAATCTCCATAGTCTTTTCTTCAACTTATTTAGTTTCTTGAATACATAAGATATTTATATTTCCATGAAACATAATATCAACTAATTTCATTAATTTACATGTTAGGGTATTTATATTCCAAGTTCTTATTCTAATATTAATTTCATGGACTAACTTCTTTACATACATCCGTCTGAAATGTGGGAACACTTGTTTATTTGACACCACATTCAAGGGACGCCCTAGCATTCACAAGAATCAAAATGATTCATGAATGATTTTTCGGCAAATTTTACTTTGGTTGTAGACAACCTAATGCAATCCCCACTTTTTTTATCTCGGGTTTGGGACCCAGCAAAAGGAAAGATATACAACTTAATAAAAAAAAGAACAAAAAGGGTTAAAGCTGAAATAGGAAACTCCCTCTAATAGATTCTACTAATTGAACTTGTGGTGCCTGCCCATATGGCCACCTAATAGGGACATAATTCTGTATCATAAGGCAATAGGAGTTTCGCAATGAATTTAGGTGGAATGTGACCTTAAATGTCTCTGTTTTTTTAGGTTATATATCATATATTAATTAACTCGATAGATTGAATTCCATTCATGTTTGAATGTGTTATCTTGTTTATTTCTATGTTATTGATCTAGTGTTTTATTTTTAATCAATAAAATATTTAATTAAAAAATTACAAACGAGGAGCTTTTATGAGCTAAAGCAAGACAATAACTTTTTTATGCTTCCCCCATATATAATTTGCAAACAGGCTAATTAATGAGAAAAAAATCTCATAAAGTAACTTAGGGTAATTTTAAAGCTATGTTTGAAGTGTTAAACTTCAATTTTTGAAACGTTGTTTTTATTGAGCTGGTTGTCACGCTCCGCGACATTCGAGAAATCATCGAGACGAACAGAGGATGGAAGATTCTAGAGAAGGTCCGAATATGAGGAGTCATCAAAGGGGCTCTAGAAGATTCCACCACGTTCAGGGGAGAGCAAGAAGGAAAAGCTCTAAAGAGGATCTAAGAATAACCTAGAATGTTCTAGAGTTATTTATGTACATTAGAATAGTCTAAGAGATAGAATATTATATTGTAATCTAGAAGCTTCTCTTGGACATTGTATAGTCCCACATTGGCTAGATGAAAGGCCAAAGGCATGGAGGAGGCTATAAATAGGAGCTCCTCCCCTCATTTGTATTTACCCAAGCATTGAATCAAAGCATTCTAGTATTCAAGTGCTAATTATTCCTTTCTCTCTATTCTTCTTCTTAAGAGTGCTTGGGGCTGCTAAGTCCAGTGTTGTGAGTGATTAGGCTGATTTAGTGCTAAGAGAGAGCGCTAAAGCCGCACGGGTGACTTGGCGAAAGTTAGTCCGTGACAGGCTGGTCTTAATTCTAATGATTAATTCTACCGGTTGAACCTTTTAACATGCTATTATAACATTAGCCATTGTGAAAAAAGATTTCAACCCTTCTTCTCCGAGAAAATTCATATATTCTTAGTCATTTTTTCTAGTGAATGTGAATAAGGCACTTGACAGCCCACAAACACATCTAAAAATGTCACTACTCGGCCTGGGACTAAGAATTAATCAAAGCGGAATTAGATGGTTGAACAGTGACAATCATGCTTATCTATTTTTCTTTTACTATCATTAACATTTCATTAATAAAAAATTAAATGAAAACCCTCTATATAAATGAAAGAGTTAACACTTAACTTTTTTTCTAGTTGTCTGAATCTTCTATAAATGTTGTCGCTTCTATTACTTATATTTACCTTGCAATTTTAACTAAACATTATAATTTAAACCAAAATGAACTAACAAGCCATTGAATACTCATGTTTCTAAACCAAAATAACCCAATAATTAAAAAAAAAATACTATACATGTCAGCTAATCTTATAATAAATCATTAGAAGAATATTTGACAATTTATATGTCAAGGTATTTAAAAAATTGCATATCATACTATATCATTCTCATCTCTACATTATTTTATATATAACAATCACAGAAGCATCATTTAAAATTATATCAATTAAAATATATCAAAATTAATATCTTTTTTTTTTCTTTTACGTGCACAGGTGATTTAACATTTCACAGTTAGTATCATAAACGGGTAAACTTCATCATAGTCAATCATACACATGTAAACATATAATATAATATTTTTTTCTTTATATGCTCTTTTCATTCAATTCCACATTTACATAATGCATAACATTAGTATTTCTAAAATTTCATATTCATCACAATGATATGACTGATACGTAAAAGAGTGTATAACTCACACTAAAATAGTACAATCAAGTTTTTGTAATTATCAATGAATTCAGCTTAGAAGAAAAGAAAAACCATCATAGCTTAAAAGTAAAAGTGTTTCCCTTGCTTTCAGATGATGTTGCTTGCTTTTATGTCCTAATTTTTTTTTCTATAATAGATTATATATCATCAATTACAAAGTATTATTATGATAAATTAACTGAATGATTAGTCTTTTTTTATAATTAAAATATTTTTAATTTATAATATTTTATGAAATTTGATACTATCATACAAAACTATATATATATATATATATATATATATATAT
>NW_018164444.1:20216486-20222863 GCF_001263595.1 Phalaenopsis equestris
GGGCTCTAGAAGATTCCACCACGTTCAGGGGAGAGCAAGAAGGAAAAGCTCTAAAGAGGATCTAAGAATAACCTAGAATGTTCTAGAGTTATTTATGTACATTAGAATAGTCTAAGAGATAGAATATTATATTGTAATCTAGAAGCTTCTCTTGGACATTGTATAGTCCCACATTGGCTAGATGAAAGGCCAAAGGCATGGAGGAGGCTATAAATAGGAGCTCCTCCCCTCATTTGTATTTACCCAAGCATTGAATCAAAGCATTCTAGTATTCAATTGCAAAGTATTCCCTTCTCTCTATTCTTCTTCTTAAGAGTGCTTGGGGCTGCTAAGTCCAGTGTTGTGAGTGATTAGGCTGATTTAGTGCTAAGAGAGAGCGCTAAAGCCGCACGGGTGACTTGACGAAAGTTAGTCCGTGACATGGTGCTGTTTGAATTAAAATTGCTAAAGAAATGGGGCAAAATGAGAAGCTCCAAAAAATTAGTAATTTACATAGCTGTAGAATTTAGAAGCAAAAAATTTAGTATTATGCATATCTATGAAAGTCCCAATTTTTTTTATTTTTAATTTAGTTGCTGTTTGGCTACAAGTTGGATTTTATAAATCCCATAAAACAAGATCGAAATACTGCTAAGTTGTAACCATGACTAAACAAAAATTATAGAAATCTAAATTTCAGCTTTATCAGCTAGTGCACACATGTTTTCTTTTTATTCCTAGCGTTCGTCTTCGATGAAGTTGTTCGAGTTGCCTCTTTCAACGGTGTCAGAAGAAAATATATTCTGTTTGTTTTCAAAACTCTCAGCTTTCTCAGGCTGACTTTCAGGTTCTTCTTGCTTCTCATCAGTGTTCTTCCTTCTTGTTTCACTTTCTTCAGTATTTTCTACAGTTTCTGACTGCCCCATGAATTTTGCTTCCCTTCCTGCTTCCTTCTGTAATGTTTCAGTGAAGCCATTTCCATTCTCTTGAGAACTTCGAATACTTTCAGAGCTATTAATTTCTTGAAGCTGAAGATCTTTTGAGCTGCTACTTTCTCCTGCTTCTTCTGAGTTATCATCATCTCTCTCCTTCTGATCTTCTGGTTTGTCATTCTTAGTTTCTGGATTTTTATTTCCCCTGGTTTCTCTTACTTCTTCAATCCCTTCCATTTCTTCTTTCAAGCTGGGAAGTTTTCTTTCACCAGTTTCAGAATCTGCTGTGTTTTTATTATCGATTGAGAAATTTTTCATGACTTCTGTAACTTGAGGTTTCTCTGCCAAATCATGCTGATTCTGACCTGAAGAAGACCCAATTATCCTATCATCTCTAACAATGTCTTTCACTGCACTTTCAGTTCTATTTAACTCATTTTCTTTCATTTGATTCTCCATTTCTTCGCTTGTTTTTGCATCGCCTTCACCACCACCTGTTACATTCATTTCTTTAAAACCCAAAGTTTGATTTTTCAGATTATATTGTAGAACTTTTTGAGCTTCTTTTTGATCCATACTGCTTGCATTTTCAGCTTTCAGGCCAACTTCATCCTTCTTTTTCTGAACTTCAGCCCATTCTCCTCTTCTTTCCTCACTAATACTAAAGCTTTCAGATTGAGAATTTTCATTCTGTGCTGTTGAATTCTCTGCCAGATCTTCTCTTGCAAGACTTCTCTTCATTTCTTCAACTTCAGCTTCTTTTTCCCTCAGAAGTGATGTTAGGTTTGCAAATTTGAGATTTATTGAGATGAATTCTTCTGTTTTATCTGTTAATTTGTCAACTTGGATTTGTTTCTCCACTAAAGCTGCTTCCAGCTCAGTCTTCAGATTCTTAAGCTGAGCTACAGTGTTCCGAGCCTCGGCGAGCTTATCAGTAAGCTCCATCTTTTGGTTTCTAAAAGTAAAAATCTTTGCTTTCATATCATATAATTTTCTTTTCATTTCTTTTGAGTTTTCTCTTTCTTTCTGCTCACCAAAGAGAAAAAAATAAAAATTTTTTTAAAAGAGCAGGGCTTGAAACACTGTCGTTTACAGAACCAGCAAGCTCAAATATCATTCATTCTTTAAGTTCTCACTCAAATATCGAAGTTCATGTGAAACCCCAACTCATAAAGTACAAAGTTCATGTGGAACTCCAACTCATAAAGTACGGCACACATAAATGCATCGGTTCTGTAGTTCAAAAAATCACCTGGGTGTTATTTTGTAAATAGCAATGTTTATAGTGCTATATATGTAATTATCCTTTTTTTTAACTGAATACATCATAATTAGATACTTTATATAAGATATTAGAATACATGTAAATTTTTCTAACCTTCAAGTAGTTTGTCTAGAAATAGAGAAAAATATCTTGAATTTTAGAAAGGTAAGAAAATGGAATTTGTTGCATGTAGTTAGCAATGAACTTGAATGATACCCTACATATACTGATTCTATTTTCACACATAAAATGAGTAAAAATAAACTCTTTCACAACATGTTTTCATTGGTACATTTACATGCTTACCACCCATTTCTTATGTATTTACATGTCTAGCACTTAAATTTTGCTTCTTTACATTTTTTACGACCCAAATCTTTTGTATCACATCAAAAATATCACTGTTTTAACTTTTAAAAGGCGAAATACATTTGTTCATGCGTAAATAAGATGGCATTTATGTAAAAATTGAAGTTTAAAGGTTAGATATGTAAATACATAGGAATCGAGTGGTATTTATGTGAATCTCCCTTCATCATCCTAGAAGCAAACCATATGAGGCTTGGGCAAAATGAGATCAATCAAAATAGCATTTGTATCTCCATTAAAAACCTTGTGCTTAGGATATCTGTAGGATTTATTCGACATTTGTGCAGCATAAATTTTAATAAACTGAAACAAATGTATAAATCTGCAATGAATTAGCATGAAAAAAACTTAGATAATTGAGAAATAATGGAAAATATTCAGAACCTGCAATAATATCTGAAAGTTGAGAAGCTGCCGGTCTCTTTCCTGGAGCAGAAGGCCGAGAACTCTGCCTTCCCTGAGCTGGTGAAGCACCACCGCGCAGGTCGCCGCCATGGCGAGAGCCAGTAGAAGGAGCAAGCCATAGGGCCTCTTCCTGCTGTTAAATCCTGCCATTTTTTCCTTTGAGAATCTCATACCAACTGCATCTCCTCTCTCTATCCCTACTTAAGCAGATGCAAAACAAGAGAAAAAGAAACAGTATGGGATAATTACATAAAGAGCACCCGGAACATTTATATTTGAACTCTTGAATTGATGTGTTTATGCATGTCACGATCAAATCATTGAGAATTTGATAAAAATGAAAAAAAAAAAGGTATTTACATATATACCACAATTTTTTATGTATTTATAAATATAAAAATATTCATATTTAAATGCATAACACTCAAAAACTTTAATATCATTGTAAAAATATTACTATGATTATCTAAAAATAAAATATTTATTTTAATGCATAAATGTATGACACCAAGATATTGCAAGTATAAATATCAAACTTTGGGTTCGATATGTAAATATAGAGAATTGCGTGGTATGTATGTAAATTTCTCAAAAAAAAAAATGGCTTTTTGGAGGTTCGAAGAGGTAGATTGGCCCAACTCTCTGATGAGGTTTTGGTAAATGTGATTTGTAAGCATCTTTTTTAATGTTTTGGTTTGGCTTTCAAGAAGTCATTAATTTTAGCTTGCTTTGTAAGGCTCACAATGCCAAAAATAAAAATAAAAATAAGGTTTTTTTTTTCTAAAAATAAAAGAACAACGTTCATGATTTATATTATCATTAAAAAAGCCACGTGTATGCATGTTTATCACTTAAATTTTTTATACGTAAGAGATTAATATATATATATATATGGAGAGGGAGATGTATCGTCAGTCGTGGCCTGTTAGTAGAACAGTCTCTTCCAAAGTCGTAAGTTTCCTTAGGTAACAGGTTCGAATTATTTGACCACTTTGCTTATAGTGAGGGTGGTCTTTAAATAGTTAGAACATGGGGGTTTTTAGGGGCTCCGGTCATATGCACTTGGATCAATTGGTCAGGTGTCTGTTTGTCAATTTAAGTCTCCTCAAATTTGAGGTTCGATTCGAGGCTCGTATCATAGCCTCAGTTCATTCATTTATATGAGAGAGAGGGTTGGAAAAAAAAAAATGATGCGGTAATTGAATCAAGTTGCAATAATATAAAAAAAAATGTGCGAGTTCAGCAAAATAAAATAAATAAATAAATAAATAATCATTATAATAGAAAAAGGAAGGTGATGAGGGTGTGCGTTGACATACCTTCGGTCAACATTCGTTGTCAACTCCGCCGCACCTTTTTAAGATCCACATCCGCCGCACAATTTTCATAAAAATAATTGGTTCTTCATATTCCGTCTCTATGTTACTTATAATTCATTTAAAAAGTACATGAAATTACATGATTTTGTTTTATAAGAAAAAAAATTTTAAATAGTGAGAACATTTACTATTGAATGCGTGGCAATATAATAAAATAATAAGATATTCAGATATAATTAAATATCCTAAACATGATAGTATTCCTAATATATATATATGTACATACATACATATATATATACATATATATATATATATATTGATAAAAAATCGGTAAGTAAACGGGGATAATATATTTTATTTTTTAGGCCTTCTAAGTATTTAATTTCATTTAAGAGATCTTAAATTTTTGAATTAACACCATAGCATAAATAACTTATGTTTCTAAGAAAATATTAGGTTATGATTTTGGATGTATCTGGAGTCCAATAAAAAGGTGTCATGTGTAAAGTGGACTCATCACAATAAATTGTGATTGGTCCACTTTACACGTGTCGCCCCTCTATTGAACTTCGGATGCATCCAGTCATGACCTAAAATTTACTCTATGTTTCTACTCCTAACTTCTCTCTCGCCATGGAATAATTAAGATGAACAACAGTTGGGGTAATTGTGGTTCAAAAACATTTGCATAAGTTACATTATTATCTAATATTAATTATTAGATTTAACGTTTTGATAATAATTTCATAAGAATTATTTAATATTTTGATAATGGTAGATAAAAGTTGAAATTATTGTCATCCAGATGCTTCACATTTTTATGGCAAAAAAAAATGAAAAAAAAAATTGCCATAAATCATATATATTGGCAATAGGAGTGTAAACGAGCCGAGCTTGAGCGAGCTCAGGCTCAGGCCGAACACAAATTGTTCCTGAACGAGCCGTTTTGACAATCCTAATCATGTAATCACAGCATGTTAGGGTATGGGTGAGATTTAAATCTTACAATTATTATTAAAATATTCATTTAAATAGAATTTAATACATTCTAATTTTATTTTTTAATTAATTAATAATTATATTTGATTATAAATCATTATAGTCTTGTAATCAATTTAAATATTTAAACTCAAAAAGGGTCGAACAGGAACGAATAAATCTTTGGTTCATATATTAAAAAAAAAAAACATTTTTGTACTTTGCATATCAAACGATCCAACACAAACTACTTCATGAGCCGAACACGAGTTGTTTAACAAGAACGAGCTATTTTGACAGCCTTGACTAGCAATGTTGCATTCATCTAAAATTAAATTGAACCAAATAAAATGCATTTAAAATGTGATCTTGCCATCCAAGAAGAACCTCAAAGCAAAGTTGCAAGGCCAGCTCTTTCTTCAAATAGAAAAATAATTGATTTGACAGGCTTAATTTCCTAAGTTTCTTTCAATAATTTTTCTTCAATTCAATGAAAATTCTTTTGTTACACGAACGTAAAATGGGACATCTACACAATTCCTATATACTTACATATCTACCGCATAAACCCCCTCTCTTATATTTACATCATCCAAATATTTCACATCCTTTTTATGAATAGTTATGATGGCATTTTTGTCAAAAATTAATATTTAGGTGGTAGATATGTAAATTTATAAAAATCTTTAGTGGTACGTATGTAAATCATTCATACAAAATTCTAAATCTTACATCAAAAGAAAGCATAGAATCATGTGCATCACATAGAATTATTTCAAAGCACTTTTCTTGAAAATCTCTATTTGAAAAAGTAAAATATAAATTAGGGGCATTATAACTTAACGATGCCGGTTAGATTACGCCGATACACTCCCTGCCTAGCGGAACAAATATTCACAAAGGATAAGGTATCTATTCAGAGCAGACCGAATAGCTATCTGCCGACTGAACAAATCTCAGTCGACCGAATGACGGCCAGCTAATCAAGCTGAGCAGTTACAAATATACGAAAAGATACAAAAGTTTAAAAAATTAAAATGATGATGCTTTTTACGATATGAAAAATTTAGGACGAATAAATGTAAATAATAAAGTAATTGCATAGGAATTGTAATATATATATATATA
>NW_018164444.1:20222875-20288232 GCF_001263595.1 Phalaenopsis equestris
ATATATATTAAGATAAGCAAAATAGAAATATCCCAAATGAGCCCATCAAATTTCAAAGAAAAAAAAAGGAAAAAATCTTGTAAAAATAGAAAAATAAAAAAAATAAATAATACAAAATTTGTTTACAAAAGATGTGCAGAATCGCATTAAATTCATATTGCGGTCTGCCAACGGCAATGATAAAATATAAATATTATAATTATAAGTTCAAGAATCCAGCAGGAAGGATCATCTGCAGCCTGTAAGAGATGTAATAATAATAAAACAAGATGAGGAGGGGGTTAAGTACAGAGCACGAAAGCTGATGGCCGCACCTAATGGAGGTCACAGATGATAAGCAGAATATTTAATTGAAAAAGGATATTTACATACAGACCCGTTGAAAAATATATATTTGCAAATTAGCCATCCAGGTTTTACGTGTGTCACGATCAAACTATTGAGAATTTGATAAAAAAAAAGGAAAAATATGGGTTGCATTTTACCATGAATTTTGATATTTGAGTGAGAATTTCAAAAATGGAGGAAGGAGGGCGGTTGATTTGTAAATAGCAAGTATCAGGAGGTTTGTATGTAATTGCCCTAAAAAAATGCTATTTCAGCTTCTGAATAATATCAATAATCTTCATGTGGCAGAAAGAAAGCATCCATTCCATTGCATAACATGGCTAACCAAAATAAATGGATGAGAAACAATGTTAGCTTCTCAATGGTTGTCATTAATATTGTCTCAGAAATTAGGGGTATAAATAAATGACACGACACGATGAACTGATATGAATCCAATCTGAAAATTTTGGGTTTGGGTTGACCTAATTAACTTTCGAGTCAGGTTTATGTTAAAGAATTCTGATCAGTTTAATTTTCAGGTCAGGTTCACGTTGACCCTCCAACCAACAATTTTTTTTTAGAAAGATTTAAATACATTATGTATTTATATATCTAACCCCAAAACTTCAATTTTTTATGTATATACCACCTTATCTATAAATGAAAATGTGCACTTCATTTTTAAAAAGTTAAAATAGTGGTACTAATGATATGATATGAAATTTTAGAATGGTATAAATATAAAAAAAATAATGAAGTTTAGCTGGTAGATATATAAATATAAAAGCTTTGGGTGGTATCCAAATACCCCAATGTTGCCTTAAACTTAATTTCTATTAATTCACATTTATTATTTTATAAAGTATTTTTATCATGCATTTATGTATCTTCTCTGTATTAGTTTTTTTTAATTAATTTATTTATAATTGTTTATAAATAAATTAAACGGGTTATTCGGGTCAAATTTCGGCCAATCATGTTATAAGGGGTTCAAGTTCGAATTGACACCTGTAACAGAAACTAAATTGTTACTTGCTAGATAACCGTACCTGAAAGTGTGGAGGAGAAGCAATTCCAATCCCTTCCACAATGCAGCATCAGACAAAACTGTAGAGTTTATGATCCACCTTTTGCAGCAGTTGACTCTACACCATTTGGCGCGTCCAAAAGGCTTCCTCATCTATCAGTCAACTTTTAGATGGCTTTTAGAGCTTCCCCTAAAACAAATGCCCACTGAGTCCAATGTGTTCCTCCCTGTGTTGTGTCAACAGAGGATAAAAACTTTATTTAGAGCTCATTTGGTTGCCTAAGCTTTGCAATTAGTGTGAATCAGTAATTACTAGTTTGGATATTGTTTAAATAATACATTTAAGATGAAAAAAGTGTTAAAATAATCCCCTAATTCTTCACAATGGGGGTCTTTTTACTTCGAGTCTATAAGAGTGCCAATTTTAGTCCCCAACTTTTGCATGGGGATTAATTTGGCACTTTGAAAGACTCTGGGACTAAAATGACTGTAAATAATCAGGGGACTAATTTGACACTTTATTTAAAACACATTGCTTGAATAAAAGTGTGCATTTCATGGGAAATGGAGGTGATGGCTCCGCTGGAGATTGCCATTGCTCCAACGGAGATCCTTGAAGATGGCTGCAGGTCATCGGAGAGCCAACGACGGGTTTAAAGCTCGCCAAACCCGAGAACTTCTCGTGATTTCAATTTTCAGTCATGTTGTGTAAAAATGAAGTCCTTAAACTTGGTGTAAGGTTTGCAAATGGGTGGTTCCTAATTAATCCAATCAAATGGTGGAATTCGACAAATTTCATTATTCAAGCAACCAAATGGGTCATCAAAATTGAGAAATTCTGGAAATTCTAATGTCTAAAATATTTTTTATATATGCATCAATACTATTGATATTTTCAGAAGAATAAATACGAGGAACACAACTAGCAGATCACTAAACACCATGGAAAGTATTGCGTAGAAAAAAGTATTTACATATCTCATGTCTAAACTTTCATATTTACACACATAACACTCAAATCTTTGATATCACAACAAAAATAGCACTATTACCGCTTTTTAAAAGTGAAATACATATTTTCATGCATAGATTTAGAACACCAAATTGCTATGTATGTAAATATGAAGGTTTAGGTTGTGATATATAAATACATAAGAATTGTGTGCTAGATACATAAATTTCCCAAAAGAAGTACTAGCTTTCATGAATCACCTGGCAAAAAACTGAAAACGGTTCCCGCAATGGACCGTCGCATGAAAGCTCGCTTGTGCTTCCATCAATAAATGTTCCATCAGCAAAGATCACCTATTCAATTGTAAAAGGAAAAGTGACAAATTCTAGATGCAACTTGACACGGAGAATTTAAGCGAACCACCCAATAAAGCACATACAAAACTCTAAGATGAAGCTTGGAATACATTGGATGTTGAAGTGTTGAACCTTTATAAATCAAGTATCATACTCTAGGAATATTTACATACATACCACAATCCCTGTGTATTTACATATCTAACACCTAAACTTCAATTTATGCATGTATGCCATCTTACCTATGATTGAAAATGTATATTTCACCTTTTAAAATTTAAAATAGCGGTCTTTTATATGATATGAAAGATTTCGGTGGTATAAATATAAAAAGCAAAATTGGGGCGTTAGATATGTAAAAACATAAGAATTGAGTGGTATGTATGCAAATGCCCCTATATTCAATCATAATAAATTGATGATCTTTGGAGTTGAAGTTTAAAGGAAACACAATTAAACCAAGCTCATCTAGCAAAATAAAAAATTAGCTACAATTCAATTACCACACCAACCACCACTGCACCAAATGATATGTATATAGTTGCTATATCAATCAAATTACTTCATCAGGAAGGTCCTTTTTTTCAGATATTAACTACGAGAAAAGTGTCAAAACGGTCCCCTGAATCTTAGTCGGAGGTCATTTTAGTCCCAAAATCCATAAAAATATCAATTTAGTCCCAGACTCTTTCAATGGTGGCTAAGATAGTCCTCCCACAGAACTATTTCAGCTCATATTAAAATACTTTGGGCACCAATTTTGAATTTTTATAGATTCTAGGACAAAAATGACACCATGTAAACAATCATAGGACTATTTTAGCACTTTACTCCTTCAACTTCAAATAGGTAACTCTTTTTATTGTTCAAGCATAAGATTCACTGAAAACATGAAAATAGAACCTCTGAGGCATATCCAGGTGTACATCCAGCAGTTGGTTTGATGAAAGATCCTATGGGGCAACTTCTCTGAACAGCCTCACAGAAAGCAATAAGACGCTCACGGCTCCCCAGCTGCACAGCCTGGAAAATAGAACATGGCCACAAAGCGTACAATTTTCTTTAAACAATGTAAAATAAATTTTACAGATAAAGAACTTACGGGATATAAAACATTAAAACACATCGTAATATTGATACTACTAGCACACAAAGTGACTTCACAGTGTAAATTATGTAAAAGCATTACATTGTCTTATATAAGCACAAATTTATGATACAACCGTGCAAACAATTGAATTTACAAAAATTCAGATAGAAACAAGCTATGGTCCCACTTTATAATATTCCTATTGATATATGAGATCATATTTCAACAACTATTCTATTAGAGAAGAACCTGAACAGTATCGTGGCGACGATGCCTTGGAAGAGGCTGGACTTTATATCCTTTAGATGCCATTACATCAGCAATGAGCAAACCTCCCTGGTAAATGGAATAAAGTAAGTTATTTAACTTGTGAAGATAAAGCTGTTAATTTTTCGGCACCTTCATTGCTTCTCCAACCATTTGGGGTGAGAGGAATAACCCTTGGAAAAGCAACCTCATTACATCGCCCGGAGTTGACCCACAATCAACCCCGAGACCAGGTGCAGAGAGGCGGGCTGCGGCCATCTCAACCAAGGATTTCGTTCCGGCAACATAGCCTCCACAAGGCGCGATTGTCCCACCAGGATTCTTTATCAAACTTCCGGCAATCAAATCTGCACCCTGTAAAAGGAATAGGGGTGACAATGACATTATACAACTGACTAGGGATGTAATGAGGTGAGTCGAGTCGAGCCACCATTGGCTTGAGCTTGAGCTTCATTAATTAATCTAATTCGAGCTCGAGCTTAATTCTATGAGTTCGAGTCAGCTCACGAATAAGCTTGCATTATGAAACAGAGAAAATAAAATTAATTCAAGATAGCATTACAATAAAATGACAATAAAATGAACTAGGAGAAATAATAAAAAATCACTTGAAATAAAATGTAAAATATTTTTTTGTTAGACATTTTAAAAAAATTAAAAAGAATGAC
This sequence comes from Phalaenopsis equestris, assembly GCF_001263595.1. Lineage (NCBI taxonomy): Eukaryota > Viridiplantae > Streptophyta > Magnoliopsida > Asparagales > Orchidaceae > Phalaenopsis > Phalaenopsis equestris. The sequence continues at coordinate 20,227,566 of NW_018164444.1, forward strand.
TTGAATTTTAGTATATAATGAGCACATTTTATATTAATAGTTTTTTAAATGAGTTGGACAAGCTAATGAGTCTAGTCAAGACTAACTTGAGCTTGACTTGTTAGCTCATCAAGCTCAGCTCACAAGACACTTATTTAGCCGAGCTCGAGCTGTCTCATGAACCAACTTGGCTCAAATTACCCTCCTACAAATGAGTCAACTTGGCTCAGTTACTCCCCTACAACTGACACGCGACAAGATGCAGAATATTTCAGTTCATGGCTCTTACCACCATGGGTGGCTCATAAGCTTCCACAAATTCCCCATAGCAGTTGTCCACAATGACGACGCAGTCTGGATTTCGCATCTGAAAAAGCTAACTGTGCTTAAGTGCATGATTAAGTTGTGAAGATTTGGCAAAACACTAATTAAAAGCAAAAAGGAACTGGTAGTGTTACCTTGATTATTCTTATTGCCCTTTGGATCTCTAATATGCCTAAGCTTTTACGCCATGCATATCCGCATGACCTTTGGATGAAGGAACACTTCGTTTGGGGCGTTACAGTGATAGCAAGAGCATCCCAGTTTAGACCACCATCTTTTGAAAGCTGAAACGAGAGCCCCATCGAAGTCCTCCATCAATACATTAAAATAATGAGATAAGTGTGAGATAAGTGTCAAATAGTCTCTTGACTCTTTAAAGAGGGTCATTTTAGTCTCAAAGTCTATAAAAATGTCAAATTAGTGTCCAGTTTCTTTTAATATGAGCTAAAATAATCTCTATGAATGAATATTTCAGCCTCAATCTAAAGTTTTGGGACTAATTTAGCATTTTTATAGACTACGGAACAAAAATGACCTCATATAAACAGCTGGGAGAATTTTGACTCTTTACCCTTAAAATAATGAAAAAACCGAGAATGTGCAAAAAAAAAACGAAGAGAAGAAAATGGCTTTAGGGAAGTACAGGGACTTCTCGATAAGAAACTCCAAAGTCCTTCAAGGATCCAATTCCAGGAGGGTTTCTGATTCCAATGACTTCCTCTAAGGTGTCATAAGGAGCTCCAGCCACTGCTAAAAGCTGGCAAATATTATCAGTAAAAAGCAAAACAAATGTGATTAAGAAAATTGGAATCAAGTAAAAAAAAATTTACCTCATCCCCAGGCCGCAGAACAGCAAATAAAGCACAAGTGATGGCATGTGTTCCAGAAAAAAACTGCCAGATAAAAGAAGGACATAGAAAGGTAATTGGGCTAAAGTGCAAACGTTACCTACCTACAAATAGTTGAGCTATAACTACACCTGTGACCGAACTATTGCTGATTCCGCTCCAAACACTTCAGCAAAAATATTATCCAACGCCTCCCGTCCCCCACCTTCATCATGCCCGTAACCTGTGCTTCCACCAAAATGCTGATAAAGAGGACAGCATAAGAATGGCGTGTGGTTTGCTTGAGAAGCAGAAAAAAAACAAAAATAGAATAAATTTGCAACAGATATATATATATATATATATTTAAAAAGCCCAAGGGCAATTATACTAAAGAGAAAAGGGTACAGATATATTGTATGAGTGGGCCCATATAGGCAGCCAACCCACACGGTACAACACAAAAAAAAAAAGAAAATTAAAAAACAAAAAGAAGTGGTACATATAAGATTAATCGGGTCGACCCAATTTAGTTCTGCCTCAGCCTCTAGTTCTCGGAAGGGAGTCAGCTAACAAATTGGTGAGATACATACCATTGCCCGAAGTAACCAAAGTATCATCCATTAGATTCCTCAAATAGATCTCCAGTCTTCTTCTTCCTCCTGGAAGTGTAAACCCGTCATTCCTCATCCAAAGATTGTTGCTCATTCGGATGAGGTAATAATGCTGCAGTAGAAAGATTGTCAACAGTTGTGTCCACAAGAGGTTCAAATGTATGTGAGGTAAGAGTTGTCGCCTCTACCCCTAATACTTCCTGAGGATGGGGAGCTGCAAGGTTCTCCTGATTATTACTCCATGTAGGTAGGGGTCCTTCAGTATTGTTTTCAATAGGGTTTGAAAGTGTAGGTTGTTCAACAGGGCCATCTAGCTTCTCATCGATCGCAGAAACAATATTTTCAGGGGGAGGGTCTACAGGGGAAATAGAATCAGACACCAAATCCTGTCCTGTCGTAGTTTTCTCTCCAGGTGGAACAGATACATCCTTAGATCAATCCTTATTCACTTGATCTTTAGATTTCAAAATAAGATGAAGCTTATGACATTTATCAAGGGTATGCCCAAACATCTTACAATGAAAACAATAAGGAGGTATATGATCCAAGATGATTTGTTGTCAATTTCTATCATTAGTTGTGCCCAACCAGATTTCAATAACATCAGATAAAGTAATATCTCTTTCTACAAGTATTCTGGCCACAGAAGGTCTGGTAAGGTTGAAAGTGGGTAGATCTAGCTTCATAGAGTCCCCAAGTATGACACAAATAGAATAAAGAACCTGATGATGAAAAAAGTGAAGCTTGAAACCAGATAGACTAAACAATACTGGTAAAGTAGGAGGTTCATGATTGGGGTCAAAATTCGGAGACCGCTTGAGTAGCTTCATTGGTTTAACAGCAATATTAAAATATTTTTTGGAGAAAATCCAAGTGTAGTCTTTAGACACGATTGACTGAATCAAATTATGCATCATATCGCTTGTATGAGTTGTATTCATGCATTGGTCGAGCAAAAGTCAAAAAATATAGTATAATCAATACAACATAGCGGTATAAACAAATTAATAAAGAAAACTAATTTATAACCAATAAAAATAAAAATTAAAAGTTCTTATTAGGAAGCTTCATTTTTTTTATTTCAAATGTTATACTAGTCAAATATGATTTCTCATCACTTCTATACAACTGTGTTGTATCAGTTATACTCCACCTTTTTTCGAGCACAAAAAATACAGGGGTAAAACCAATATAACATAACCAAGGAAAATTTTCAAGATCAACTGATTTGTAACCAATATAAATTAAAACTGTAAGTTTTTATTTAGAAAGTTTTTTTTCCCGATTGTTCTACTCGATGAATTATACAGCCTAGCGCTTCTGTATAAGCGTGTTGTATCAGTTGTACTCATGCATTTCTCAAGCACATGTCAAAAAATATAGGAGTACGACCAATACAAATGATTGTACATAAGAAAATTATAAATATCACACAATCTATAACCAATAAAAAATTAAAACTGCAAGTTCTTATTTAGGAAGCCTTTGTTTCTTACTCAGTCAAATAAGTTTCACATCCCTTCCGTATAACCGTATTGTATCAGTCGTAATCAACTTCTTAAGTCAAAAAGTATTGGAATACAGACAATATAACATTATTGCACGAAAGAAAATTTTGAAGATCGTATGATCTGTAACTAATAAAAATTATAATTGCAAGCTTTCATTATATACAACCAAGTTGGCATATAGAGTTTGACCTCTTATGTGCAACCATATTGTTCAACTGTAGTTCTTCTTTACAACATTTATAAATTCATCCACTCAATAATATTCATCATCATCTTGATATTCCATTGATGGATGTCTTATACTAGAAGATGAAGCAAATTCCAGTTAATATAACTATTTATTAACATCTGATAACAATACTATGCAAAGAAAAATTATTAATTTTTTTACAATGATATCTCAAATAAACATTTGGACATAATAGAGAAAGAGATTGTTGTGAATGACTCTTCATCTTCTCCAATTATTAATTATTTATCTTTTCTCTGTCATAATAATATTGAGTGAGAGGTAACATCAAAATAACCTATAAGAAAAATGTTAAAATAACTAATATAAGAATTAATATTATATTTTTTTCTCTTTCTTAATGTCTTTTCAATCTTGCATTGAAAAGTCTCTTTAATCATATCTTGGATGGTTCTTTTAGTCGAATATCATCTTTTTCAACAATTTTGTTTCTCTTCGCGAGCTTCATTAATAAAGGTGAATTTTCAAGTATTAGTTCAATATCATACGATAACTTCTTCAATGTGTCTAACATATGTTGTTCATTTTTTTCATTATCTTGTGTTCTACAATTTATTTGATATGAATATTTACTGATATGCTTTCAAAATATGACAAGAGAAAGAACCACTACACGCTTGTAACTTTTTTATTTTTTGATAAGCACTCTTGAAGTATATATTTTTCTTTACTCAGCAAGACAAACCTCAATAAAATGTACTTTTTTTGGATGTTAACAATATGTTGTTGGCACAAAACTTTGATATAGTGAACACAAAATAATTCAATCGTCTTAAATTTCTTGTAATTGTGTTGTATGTTGGAACTAATTTTGTCAAAATAAATAATCCAAATTTTAGAATAATTCTTATTCTCTAAGTTTCAAACCATGTATTCTAAAGAGTATTATCAGAAATTTCTGTCAGTAAGCCACCAATCTATATGCAGAAATTCTTCAAAAAAATATATATAGCTTCCTTGGGTAGAATGCAGCAGCTTGCTTCAGCATAGGTCTGCTTCTAACAACAAGAACAATCCCAGACCGGCTAAATTTAAAATCCTTGTATTATTCATTTATTTTTCATGTATCCACGACTTTCTCTAATCCTAAAAAATAAGCAGTAATAGAGCTTGTAAGTTTAGATATTTTATGACATACATTATTTGCAAATTCATTGGGTTGATTTGATAAATTTTTTTTGCATAAAATATATTTATTGAAAGTTGTTGACCACTTGCTTTTAATTCTATATGAATTGTTTAGCCAAGAATATTCACGGAAATTTCTTTTTTTTATCATCTCAGAACATACCTACTCAAACTTCTCTTTTGAATCACATTTATTTATGCAAGTGTCAAATAATCTTTGTATTCTCATATTACTGTTGAAATAATGCACTTAAGAAAGTCTTTTTAGCGATATGATATTAGCATAATCTATGTCAATGTGAGACAATACAACTTTTATAACTTTCATCATCGTTGGTCTTCATGAATATTGTTGAAGGATACTTATCATCTATTGTGTGAATGAATGTTTCGAATAGCTATGTGAATGGCTCAATTATCTCTTACTGATAAAAAAACTACTCCACATAAAATATTTTTGCAAATAATGATTAACTTTAACAAAAGGAACACAAACTAAATTATACTTATTATGTCGATAGCTTATATCAAAAACTTTGATATCCTCAAGGTAATCATAGTCAAACATTGTCATGCCATCACTCCAAAAAAAATATTCAGTTTGAGTGATCAAATTAAACATCCAATGCAAACATATTATCTCAAGATTGTTTTTCCTTGAATATTTGCATTAAAACATTAGTATTTTCATTCTTAATTCATGTTGTTCTCTTTTTCTGGATAATATTAAATGCACTCTTCTAAAGTCCCACATAATATACTCCTACCTTAGCATTATAACTGAATACATCAATCGTTGAATTCCTGCTTGTGTCATCAACTACAACACAACTGTTTTGTATTCACTCATGCCCCGATATGATCTCAACATATGTTGATCAGCTGACATGGCTAATGAATGATGAAGATTTTTTATAAATATATTAACAGTCCAATTACCCATAGGATCAAGGACAAATCAAATCATTACATAACAACCAGCTCAAGTGAGTAGTGTTTGGTTTCTGAAACTTCATTATATATTTAGATTGGGTCATTTTTTAAAACCAAACTTTGAGCATACAAAATCTTTTGATTTTATAGTCCTTGTATATAATCAGTAACTGATATTATCCCTACATAAATGAGCATATCTGCAATACAAATCATAAGTCCCATTTCATTGAGAACAACCATACTAATGAACATTTCTGTGTTTGGTTCAAACTTTTTATGACTTGCATCATTGTTTGCAAGTTCTGACACCATGACCAACATATTCACGAGTTTGTTGCCTTTTAACAAATTAGATGCAAGGGTACAACCAATGCAACATGATTGTATTACACAAAAAGTTGGATAATGAATAAAGTAAAATGCTCTCAATTAAAATAATCCAGGCAGTAGTAAAACGAATACAACATAGTTGTACGCTAGGAAGTCATATGTGACATGAAGTAAAACACTCCAAATTGAAAATCCAAGCTTCCTAAATAAGATTTTATCTGCTCTAAAAAATTGTTCGTGTAAATAAATGGCATTTTGAATTTCTTGAACACAAATTCAAAAAATGCATGAGTGCAATCAATACAATATGGTTGTACTCAAAAAAATGTTGCTTACTCTAAGGAAATATCCAAACTCAAAAACTACAGTACAACTAATACAAATACAGTATAATTGTACTCGAGGAAATGTTTTATACTATATGTAGTAAAACCCACCAAATACAAAGCTTCCTAAAACATGCTTTAGCTGATCTAACCGAATAGCGTTAAGAGATGACACGGATTTCATGTGAGAGAGGGGAAGAGTTGCTAGCAACCAAAGTACTTTAACGTATGTTAGGGTTTTTATTAAGCTATTTAATGAATTTATGGGTGTGTGTGAGTGTTTAAATGCAATATCAAATTTAATGAAGTCTTTAAAACAGAGATTTTGAATATGAATGAGAGGAAGTTTGTGTAGTGAACGGGCAAGGGAGGAGATCGACCTGAAAAACTACAAGGCAAATGTTAAACCTCATGTTAATGAAATAAATGACATAATTAGTTAAATAATCAATATTATTAAAAGTTATTTAGATTAAAAGATATGAAGAATCAAACAAATTCTTGGGATTCGAAGAAAACAGAATCCTGAAGTTAAAAGAGGTTAACATTTAGTAATTCTTTTATATTTAAATAAGATTTTTTAGGATGCAATTCTTATAGTTATATGAACATTTAATTGATTTATGTGTTAGTTAAACGAAGTGAAGTGAAGAAATAAAATATTTTAGAAGTTTCTTGTAAGTAAAGGTGAATGTTTATTTTCTTTTATGCATTAAATTATTATTTTATTAAATGAATAATTACTTTATTAAATGGTATAAAACGAGTATTTCATTCATGTCTGACATTTTGAAAGCCTGAAATGACATCACAAGAGGGAAGGAAATAACGGGCATATGAATTTACATTTTAAATGATTTTAAATTGATATGAAATGAAATGTAAATGTTAAGTCATACGGAGTTACTCCCAGATAATACTGGTGTGGGATGCGATGTACTCTTGCTCGTTAAAGGAAATGGGAAAAGTGTAATTTCAAATGCAATTCAAGGGTCGTTCTCCCTTGACTTCTTCTTGGTGGTTTGTGGCGGAAGAGAAATTGGGTTTATTTCTCTTGTAAATTTATCTTCTTCGGTGCATCTCGGTGTAGAGTTTCTTCGATGTATCTCGGTGTAGAGAGAGAATAACAGAAAAAGAAGAAGAGAGGGCAACGAAGTGAGAGATTCATCTTGTAAGTCGAGACGATCAACTGGTGTAAATTCCTAAAATAGTAAAATTATTTGCAACTTCGTGGACGTAGGCAATTTGCCGAGCCACGTAAATCTGTGTGTTTCGTTGTGTTACTGTTTTCTGGTGTAAATTTTATTGTTCTATTTTTCGCTTTGTCGATCGTTTTCTGGTGTGATATATATCTCACAACAGCTGGTATCAGAGCTTTGTTCGAATCTAAGGAAGAATGATGGCTGCATATGAAGTGAAGCTTTCAGGAATCAAGAAGTTTGATGACATAGATTTTGGTTATTGGAGGATGCAGATAGAGGACTACCTCTATGGAAATAAACTTCATCTTCCATTATTGGGGAAAAGACCTGAAAGGATGGATGAGGCTGAAAGAAATTTGTTGGATCGACAAGTTCTGGGGGTTATTCGATTGACTCTATCAAGGTCCGTTGCACACAACGTCGTCAGGGAAAGGACGACTGCAGATCTCATGGCAGCCCTGTCAGGTATGTATGAAAAGTCATCGGCGAATAACAAGGTGTACTTGATCAAGAAATTATTCAACTTGAAGATGGTGGAAGGTGCTTCTGTTGCTCAACACCTAAATAATTTCAATACTATCACAAATTAATTGTCGTTTGTTGAAATTGATTTTGATGATGAGATACGTGCGCTGATATTGTTCGCATCGTTGTTAAATAGTTGAAAAGTCATGAGGACGACAATTAGCAGTTTTGCAGGTAAATCTAAAGTGAAATGCGATGATATTCGTGATTTGATTTTGGCTGAGAAGGTGCACAAGAAAGATTCTGACGAGATCTCAGATACGAGTTCGACACTGAATGTTGATTTCAGAGGGAGATCACAGGATAGGAACTCAAATAAAGGGAGATCAAAATCAAAGTTTTGTTAGCAGGCAGTCTGCTGGAATTGTGGCAAGACTGGCCACATAAATAGGAACTGCATGAATCCTAAGAAGATGGAGAATGATAGCGCAAATGTGGTATCTGAAGAAGTGCATGATGCACTATTACTGACAGTTCATAATTCTGTTAATGATGAAAAACTTCTGGGGCACCCATTCCTATTGTTCCACAGACAGATGATGGAGAACCACAGAGCAATGAAGAAATCTTGCAAGATGAAAGTTCGAGCAAGTGAAAGCTGACAGAACTTCCACTAAGGAAGAAAGCACTACACAACAAGTGGGTGTATCAGGTGAAGACTAAGCATGATGACAGTAAGAGGTATGAGGCTAGACTTGTTGAAAAAAGCTTTTAGCAAAAGCATGATAGTGCCCATGCAGTGGAAGTTGTAAGCAGAGACAAGAATAATTCATGAAATAGCTCGAAGGTGCAAAGTTATGTTGACCCTGCTGATATGTTGACTCAGGGCGTTACTCTTGAGAAACCGAAGTTGTGCACAACTTCAGTTAGTCTTCTGGAGTGAAGACAGAAGCTTTGAGTTGCAGAGATTGAGAATTCATGGTGGGGGATTCATGTTTGAAGAAAATGGATACACCATTAGTGGGGGATATCAGTTTGAGGAAGAAGATATTGGTGTCTGTGCACCGGTCTCTAAGTTAGAGATTTGTTAAGAATGGAGCTCGGTTCATGACTATGTAACCCCGCTCCCGCTCGGTCGCACCCGACTTTTGCTCCCGACCGCAAAACAGTCGCTACTTGTTCCCGCCCGGCGTAGATTCGCGAACCGTAGGCGCCAACCGCTCTCGCCTTCTTCTATTGTGAAGCGAAGCATCCCTTCGCTCCCTCCTCTTTGCGATAAAAGACTTCGGACGGCTCTCCTTCAGTTAAAGAAGTCACGATTTTGGTGTTCTTCTTTGGGCTTCCTCGGGATTCCTCGGGATAGAGAAAGGAAAGTGCAAGCAATAGTTCCTTGCAAGAGAAGGAAGAAGAAAGAAGAAGATTTTTCTCACTTGACTTTTTCTTGGTGGCTTGTGGTAGAAGATAAATTGGGTTTATTTCTCTTGTAAGTTTATCTTCTTCGGTGTATCTCGGTGTAGAGTTTCTTCGATGTATTTCGGTGTAGAGAGAGAATAACAGAGAAAGAAGAAGATAGAGCAACAAAGTGAGAGATTTTTCTTGTAAGTCGAGACGATCGACTGGTATAAATTTCTCAAGTAGTAAAATCCTTTATAACTCTGTGAATGTAGGCAATTTGTCAAACCACGTAAATCTATGTGTTCCGCAGGGTTGCTATTTTATAGTGTGAATTTTCTCGTTCTATTTTTCGCTTCGTCAATCGTTCTTCTGTTTGATTTATATATATATACTACATCAACTGGTATCTTATCTCAACAACATTCGGGTACATTTTTTTGGGCACCTACGGGTAAATTTTGAGGATACATTCGAGCATATTTTTATGATACTTTCATGTATGACGATAATCTTGTAATGACTATTAAAAATATTAAAATGTTAAATACTAAATGTGAAATGGGAATGAATAAAATTAAAGTAAAAGTTCAATATTTTATAAAATAATGAATTGTATTTTCTTTTGGTCATTCATGCATAACATAAGCATCATAATTTAATGATTATATTTTTTTTTCATGATGTCGGTTGGGGTCGAGAGCTCGAGCTCTGCTAGTGTTTACAATGAAGATTTCTTTCGCATTTGATTCTATCGCTCGAAAGAGAGGGGCTCGCGACTCGTTTCGTAGTCTCGTCGACTCTCGCTCCCGTCTGTGTCTGCGTCGGCATCGTCGGTCGCAGATTCTGCATAAGCGTGTGTCTGGCGTCTGCGTCGTTTCGACGCTGCAATCCCTGCTTCTGCGCCCGATGTTTCTTTCCTTCTGTTTCGATCTTCTATTTCTACCTTCTGCTTCGATATTTCTTCGTTTCGACCGTTTGCACCTATGCTTCTCTCCGGCCCGACACCGTGCTTCCCGACACAGTGTAGTTTAGTCTGCTTCTCGCTGCAAGTGATCGCCGGCACCTCCCCTTGCTCTGATGGTTTTTCCTTCTTTGGTTGAACCGACAAAGGCCTCTTTTGCCCACATCGTGGGTAACCCTCAGGTGGAATCCGAGGTGGTATTCCCCTTAAGCTATAAGAATTATCACGATGGTACAGATGATTGTCTTTTTGTTAAGAAGGAGAGTAGAAAATGTGGAAAAGCAGTAATTTTTTTCTGACTCAGAAATTTCTACCCTGACGGAAAAATTCAAGTTTGCTCTTATTGAAAAATTTATGTGGGAGCACCCACCTATGGATGTTATCAAAAAAAGTGTTGATGATTTTAAACTAGTAGGCAAGTGAAAAGTGAGACTCATGGATAGGAGACATGTGTTGATTCAACTAACAGTAGCTGAAGGCTACACCCGAATTTTCTCTAAGAAATATCTTAATATCACAGACAAATCAATGAAGTTACTCAAGTGGTCTCATGATTTCGACTTAAATCATGAAACTCCCACTGTACCAATATGGTTTAGTCTACATTGTCTCAAGTTGCATTTTTTTCATCATCGGGTTCTCTACTCTATTAGGGTCATTCTTAGGGATCTTTTGAAGCTAGATCTGCCTACTTTCAACCTAACCAGACCTTCGGTGACCAGAATACTTGTGGAAAGGAATATTACTTTACCTGATGTTACTGAAGTCTGGCTGGGCACAACTCATAATGGATATTGGCAACAAATCTTCATGGAACACAGACCCCCATATTGTACCTATTGTAAGATGTTTGGGCATATCATTAATAAATGCCACAAGTTTCGTCCTAATTTGAAAGGTAAGGTTTAAGTGAATAAGGATGGGTTTAACCCCACTGCTCTAAACATTTTAGTTCCACCTGGGGAGGATATTGTTGCCCCTGTGCCCCCCATGAAACAGTTGTTACTGTTATTGCGAGTGATGTGATGCTGACACTTTCAAACCCCATAGAAAACAATATTGATGGACTATTACCTAAAAAGAACAGTGTTCAAATTGATAATTTGGAGAACCTCACAGTTCCCCCTCTTCAGGAAGTATCCGGTGTAGAGGCAACCCATACTTCACATATATTAGAACTTATTGTGGGTACTACGGTTGGTAATCCTTCTGCTTCAACTTTACACTTCCAGAAGGAAGAAGAAGAATGGAGATCTACTTGAGCTCAGGAGTCTTATGGATGATACTTTGATTACGTCGGATAATGGAACGCACCTTACCAATCTGCTAGCTGGATCCCTTCCGAAAACTAGAGCCAGAGGCAGAACAAGATTGGGATGACCCTCATTTTTTCAGCGCCCGGGTGGTTTTGGGCTTTTTTATTTTTATATGTACCCCTTTTTTACTTTTTTGGGTGTGTTGTATGGTATGGGTTGGGTCTATTTTTAGGTCTACCCATACAATATATCTGTATATTTTCTCTTTAATATATTAGCCCTTGGGCTTTTAAAAAAAAAAATAATAATAATAATAAGCATCATGATTTGATGCATATAAAGATTATAATTACTCAAGTCAAATTTACAGTTGAAATTAATAATTTCTTTCAGGAGAAGTAAAGCTTTATATTAATATATCTAGTATGAGAGATTTAATTTACATGAGGATGACTGTAGCCGATGGATATTAGTTATGTTGTGCTTGTAGTTTCTTTTACTGTTTCTTTCAAATATTGATCTATAGTTCAATACTTCTTTGAGATGTGATTTTCATATTATTTTGTTGTTTCTGGATATTTAATTTCATTGTATTTTTTTGGATTTTAGTGGCTCTGTTATAATTTAGAAGATTCTATAATTATGAGGATAGTTATTTAAATGTTAATATCGTTCGATTGTTGTTCCTGACTAGGTTCATTCCAAGTTATCAGGTCGGGTCGTGGCATTAAGAATCTCAAATGGAATCTAATTTAAAATTACAATTTAGTTTTCCAATTTTATACCTAAATTGTCACTGAATCCACAATGCTCCTATGGGAGTGGATAAAAGGTCATGGCCCAAAATGAAATATTGCATGCATTTCAATGATGATATGTTCGTGTAATCGATCAGATTTAGATAAAGTTTGGCCTACATCCATTTTTTAAGGCACTCCCTAACTTATATGTAATGCCCCAAAATTTGTGCAAGCTTACTGAAAAAGTTGCAAACATATCAAAGCTAGTGCATTTTATAAAACAATATTTATGATACATCAAAATTCATGCATGTGCGCATCATCAAAATTGCCCGCATATACTTCGTTGTTCATTCTAAATACTTAAACTTAAGCCTCTAAGAATATTGTGTCAGCTAAATATAAGTTCATACTAGAATTAAAGCTGCCTTTAGGAATGTGCAACTAAATTTAAATTTTATTGAATCTATTTATTTAAATCAAATCAAAAAATTTCTAAGTATTGCAAACTTTCAAGCGATCTGTCTTACCTATAAAGCATGATTGTAAGTCTCGGCTCAACCAGTCAAATCCTTTTAGTAAAGACCAAAGTTAACAAAATTGAGCCTCCCACTTGGCCAATCCAAGATAAAGATTAAAGTTGACGAGACTAGGCCCTTATTTGGCCAGTTCACTCCAACTTATAAGAAGTAGAGTTAACTGAATTGAGGCCCTAACGATGTTCAAGTTATAAGTTATATGTAAAATTATGATTGTGCATGATGAAATAGCAAACATCCTAATGAGGGTCGTACTGATTGTGAATATGAATCGAAGGGGTTTATATTTCAATGTCTAAATTCTCGATCACAAATATAAGAGTTTATGATACGCTGCTCTTCCCTGGATCGATCAAACCCTAACAGTCCCAACCAAACCAGCAGGCATAGCAGGTAGCCAGCTTAGCCAAACCAGCAATTCCCACCTGGAAGAAGTCCAACCCCCGTGTGGGAACCGCGAAGCCACCAATAACGTACACGAGGAGAGGAAAGGTAGGTTTTAAGGGAAAGTTTAAGTATATCTAAGGGAGTGCTTATTAGAGCTAATTAGCTAGGGGTTTGTTTTATGTTATGTTTTCATGTAGTTTTTTTCCTTTGGAGTTATTGCTTCTAACTGCATCTAAGATTTGTGGAAAGACAATCTGCCTCTCAAATTCTAAATCAACCTTGTATCTAGTTGCTTTGCTTGAAAATCAATAAAATTAACTCTAACTTAGGTTTTCCCACTTATTTTGTTTCATTTGTTTGTTAATTTTGATTCAAGTGCGTGTCAAATTGGTATCAAAGCACGATCTTGGACAGATTGCAGCAAGAAAAATTGATGCTTTGGAAAAGAGATTGGAAGGATAAGTAGGGCAACTAAAATTCGGGATTGATGAAATGTTCTCAATCATAGAAGGAAGGTTTTCCTTATGGAAAACCGATTTGACAGCAGATTTAAGGGCGTGGAGAAGATGTTGAAGAGGTTTATCGAGATGCAATCCAAAACCCCATCGGTGGCTCCATTTGCAAACCCTAACCAAAGGTTGATCGAAAAATCTTTAGCAAAATCAAAAGAGAGGAATATGATGATGAAAGCATCTACCATCAAGAACTCTCTCTTGGGACTCCGAGAGGGGTTGATTAGAGATTTCTGACAGAGTGGGTTGGGTCAAAACATGTAGGAGAGGTTATGTAAGAGATTTGGGGGAGCACAAAGAAGAAAGGAGAAAAATCGGAATAGGATACGACCACGATCGAAGGAGGGAGTTTCACCCTAGATACATAAGGGGAAACGCCAGAGAGAGAGATAGTTGGGATGATAATGCTAGAGTTAGAAAGTTGAAGATGTCAATTTTCGAGAGAGAACACACATGGATGGGTATATCAAATGGAGCGATACTTCATGGTGAATAGGCTCAACTGGGAGAAGAAGCTCATGGTGGTAGGGTTATGTATAGAGAGAAAATCCCTAGCATGGTTCCAGTGGAAGGAAATGAGATACCTGATCCGTTTGTGTGAGGAATTTAAGGATACATTATTAGAACGTTTCAGAGACATTCGGGAAGGAGAATTGTACAAGCAATTATATGTCTTAACTCGAGAAGGAACTGTCATGGAATATAGGGAGAGATTCGAGTTAATGTTAGGATAGCTGAGTGGAATTGTTGAAGCAGAATTGGAGGGGAACTTCATAAAGTCCCTAGAACCCGACATAAGGGCAGCACTCCAACAATCAAGACCGTGAGGATTGAGGCAGATGATAGAGCTCGTCCATATGATGGAAAACAAGAAACATATAAAGAAGACAAGAAAAAGCGACATTATTGGAGGATTTCAGAAGAGTAACTCGATGACTATGACACCGAGTACCTAGACAGTATCATTTTAAAAATAGGCACCAAAGGACAAAAAAGCAAGGACCCGTTCCGGGGTCAATTTTAAGCATCTCAAAAAGGCAGAGGTGTGTGACAAAACAACAAAGGAATTATGTTCCCAATGTGATGAGAAGTATGCCCCAGGCCACTGGTGAAAGGGACGTACACTCCAAGTCCTTTTAGCTTGTGAGGAGGATGAGGCAGGCAACAAGGAGGATGAGGCAGGCAGCGAGGAGGATGAGGAACAATTGCACTTGAATGTAATGGAGGTGTCCTTTAACTCGGTGTTCAGATTTACTTCAAATCACACCATGAAGGTGATATGACAGATTGAGAAGCGGCCAGTAGTAGTGTTGGTGGATAGTGGGTAACTCCCAATTTCATCTCAAATCAGGTCGTGGATCAACTGGGATTGAAACCGGTAGATACGAGAAGCTTTAGGGTCATGATGGAGACAAGAAAGGTGGAGAATAATCGGGGAATTTTTAGAGGATTAGTGTTGACACTATAGGGCCTATAGGCAGCGAATGACTTCCTTCCCTTGAGCTTGGGAAACACCAATGTGATTATGGGAATGAAGTGCCTACGGGAGATTGGGGAGATGAAGACGAATCGAAAATCCCTAACTATGAAGATTTGGGTGGAGGGAAGGAATGTGGGACTGAGAGAAGATGCTAGCTTATGCAGAATAGTGGTCTCACTCAAAATCATGTTCAAGATGATACAGGAGCAGGTTAGGGCTATTTGGTGGAGTTACAGAGTATAGAGAGAGTACGAGTATGTCACTACATTAAAGGAAGAAGTTCTTACTATCAATGTTAGACCATACTGATATCCTTTTCCTCAGATTCAGAAGGATGAGATAGGGAAGTTGATCCAAGAGATGCTCAAAGAGTGATTATCAGACCCAGTGTAAGCTTTTTTCCAAACCAATTATATTGGTGAAAAAAAATGATGATATATAGAGATTTTGTGTAGATTATAGGGCTTTGAACAAGGAAACGATATTGGACAAATTTCTTATTTCAGTGATTGATGAGTTGTTGGATAAGCTTTATAGAACAGTCATCTTCTCAAAAATCAATCTGAATTTTGACTATCATCAGATCAAGAAAATTTCAGTCGATGTGTACTAGATAGCGTTCTATACTCATGAAAGACATTACGTGTTTTTGGTGATATCATTCGGTCTTACCAATGCGTCTGTCACATTTCAATCTCTCGTGAATAGAATTTTTTAGTCTTACCTTAGGAAGTTCATCCTGATATATTTTTATGACATCCCGATCTACAGTTGTACTAAGTTAAAGCATAAGACACTTGAGAACAGTATTGGAGACGTTGAGAGAGCGTCAAATGTACGCCAACTTGAAGAAATATTCCTTTGTACAGTTACAGGTGGAGTACCCAAGGCATGTGGTGACCGAGGAAGGGGTAGTAGCGGATCAATCCAAGATCGACGCTATGTTGGACAGGCCTCTGCCGAGGAGCATGAAAGAGTCGGGATCTTAGGTCTAATCGAGTACTACTCAAAATTCGTGAGTGTATGACATGATAGCATAACAAAAGGCAGTTTCGAGTGGGGGGAATCAACAACACAGGCCTTCAAACAGCTGAAAAGAGTCATGACAAACGTTCTGGTATTAGCATTTCCAAACTTTAGTTAGCTATTCATAGTAGAGATGGATGCGCCAAGGTATGGATTGGGGGAGCTGCTCATGCAGGATCAGTGGCATTTCCAAACCAAGTGCTCACAATAAGGGTGAGGCTCAAGTCCATGTACGAGCAAAAAATGATGGCTATTGTCTTGGTTATTTATAAGTGGCATCCCTAATTGTTGGGGGGACACTTTATAGTAGGGACATATCAGAGGAGCTTGAAGTATCTGTTGGAGCGGAAGATAGTGATTGAGAAGCATCAGATATGATTATCCAAGTTACTTGAATATGATTTTGAGATCCAGTACATCCTGAGATTAGAGAATAAAGCCACAAATGCATTATCGATGAAGGTAAAAGAGCCTTAACCGACACATTATCGATACCCCTGCTCTTAGATTGGGAATCCTTGAGGTAGGAAAGCGAGTAGGATGAAAGACTAAGGAAGATTGAGACAGAGTTGATATATAATCTGAACAATCATCCAGACTACATATTGAGGGGACAACAACTACTCTATCAGGGATGATTCATGTTACCGAAGGCATTGAGGTACATTCCCAAATTTTTGCAAGAGTTTCACGGCAACGCAATTTCGGGGCACTAAGGGGTACAGAAGACATACAGTAGAGTACCGGCGGAGCAATATTGGGTGGGGATACATAAAAATGTAGAGGACATGATGACGGAATGCGACGTGTGCCATTTGACAGTGACACCTAAAGGGTTACTTTAGCCCTTAGCTTTACTTGAGAAGGTTTGGGAGGAGGTGACAATGGATTTTATAGAAGAGTTGCCACAATCAGAGGAATTTATGGTGATATTTGTGGTAGGGGATCATCTGAGCAATTATGCACACTTCATTTCATTATGACACCCTTACATTATTGGCTCAATCACGACATTGTTCATAAGGAAAGTGATTCATTTATATGGTATTTTGAAAACTATTGTATCATACAGGACAAGATGTTCCTGGAAGGAACTGTTTGGGTTACGAGGGATGGTCATAAAGAAGAGCACAGTATATCATCTCCTAACAGATGGCCAAACAGAGGTGCTCAATAAAAGTGTGAAGATGTACCTACATTGTTTTGTATGAGATAGGTTGAAACTTTAGGCAAAGCAGCTTGCTTGAGTTAAGTATTGGTACAACACTCTATACCTTACTGCAGCTCAGACAACTCCTTTCAGGATTTTATATGAGTGGGATCCACCTCACCTGACACACTATGGGTATAGTACTATACCAGTCTCCAATGTGGAACTGTACTAAAAAGAGATGAGGGATATTGGCAAAACATAAGGACATCTATTGAGGAACCGACAGATTATGAAGAGAATGACAGATGGACATAGCAAAGAGGTACAATTTGAGCCCATGGTCCTAGTTTATTTGAAGTCGAAACTTTATCGGCAAAAAAAATTGGTCAGAATGAGAAGTGAGAAGCTTTCCCCACGTTATCTTGGATCCTATGAGATTGTTGCACTCATTGGGACAGTGGCATATTATCTGAAGTTACCACCATCATCGTCATGGCATCCAATATTTCATGTATCACAGCTAAGGTGTGTTATCGGAGACCACACATTCTCATCTTCACTACCTCTAATGCTGAAAGAGGGCATGGAGGTGATTTTGAAACCTTTTGGAGGTAGCAGAGGTGCACACGGGAGCAAGTGGAAAAGAGTGCCAATTAACTAAAAAGATTTTTCATATTATGAAGCAGCTTGAGAACCTTATGAAGTAATCCAGAAGCAATTTTTGTCATTCCACCTGGAAGACAAGTTGCTTCTTTGGAAGAGGAGTATTGATATATCGTTCCTCCCTAGACAGGACTAGCTTTGGTCGGCCTAGCCAAACCAGCGGGTAGAGCAAGTAGGCAGATCGACCCTTCTGAGAGATATGCAACCTGCAATTCTGGCATAGAATAAATCTAACTGACGTGTGAGACCTGCAAAGCCACTAATCAAGTATGCAATGAGAGGAAAGTAAGGAAGGTTTAGGAGGAAAAGTTTGGATGTAACTTTGGGAGTATTTATTAGGGATAATTAGCTAGGGTTCTTTTTTATATTATGTTTTCCTGCAATTTTTTCCTTCGAAGTCTTGTTCCTAGCGACGCCTAGAGTTTGTGATGAGATGATCTACTTCTCAAATTATAGATCAAACTTCAATCTTATTGTTTTGCTTGGAAATCAATAAAATTAACCATAATTTGGGTTTTCTCACTTATTCTGTGTCATTTGTTCGGTGAATTTGGTTATGGTGTGTATCAGTTTCAAGCAAAAAACATCCATGATGGTCATGTTGGATGTAAATCCTAATCAAAAGTAAATATTTATATTTATAACTTAAAATATTTTAAAAAAAAATTATCACATAAAGCTAAAGAGCTAAAAAAAACATCCACCATTCAAAATCATTTATCGATGAAAAATTGAAAATAAACTTGAGCGTACTACATTAGCATTAAAAATAATATGTTTTATCAAGCATGTGACTCGAGTTCTCTATCTGTAGAGTTTGGCACAAAGGCTCCATAGATATAACTATTACGACTAGAATCTTCTGAGTTGGTGGTTTGGCTTAATAACACCACTGTATTACAGTTAAAGTTACATTCAGTATGTTCTATGATGACTTTTTACCATTTGAGTTGTAAATGATAAACTATGCCTGATAAAGGATGAAGTCTTCTATAAATTGAGATCGGCTTGAATGTCACTTAGACAAACGTCTATCCCAGCTCTACAAGATCTTCTTGGATGAAATAACTCATGATTGTTGAAAAGTTTTCGTCTGTCAAGTTAGGTTAACTCGTGGATGTAGGTGAAGATCATTGATTTGCATAAACTTGTACTTCTCGTGATTGCAATTTTTGCCTCCATATAGTTTGCTTGTTGTGCCATTACATCCTAACATTTAGAACCATCCATCACAATTCCAAACAAAAATGACAAAAAGGGCACATTATTTCCTCAATGGCTTACTAACTAAAATTACATCTCTGGTAAAGATAACACATAATGACCGGGGCTGTCAAAAAAGCTCTTTGTTCAAAAGCAGTTCATGTTCGACTCGTTAAGTAGCTTGTGCTCGACTCGTTCATTAGGTAAGCAAATCGAAAACAAACAAATTTTTTAGCTCGATTTATAAATGAGTCGAACACGAATAACAGTTTATTCATTCGTGTTTGGATCGATTTGGCTCAAATTAATTAAATAATAAATAAATAATATTTGCATAATATTTATATATCAACTTTTATATTATATTTAAAAACATTACATTTTATTAATTTTTAAATAACTTCCCCTACGATTGCAAATAAAAAATAATTTTTGTCTTAGATATGTAAATACATAAGAATTGGTTGGTATGCATGTAAATATCTCCAAGAAGTTAATTTGCTTATTCTCGTTCTATTAATTTATTTTTCCCGTTCCCCAGTCATAGGCCCGCATTAAATTAAGGGTGTTGGATATGTAAATACATATTAATTGTGTGGTATGTAAATAAATGCTGAAAACTTTGTCAAATTCTGCGCCCTCTCCATATAGTCCCACACCGTGAATAATAGAATAAAAATTTCAGTCATGCTCTTTAAAAAGTAAAAAAGGAAGCTCCATTTTATTTAATAGCCAATGTCATGTGTGATTTAAGTCACGTGAGATGTGGATGAGTAAATAAGATTTTGATTTTCTTCCCTAATAAAAAAGTTTTAAAATAAAAATATACTTTTTTTTATTTAATTATGTTATCTTATTGATTAAATTTTAATAAATTGTTATTTTGAGCCGAATAAGAGCTTAATTCAAACAAACAAGCCGAACAAGAGCTTAATTTAAACAAACAAGTTCGAATCAAGCCAAACATAAACAAACTATTTATGAGTCATTTAGAACAAGAGCCAAACAAGCCTCCATCTGGCTCATATTCGACTCTTGCACCCTAATAATGGGAAAAAAATTGCGTGCGCAGGAGTTACGTACGTAAAAGGGTATGCGGGGGTTACACGGGGGTTACAAGGGATTATAACCCTGTTGTACCTCCCGTGTAACTCTCGTATAATCCCGCTGTAATCTTGTAACCCCAATGGAGAAAATAAAAGTGCGGGTTATATGTGAGTTACACGAAAGTTAAAAGGAAGTTATAACACGCTTGTAACCCCATGTAACCCCGCCCGTGTATCATATTATGTACACATCTCTACGTACGATTGACGTACGCAATTTTTTTCCTAATAATGACGATTAACTAAATATGAACAAATACTAGGTTTGGTACAAACTTCAACTAAATAAATAATGAGTAAACCTTCTATAGATATGGCTTACATGAGATCCAACTCCAGCGTTCTGGAAAGCCTTCAAAACACGAGCAGCATTGTGAGCCACCAAATTATCAACTTGTCTGAAATCTGAATACAAGGAATCGACTGATTTTACAACCTACTCGCAAACATAGTGGAATTTAGCTTTCCAATGCTTGCTAGTGGTTAAAATGAAAAATAGAAAACAAGCAAAGCTTTATTAATGATACGACAAAAATGCTGAAGAAATCGGAAGTTCTGTCCGCAGAAATCCCCGGAAGATGAAAACACAAGGATGTAAGGGTTTAAGGGTTTACCTCGGGAACGAAAGGCTGGGCCGTGCATCCAGATGTTCGATGGAATCCAGTAATCAACACGGCAGAGCGCGAGCCGCGCCGGAGTGGGCAAACCAACGGACAACCAGCGGCGATGGAGGAAGATAAGGACATGCCTTGGTATTTGTCGCGGGACTGCAGCAGTGGGTACAATGGTCTGGTTCTGGTTTGGTTGGCGTCGACTTAAATTAAAATAAAAAAATATAGAATATTCATTTTTTTGTATTTACATATCTAAGAGTAAAGAGCTTATTTTTTATATTTAAACAGCTTAAACTCTTACATGGCATAAAAATGTTAATATTTAAAAACTCAACACGGAATATATAATTAACTTGAAGTTTGTACCAAACCTAATATTAACATTTTTATGCCATGTAAGAGTTTAAGCTGTTTAAATATAAAAAATAAGATTTATTATGTGTTTCGTGGTCTACTGGTAGTATAGCCTCTCTGAATGTCGTAAGTTTCCTTAGATCATGACTTCGAATCCCCTCATGAGTAGGGTGTGGTGCATAAATATTTAGCATACCTAGAGATGATCGAAGCTCGTCTAATAGCCTTCGGCAATTTTTTTTTCTTAAACATATACATGTGTTTCACGTACTCGGATCAATTGGTAGGGCATCTGCTTGTCAGTTGTAAGTCCCCTCTGGTCTGGAGTTTGATTTCCCTCGGTGGAAGGTGTGGTGCTCGAATTGTTATGCGCATCAGGGATGGCCGAGGCTCGTATAATAGCCTCAGATCATTCCTTTCAAATTAAGTGTACATGTATGTATGTATGTATAATTTATGATTTATTTTTTAGATTTAGCAAACAACATATTACTAATTGATGTGTGCCAGAAAATTCGCGGCGGTAGAGTAACGAATTATCGTCTCAGCGTTGTGCGAGAATTCTGCACACACTCAGATGAAAAAAAAAATCAGTGATTACTTCATAAGTTTGTTTACGTGGAAGGCCCGTAAAGGGAAAATCGCGGGGTCTGATCCATTTGTAATTATTCACTATTAATTGATAATTACAAAAATTTCTTATCCCACAAACGGGAAATGATAATTATACTTTCAAATTACAACGTTGACTGACAGCGTCTGGTTAGTGGTGATCGATGATGGTTGGCGGAGGTCGACGACGATCCGTGATGGTCTTCGGCGGTCGGCGATGTTCGACTGCGATCGACGGTGGTCGACGACGGAGGTCGGCAGTGTTCAACGATTATCGACGGTGATGTTGAAATACAGCTTCTTCTCAAGGTCTCAGACTCTCTCTCTCTAGACTTCAGCCCCCTCACGAGAGGGATGATGCTCTATTTATAATGTTCTTGGTGCAATAAATGCAGAAATATGAATCATTTTGATCGGACAATCAGGATAGTTTCCCTTGATCATACGACATTTACTAGAGATTTGTGTGTCTTAATGTTGTCAAAATGAGTGATATTGGGCTCGTTAGATTCGTCTTATCGAGTCGCTCGATTTGAGTATAAAATTGTCATATTCGACCACTCTTTAATCTTTCAAATGTGTCCGAAAATCATTTAAGTATAGTTCAATGACTTGATCTGGGTTTAATTTGACTCGGATTGGGCTGGTTTTCATATCATTAGGTCTGTCTCATCAAGCCGGTTAGTTTGACTATAAGTTTACTAAAATCAGAGCTTTGAATGACTTTTTATCAAGTGTTTCATGATTAAAATATCATCTTGAGATTCGTGTCATGCCTCGAGATTCGTGCAGGTAATGAAAATTTGTTCGTGGCATGTCACTAATATATTCATTACTCCACAAATTGACTTGTTTTCAAACTTGATCTTTCATTGTCATCAACAAAATTTTATCATTTAACATTATTTCTAGGCGTTTCGCACGAATTTAGAGATATTTAAAAAAAATTATTTCTAATTCAAATTTAATATCATTTAGAGCTTCTGTTTCAACGAGCTTATAATCAAACTGTCTGTCTCTATAAAACAAACTCAGTGATATCAAAATTTATTCAATTTGAGTCCGCTCAAGCCATAATCAAGTCATTGGGTCACATTTAGAGGTTTTTTGTAGTTAATAGAAGGGAAAATGAACTCCAAATTATATGTATATATAGTCCAATCAAGCATCTCGACGAGAAATTCAACAAGATTAAAATCACCCATTTTTTAGATCATTAATGTCATCAAATCATCAAAAAATCTTCTATGTTTAAGAGAAATCAACAAAGATCATTTGATCAAGTGGTTATTAGAGTTATTCGCGCAAATTACAAAAATGCTCCTCCATCGAGGTTGTAAATAGTCGATTAAATCTTCACTCTTAACTTGAGAGGGAATAGAAGAAAAAGTCAATTTTTAGTGTTGACTTAAACTAAATACAGGCAATAACTTCGGACATTCGCAACCACCAACCACAGTCCCGTCAGTCGCCGTCAAACACTATTGTCCCCCCTACTAGCCACCGATGGTAGACGTTGTTGAGTGATGAGTTACTATATTAAGTAACAAAGCACTCCCTTGAGTACTAAGTACCTTGCTAATTAATGAAATATTTTGTTAAACAATGAAATATCTTAAATACGATGTAACGACATATCACAAATATCATGGAAGAAAGTGTCATTTTTATAGTGTAATCAAGTACCCTGAATACTTTGCAATAAAGTATCCTGAACATGGTGTGTTAAAGTCTCAGTGATAACTTACGACTACAACTACTTACTATTGTCATATTCATAAAGGGATAACTTTCTCCAGACTTTTAAAGTTCTCTGCCGACATTTGTCTGCCAACAAGTGTTGTCTCTAACATAAAATAACAAGACTCGAGAGAAGGACGTAGCCACTAATTGATTTCGCTTCTCACAACGGGCTATGTGGCTAATTAATGTCATTATGTTCTTTCATTATAGCTTATGTGGCCAACTAACACTATTACGATGATTCACTGTGACTTGTGTGGTCAGTTACCAAGGTGGCTTTCTACTACAACCTACATGACTAATTGTTATCATTATAATCTTCAACTATATGTGACCAACTAACACTCTTATAGTAACCAACTACGACCTATGTAGCTTATTAATGTTGTATATTTCAACAATAGCCTTTATGACCAATTGACACTATTGCAACTCTCAACTACAGACTATGTGACCAATTGACGTTATGCAGCTCGACCTGTGGCCTTTATGGCCAACTAACACTGTCGTTGTTCCCTTTTACTGTTTATGCGACCAACTATGATCTATGTGGCCCACTGATCCTATAGCTTCCAACTACGACCTTTGTGGTCAGTTGACGTTTTTGTAAATCTCCACTATGGCTAATGTGACCAACTACTACATATCTGGCTCATTAATATTATAGCTACCAACTACAACAATTGTGGTCAAATATCCCTCCCACAACTACCAATTACAATCTATATAAAAAACTACTGCCAAACCTATATGGCAAACTGATGGTATTACAACCACTGGTTATAATATTTGTGACTGATCATTACTTTTGTAACAATCAACTACAACGTTTACGACCCACTATCATTATTATTGCCAAGAAATACATTTGCTATAGCCAAATTAAGGCTATTAATGTTGATTTATTATTGTACATATGTGATTATTAAGGTTGTGCTTCCATTTTATTTAATTTAAGAAAATAATGAATCATGTATTTGCAATCATATAGTGTATTATTTTAACTATGATATGCCCTATGATTTTTTTTGCTTTTCATAGTATTTCCATGTAAAAAATCATGGTGACTCCAGTTACTTTTCTTTTATATGTGTGTGAGTTGGATTTTTGTCTAAAGTTAAAACATTAAATGATCACTCTATATATTTCACCTTATTAATAAAATTGAACCTCTACATGTTTAACTCAATAATTATTGACAAGATTTGAACAATATCCCAATTGTTGATATCAACTCATTTATATTTGTGTGACTAAATATTTAGGACAAAAGGTAAAATATAATGTCGTACTTTGGGACCGACAACTCTAAATATTTAATTACTTATGTTCAAATTCAAATAAAGTGTCTTTGTAAGATAAAGCTGAGGACATCAAACATGATCCGATCTGAGTTCAAGTGAACTCAGATCACACACATAAAACATACTGAGAAGTTTTGGGATATATTTTTGGAGGTCAAATGATCTCAAAATCATACAATTTTATAGTCAAATCGACTATCTTGACAAGACAAATCCAACAAGCAAACATAAATCAACCCAACAAGCAAACATAACTTAATCCCGACATCATTAAAGTACTTAAATACTCATATATCATCATTGATCAAAGAAATCACTTTGGGTATTCTAGTGAAGTGGTCAAAATTCATGCATTATTTACAGATAATTACTCTCAAAATCTATAAATATTTCACAAATCTCTTCATAGAGGAGGGCTGAATCTGGATGAAAAGCTTGAAGGGATCTCTAAGTTCTTGAGGATTCTCGAGCTCCACCATCATTGGATCGTTGTCATCGGACTGTCACTGTCGGACTATTGCAGCCATACTGTCGCCGCCATCGTCGGACCACGACTATTTGGTTATCTTTGTCAGACAGTTGCTGACATCCATTTTTTATGCGAAATACATGAGATATCATTGCTAAGTGCACAACACTGTAATTGAGGTTTACAACATTATTGCCATTCCTCAAATCGATAATGGCCAAGACGACATTGCTTTTGATATCTTTTAGGTTGACATTCGTTTATGTGACACAAGGCTGTATCCTACTGATATGGATACTCTCGTGGCACACACCATCGATTAGAGTACCCCGCACCATGTTCGGGTCTTAAGTCAAAGGTCCAGATAAACAAATTTTATGTTGAAACCAATCTTCTCGACGATACATAGACGATTAAGCCTATTGAACTCTTTTAAATTGCATTTAAGGTTCCTACGGAGGTCCAAGGTTCATTACTTGCTCACATTCGATCATTTCGGAGGTCCCACGAGGCCCATAACCACCTTGGAGAGCTTCTCCAAAAGCTCAATCTTTCTTGGGTCTGACGTAACCTCACATAATTTAGGAGTGACCACGCCAAACAACCCATATGGGAACAAATTATTTCTCTCAAATAATAAATAATGAATAATTGTCTCTAATAGAAGTTGCTCCCTAAGTATATATAAATATTTTAAAATTTTAATTGGTCTTCTTATTTTTAATGATGATGTCCCAATGCAAGGCGATGAAAACCCCGGGTAATTGAAATAACTGTGCCGAAAATGACTACCAGACTTAAAGCCTTCACGGCTTGCAGTCCTATTTGCTCAAATTGGAAGTTTCGGGATGAAATCAGCAACAGAGGAGCTCTCTTTGTGCGAAATCTTTCTCTGCCGTTAAAATTTTAGCTAGCCCGACAAATGGAAATGAAGAAATTGAGTGCTATAAAAAATAATAAAAAATCTCGCGATAAAATAATAATTACGTCTTACAAAGATGAATTTTATGCGAATAAATTGTTCTGATTTATTTTATATGAAAGTAAACCCTCTTCATATGATATTATGGCATAATATATTTTCCTTGTCCTACCCGCTTATTTTTTTATGTCATGTCATGCACGGCAGCAGGCCGCAGCGCCATTTTCCATTTTCCTCCTCGCTTCGCCCATCGCTCTCTCTTCCGCTCTGGCTTTAGGGACACGAGAAGCCAGCCATATGGGATTCTGTGCCGTGTCGCTGCTCGTGGATATCCAAGCGCCGAGATTACGCCTGCCAAAGGGTTCCAAGAGGAAGGATGGGGTTATCTCGATAAAACCTAGGCGGAAAGCTTTGTTTTTTAACTCTCATCTCAGTCTTACAAAGGCGACGCCTTTATTGCTGCGAAAGTTCAGATGGCTCCCTCGTAGATACGCTTTTACTGGCATATAAAGACCTAACATCCTTCAGAACGGAGGTCTTTGAAGCGAATCAGAAAGAAAAAAGTTCTTTCCTGTATATCGGAAGACTTCTTCGATGGCCAGGGATTCGGCAAATGGTAAAGTTCTGTTTACAGAGGAGGAACTTAATGAAATTGCTGGGGTTAAAAAGGGGGAGGATTTTGTCGAGGTTATTTGTGGTTGCACTAGCCCGCGCTACGGTGATGCTATTGGGAGGCTTAAGATTTTTGCCTCCGGTAAGCTTGAGGTCGCCTGTGAATGCACTCCAGGTTGCCGGGAAGGTTCGTTCTATTGGGCCATTTTTCTTTGATTTTCTTATTATGATTTCATGTCATCTTCGAGTATCGCTGAAGCTATATTTTTTCTTCCATGTTTGGAGCTTGTAGTGGTGATATTTTTGTGCTCTCCATTAAGTTTTATCGCTATATCTATCATTCTTTGTCTCTAGATCAGCCACATTTGTTACTCATGCAAGAGTTTAGTTAAAAATTTTGAGTTTTGCTTTCGTTGGATTATGTGCTGTACTTTATTCATACGTTGTGCAGTGTTAACAAGCAAAGAATCTGTGGGACAGTGGGAATAATGTACTGTTGTTGATTTACATATGTGCATGGGTCATTTACGTACACAACACATAATTCTTATGAATTTACATATCAACATTTTAACAACTAAACATTTTTATTTACCTGAATATCACCGAAATCTTTAACATCACATTAAAATATCACCTCACTTTCAACATAGGTTTTTGAAACAAAGATGTTCCAAGTGCAAATGTCACTCTGGGTGTTAGATATGTAAATGCATAAGAATTGTGTGTTATGCATGTAAATGTATCATGCATATAATTAAGGACCAGTGCTCTGGTGAACTAAACGTCAAGTCTTTTCTGTAGTATGATTTCATGTTGTGTTTTTTACTTGAGGGAGGTATCGATGCAATTATTTTGGTTTTATTGCGCATGAGATGTTTGTCGGGGGACAAAATTTGTATCTTTATTAAGTTTGGTTTGTATTTTGTTCTCTTTGCACAAGCACTAAAATGTCCGGCGTTAGCTTTTTGCGGGTTATTTTTCTATTTATTTATTTATTTTATAATTCATATTTTTGTGCTATTTTAATATTGTATGGTGTTAATTTGCATTTTGGGTGTGTACTGGCGATCCTCATAGCACTGCAGAGTGTGATGACGACATATGCTTACTTGCAAAAACTGTTTTGTTTATTATTGGTTGATCCTTTCTCTTATGAAATCTTTAATGGATCCTTTGATTTTCTGAGCTACTTATGGGTACAAAGTTTTGTTATGGTTGGATCCATGACATTTATTTCATGGAAAATTTACATACATACCACTAATTTCCTATGCATTTACATATCTAACATCTAACTTCAATTTTTACATATTTACCAGCTTATCTATACATGAAAAGGTGTAGTTCACCTTTTAAAAGTTAAAATGGTGATTTAATTGAGGTGAAATTAAAAATTTTGGTGGTATAATTGTAAAAAGTGTTGTTTAGGTGTTCACCTTTTTAAAGTTAAAATGGTGATTTAATTGAGGTGAAATTAAAAATTTTGGTG
Source organism: Phalaenopsis equestris (assembly GCF_001263595.1). Taxonomy (NCBI): domain Eukaryota; kingdom Viridiplantae; phylum Streptophyta; class Magnoliopsida; order Asparagales; family Orchidaceae; genus Phalaenopsis; species Phalaenopsis equestris. The sequence goes on from NW_018164444.1 coordinate 20,256,001, forward strand.
GTATAATTGTAAAAAGTGTTGTTTAGGTGTTACATATGTAAATACACATGAATCAGGTGGTATGCATGTAAATGCCCCCCTCTTTACTATGTTTCATGTGTTTTGTGTGTGTGTGTCCGTGTATGTTGGGTCAAGGAATGTCCATCTATCTTATTCTGACTGCTTTTATGTGATGACAGCAGAAGGGATGATATATACCGAAAATGGTAGGGGGATATTTTCATATAGGAAGGCTGGTTATTGAAGAATTGGAATCTTTAGGACAACAATGCAATTTAATAAGCTTGTAAAAAGTGTTGTTTAGGTGTTACATATGTAAATACACATGAATCAGGTGGTATGCATGTAAATGCCCCCTCTTTACTATGTTTCATGTGTTTTGTGTGTGTGTGTCCGTGTATGTTGGGTCAAGGAATGTCCATCTATCTTATTCTGACTGCTTTTATGTGATGACAGCAGAAGGGATGATATATACCGAAAATGGTAGGGGGATATTTTCATATAGGAAGGCTGGTTATTGAAGAATTGGAATCTTTAGGACAACAATGCAATTTAATAAGCTTAAAAAGTGTACCAAACCATATATGCTGTGCGAGTTGCGAAAATGTATCCCATATCATAACCAAATTGAGAAAGGGATTCTTTAAATGTAATATGTTTCCTTCAATCTATTGGGGAATAGTGAGGTAGTAATAATTTCTCTTATTAAAAAAAATGTTGCATTTTTAGCTAATTTTTTTTCATTACCAAAAAGGATTATCCTAAAGCAGCAACATATTTTCTTCCCTTCAGTAGCTCTTTGTGCACGCTCGCGCTCATTCCAAATTACTGTTTGTGATATGTGATTTATGGTAAAGGGTCACTTTGTTTGAATGAATCTTCCATGCGTAGTATGCATAGAACTCCTTTTTCATATTATGAAATTACAAAATGTCTGTGTACTTGTTGGCCTGATACAATTCCTTAATTTTGATCTATTTTGTCCTTTTTTTTTTTAGGGAAAAAAATAGTGCAAAAGAATAAACTTTTATATATAAATTAAAAGCTTTGATGAATATAGTTTCTCCTCGTTTGTTTTTAAAGATATTTTCTAATTCTTAACTCAAGAAGCTTATCATGCGGTCCAAGCCTGTATCATAAAGTCTTTACGACTAGCATTCAAGTTTATTATTTTATTTATGCATTTGATTCTTGCATTCATCTAATAAATTTTCAGTTTCAGTAGTTATTTGCAAACTAGTAAATGCTGCAAATTCTAAGCTAGAAATTGACAAGCAATATGCAAACTAAAATGTTAGTTTATGCATCCTTTGGTTGCTTACTCTTCGCAAATCATTATCAAAATGATCAGATAAGTTGATACCATCAGCTTTTGAGAGACACGCCCGTCGGGAGAGCCAAAGGAGGTGGAAGTACTATGTGTGGGTCATTGTTAAAGGAAAAAAGATTCCCCTGTTGAAAACAGCATTGTTAAAGTACCATGAAAAAGTTCATGGTGGAAGCTCACATAGAGGCAACAAAGGACGAATAGTTCACCGCGATGAGTTTATTCGCTGCAGCAGATGCGACAAGGAGAGAAGATTTCGTCTGCAAACCAAAGAGGACTGCAGAGCCTACCATGATGCTGTACTCGATCCCAACTGGAAATGCTCTGATTTGTCTTCTGATGAGTAAGCTTTTTACTAAGAAACCTGCCTCATCATACTTTAACCACATTTTGCATTTCATTCTTAACTGAATGGAAAATAATATGATAAGTTTATGGTTTTCATCCTTTTCATTTGTTTGCTAAATATTTAATTTTCTGGCGATGCTAACATTGTTTGTGAAATATTGATAAAATATGATATTCTTCTGTTAGACTAGGAGACATCTAACGTCTAAGGGATTATTCACGCTTTCAACCAGTTTGGCTGATATAGGAGGATTCATTCAGTCAGTTGCTGGCGAGTTTTGCTCAATTGTGTGTCCATTTTTGTTCATTCTACCCATTTTGGGTAGAATGTAATTTGAATATGATGTTTTTATCCTTTTTTAGATTTTGACCAAAAGAATTAGTGAATTATTGTTTTTGGAGGTAAGTAAATAAAATATAGGAAAGTTAGCTTTTAAATTTGAAGAATATATTCTCTCCTTGGTTTTGGGAAGCTAGTTTTGAATTTCCAATCCTAAGGAGAAATTCTCTCGTTGATTCAATGATTGTTATAATTAGTGGGGATTTCGTTCCTTGTTTTACAATAAATAAAAATTAGTTGTTGCAATGAAAATCAAAATTTTAGTAATGATATTTTAGATTCCCCTCATTTTTTTACAAATTATTAGCTATTTGAATGATTACAGGTTTTAGATCCTACGACCATAGGCCTTGGAAATTAATGTAAGAAATTATTATTACGAAATGATATAGGGTATTTTAATGGGCATGCATATTTTGTTTTTTTTCATGTCTGAGCTATATTTTACGTATTAAATTTTATTGTAGACTTGTGCCAAAATGATTTAGTGTTGTCGAGTGGCTTGCAATGCTCTATGGCATAGAATGTTGGCCTTTAAACGATAAGCATAAAATAAAGCTAAGTATTGCTAAGATGAGTACTTAGGTGGATGAGTGGCTTGACACTTCGAGACAAAATGCGAAATAAATATATCCGTTATAGGGTTGGTGTAGCTCTATTGGCAAATAAAATTAGAGAGTGTCGTTTTAGATGGTTTGGTTACAGTAAATGTTGACCATCTAATGATCTGGTTAGGAGAGTAGATGTTTTATACTCGACTTATGTTAATAAAGGTAGAGGTAGACCTAGAAAGATTTGGGCATATTGTATAAAAAAAATGATCTTAATTTATTAGAATTAAATCTTAATTTATTAGAATTAAATGTGAAATATGACACAATATGATGCAATGGAGAAAAAAAAAGATTCATGTAGTCGACCTCATTTAGTGGAATGAAGGCTTGTTGTTGTTGCCAAAATGGTGAATTAAGGACAGTTCATCTGCATGATTATGATGATATTAAATTTAGATGTGGTAGGTTTAGGATTTTTTTAAGGTTGGCATTAATGGTTAAGTAATTTAATGATATAATGAAATATGAATGCTAGAATTCAATATTCATGGATATACAATAAATTTTTTCCTAAATAGAAATGATAAAGAATTCAACTTCTTAACAAAATTTTAGCAAATTAGAATCGGACGAATCTGACACTAATAGAAGGATATTTTGCCGCTAATCTTGATTTACGTCGTCATTGTGGGGCACACAAAAATTGGGTTCGATAATGCAATTAGTGTTGAAAAGGTCCGATACAAACAATTGCTTCGGATTTAGCGTCCGTAGGAATCAATGTCAACGAAATTTGATTCGGTCCACTCCACAAATTTAAACTTCAGAATTTGCATCAAAGTACACAAATTAATGTACTTATTTGAATCGATGTAGTTTGACAGAGATGTTATATTAGCGTCATAATGTATCAAATGATGGTAAAAAAATGTAGTAAGTAACGTCGGAATTTTCAACTCAAACCTGTAACAACTTAAAAAAATTATAAAAGAATGATCATATTTTTACAACCTGCACAAAACAAATCTATATCACAAATAAGTGTCATCACAATTGATAAGCTATATCACTAACAAATACAAAGAATAATAACAAACATAATTTAACAAATACAAATATAAATGCACGAAAGTTTATATATACTCAGAATAAATGTTCACATTATCAAAAAATATATAAATCCTATGGCGGAGGAGCATCATCAAACTCATAATCATCTTCTTTTTTCTTCTCATCCACAAAACTTATAGGCTGCTTGTTTAAACGTTCTACAATACTCTCCATCGGGCTTGTTAGAGTTTGCTAAACTCTTTGTTGGTCTTCGAGTAGCTGATCACGTATTTGATGGGTTTCTTCATTTATAGCATTAATCTGCCTGACAGTCTCCCCTTACTTCGATTGTAATGAGCTAGAGCCACCTATAGGAGCACCAAAGTGTTCAACCTCAAATGCAATGTTATTTCCACCCTGGCTATATACCCTCTCTCTTCTTCCCCGTCTCCTGCATCCATAACTAAAAATCATTGTTCAGTGGTAGACTGATTATCATTGTTGTTGGCGAATGTCGGGGTATAACTCTCCAACTTCTTTTGCCTCTCCCGGAGCTTCTCGTACTCCTATATAATTAAAATCAAGATTCAATTTTCATTTTTAACATTAATAGTAAAAAAAAATAGAAAATCATTTTTTTTACTTATTTTGACCCTCCGTCAGAGACTAACTGCTGCGTCCTCGGCCGTCGAAGCTCGTTATCATGTGAACATGAGAAAATAGTAAGTACCACATTGTTACGTCGATCATTTAATTTTTGAATATTTAGAGAATCTTAATTGTCTTCAGTAGGGCTTGTGTGGGGGACTTAGCCTCCAATGTGGAGTGCGACACCCTTGACTACCCCAGTCATATTGTTTTTGTTGGTTCGTCTTCCTTTTTCATGATAATCTAGAGAGTCTCAGGCTTTGGTTAACTCAACCCAGACCTACTCCCACAACATGATGGGTTTTTCCTCCTTTCTGAGGGCTGTGGTCAACATGTTACCCAACTGATACCTTTAACGAACCTAAAAATTATGACGAATTTGTTGAAGACTTTCTGATAGCCAGCAGAAAAATCTCTGCAAATTAAAAATTGTGCAATATTGATTCATGTAACAAAATAATTTAAAATCAATATTCTAATTCAAATTAAATAATCCTGCCTTAAACTCTAGAACTGCATGTACCGAGTCGCAATCAGGATCTGTTTCCAAGAGATTCGTAATATCGTATCTAATTCAGATGATCTTTGTGATGCATGTCATGAGCGACCTAGGGGGAATAAATATAAAATAATAATATTAGTTACATAAAATATCGAGATGAACATTGAACTTATTTTAATTTTAAAGATAACTTTTGAGTCTTTTTCCGACACAATATATACTAGGCCAGAGGAGTCCTTCCTCAGAGAGGCGATAGTCAAGGAGAGCAACTGTAGAATGTACTGGAGGGGCTGTATTAATGGTGGTGTTGCTGACTTATACAAAACTAGTGTTGTGTGTCAGAGCGAGATGCAACTTTCTTCATTCTCCTGTATGTACTCTGTAACATGACCCAAGGAAGTAGCTCAGATGGCTGACCACCAGCACACCTAATGCCATCTGTAATAGGAAAAAAAATAATAAAAATAGTGCTAACAACAAAAATAAGCAAAAAAAAAAAAAAAAAGTATAATATAAGTAGTACAACTAAAAACAAAAGTGTAAAATTAAAACAAGAAATATTTTGTAACTGTTTAAAACCAACAAAAATAAACATAAGTATAATTTAAGCAACAAAAATAAAAATAAGGTGCAAAATAAAAAAAAAATTGTAATTATTTCTAAAAAATAAAACTAAAAAACAATTTAAGAAATTAATCTTCTAATTATACGTACATACCTTTTTTAGTATGTTACATTAGACGAGTTAGCCGATGATACACTTAAAATTCTTCTTCAATGTCATCATCATTGTCATTTTTTATAAATTTACATGATATCCTCTAAGGTAAACACTTTTTCAGTCGAATCAAGCTTAATATGAAAATCTGACATTTTGCTTTTGCTGAATGATTTCAATAATAATTTGCATCTCAATAATTTTTTTGGGTTTATTCTTCATAACGATGACCAAATCAAGTTTATCCCTCTCTTTATCAAAGTATCGAAGATAATAAACCTGATTAGTTTGACGTGCCTGGATAAATGAATCAAACTTCTTATATATTATCCATTTTGGTTTCAATACTATCATACGGGCGTAGCATTCTTGTTTCTCGATTAGAAACAAGATCAAACAACTCACAGTTGAATATATATACACTGCACGCAATAAAATCCAGTTATTACATCTGAACCATTTTTTCAAGTATGCTATAATAATTGATATCAATATTTGTTTGTGTTTTTTTAACATGACATCAAAATTAAGTTTTCTTCACTTCACATCAGAAATTCCTGAGAAATCTATAATCGTTTACATCAAATATTTGTTATGTATTGACGTTGCAATTAGACCCTCAAGCAAAGATCTAATACGTCGTGATTCATAATTCAATTTTTTCTACAATGAACCTATTAGACGTTTCAAATCAAAATTAGTTTTATTTTGAACATGAAAATTTTATTACATATTGGTGAATTGAAGAATTGTTTCAACGTACATATGGTTTGAACAATGTCAAAAATTCTTTTTAAATTTTCTTGTTTATAAGAGTCGTCGTCTATATTCAAATTGTAGATAAATAATCTGCTCATATCATTGTTATTTTATATTGAATTAAATTAGTATAATATTTTGATAATAATTGAGAAAAAAATTTGATTACTAGAAATCTTATTCTATAAATAATTGCACTTCATCATAGTTCGGTAAACATATGATGTAGCTGCTCGAAATTCATTTTTTTTGTTGAGCCAAGATGTATCATGCCTCTCTAGTGATTCTCCTATTATGTAATATAGACAATTCTCATTGAATAGACATGTCACAAATACTTATATGTATTTGAGATATTGTATGCTTGCAATTTCAACTTCTCAAGGGTAAAAGGAGGGAGATAAATTATGAAATTCTTGTTTTGTTATTTTTTCATCTTCTTTGTAAGACTTCTTTTGTTCAATTTCTCTTTCAATCAAATGATCAAGTTGGTTGTTTAAGCATGTTTAGTGAGTAATTTTTCTTTCTTCCTTGGGATGAGGTAATAGGGGAGATATATGTGAAGTTTCTTTATGGTTTAATGATGACTTGTTGGATGACGATTAACTTATCGTACATAATTTACATTTCATTTTGGCCAAGTGATGTTAATATTTGTCATGAGTTATAAATCTTGGATGAGATGATAATGGAGTCGACTTAGTTAATCACATTAATTTGGTGGAATATGGATATATCTACTAAATTGGTGCATACGTAATCAAAGATAGTGGTTATTTGGTTAGAGATTGGAATTAAGGAACTATTCCAATTCTTAACTAAACTTTCTTATTCCATCGAAAGGGGGTAAAAAAGAGTATTGTCTCTGTTTGTCATCTGTTTATTTGATTAACTTTCACTTACATTGACTGATTGAACCATTCAGAGGGAGAACTTTTTAAATATTTGAATAACTTTTCACTTTCTTTGTTGATAACTTAGAATTTCTTTTAGGATTTTAAATTAAATCAACATTTCATGCTAGGTCTGACATTAATAGGTTGAACTTTTTCAAATTTGTTCCTTGTGGGGTCGTCAATCAGGTTCCAACCTCGGTCTATTGATACGCCACGTATACTTGCATGAGCCACTCGTGCTTTGTAGCACCTAGTGTGTGCCACAATAAAAGGTTGATTGAAATCTGACAAGGCCAGCATTGGTACACTCTCTATGACCTTCTTTAACTTCTCAAAAGTTTGGGTCGCTGTTTTGCCCCACTGAAAGTTATCCATCCTCAATTTCTCCATAAACGACCACTTAATCGAATTTTAACCCTTCATAAACTTCTAGTAGTATCTTGTAAGTTACATAAATTCTCTTAACCTCTTCATGATCTTTGGTATTGGGCACTCCAATATAGCTATCACATTTGATGGATCCACCAATATCAAGGTCTTGTATATACTAGGGTCACCGTAAAGCACCATCATCTTGTCCCTCTTTTGAATAATATGCAGTGTCAAAATCCCATGATCTTCTCCACCTGCCCCGTTTCCATAATTACTCCTGAATTGAATTCCGTCCGAAAGGCTGCTGCAACAAAAGAAATTGGCATAATTGGATGCAGCCCTCTGTCGGGGTCCCACTACCATCCCTATTCCAAGTTGAAGTTTTTCGAAGCAATCTTCTTGATTCCCTAATCGCATGAAATCCCGTTCTACCTATTACTGCTCATTCCAAACGTCAAGATGTCATATAATTCCCTCTAGATGTTGCTGCTCGAACCCGCTTTTGTCTCTTTTACTTGATTCGGCTTGCTTCCGTTTCTTCCAACCTTTCGAATGTCGCACTATTTCTTTTTACTGCCACAACTTGAGTCTACTCGTGATTCCTTCTCTCGATCTCGCAAATGCGCTATATGCAACAATCTTGTCTTTGGCTTCCCAACTAGGTAAAATTTCAGTTGTTCCTGCAGATCGTAAGCCTTGATCAAGCCTTTGGTTTCAAACACCATTCAAATTGCGAAATTTCTTTATGCGATCCGTCATTGGCTTTTTAGCTTGCTAGTGTAGCACTATATCTCGAGGTTCAATGGCCATGATCTCGCCGTTAGCTCGAATCACTTGCTATCTGCGACTGTATCACAAAATTCCTTGACAACGGTAAGATTGTGATATGTATGCCGCGATCCTGTCTGTTACTTAGGTAGCCCAAATGCAACTGATTCGTGAAGTGTTGTCGCGACGGAGACACATGTATGCTTCGATGATGAAGGTGATCACGATCACGTTTTTCGTTTCCAGAAATCAAATGCTTTAATATCAATTTGATAGGAATAGAAATGAATTTCCATATAAATTCGGGCAAACAAATTTTCTTTTTCAATTACAAAAAACAACACAATCCGAATATATAAAGATATGCACCTACAACTCGAGAGGAAGGTGATCTGTCCCAAACACTAAGATAAACATCTTTAATTCGAGAAGCAGAAGATCACTCCCAAACCGTATCCCAAAATTTCAAGACAACAATCTCATAGCATTATTTATTCATAAGCATAATAAGCCCTATATATACCAAACATAATAACTAATAGACGACGTATTTGCTCTTAGGCACGAGTCTAACACTAACATGGTACTTATTAGATAAAAACATGTACTTTTGGTGATATTATTAAAGTTCTCTAAATATCCATCGCTATTAATGTTATGTCAATTCCCTAAAAAGAAATTTTATTCTTTTAGTAGTTAGAAATGGCACAACGCATCATTTTGATCTTATAAAATTATAAGAGAAACTATACCTAATCTATAAACCTTGGAGGCTAAGTGATATTTCTCAAGATAATTTTTATTTTTAAGCTGTCAATGACATTCATCACAAACCAGGGAGTACAAAACTACATGTTGCACTTTTGAAAATACCATACATAAGGCACCAACAATGCTATTGTATTGTTCTGAAACAAACATCTTTGCCAAAATGCGAGTGACTCAAATCCATATGGAAACTTTAGAGTCTAAGTGATATTTCTCATGCTAATTGTCAGATTCAAATTGTCATGATATTTATGGCATTGTGATGAGTACAAACTATATGTTGCTCTTCTGCTCTTGGGTTGTGTTATTCTAAAACAAATACTAAGTTCTAAATTATTGATGATGTTTTTCTCTAATCTTTAGAGAATAAGTATATTTTGATGCATGCATTCATGTCTCGAGTATGTTTCACATGTATACCATTCAATTCTTATGTTTTTACATATCTAACATCAAAGTTTCCATTTTTACATATATGTTGACTTGCCTATTGGTGAAAATGTGTATTTCACTTTTTAAACCGTTTAAACAGTGTTTCTTTTGATATGATAAAGATTTTGGTGGTATAAACATAAAAATGCTGAGTTTAAGTGATGGATATATAAATATATAAGAATTGGGTGGGTTGGCTTGTAAATACACATGAATGTAAATCTTCATTTAAATGTTGATGTATACGAGTCTAATTCAGAGAATGGCATCAGATACTGCTGTGAAGATGAGGAGGAACGCGCCACCCGTAGATCCATCAGAGGATGCTCGCGCGCCGCTTTGTGCAAAGGCTGCACTCTCTGCGTCTGCTTCGGCTGCGACATCTGTCGCTTCCCCGACTGCGCCTGTCAGACTTGTATTGATTTTGTGAGGAACTCAGCCAACAATTGAGTAGCTTCTTTCATTGAGAATATTTTTTCTTCTTCATATTTTAAATATTAATCGTCGGAAAATTATCATTATTGTCTGTTAATTTATGCAATATTATGAAATATTTGGGAATTTGCTGAAAGTTTTTATCTTTTAAACAAGTTACTGAAAAATAATTTGTTGTTCAAAAAACTGTAATGACTTATTATTATTATTATTTTTTTGAAAAAGTTTGACTGTAGTTAGAAAGCTGCGATCACTCCTACAAGAAACATGGTGAGAACGTTGATTTCAGCGGTTTGAAAACATAGTTTTTTGAATAAGCTGAATTACCCAAACGGTTCTGGACATGTTTTCAAAACATCCCAAATCAAATAAGTTGCCCTAAATGGGGCCTTAGTTTGGGGTTTCTAAATGCGTGCCATTATACATTTCTCATCTGTTTACATGTCTAACATTTAAATTTCAATTTTTATAGTTAAAATATATCATTAATATGTAAGAAATGAAAAGCACTTTATTAAGTTAGACATTGGTATAAATGTAAAAATTGAAGTTTAGATGCTAGATATGTAAATTCGTAGGATTTATGGGGTATGTTAAATTATTTTTGTTTAATTGATAGCTTCTTTGTTATTTTGTGAAAGATGAATGTCATTTTATTCAATCATGTTGGGATCAATAATGTAAAATTTGAATGTTATTTTTGATATATTGATGCATCATGCTTCATTATGTATTATGCTAAATCTGAAATTATAACCTCCATGATCTCTAATAATTTTTTCTTAGTGGTAAATTTATGATTTGACCAAAGTAAACAAGTGTTTGACTCACAAGCAAATTACTTATATATAAATAAATTATTAAATTAAATAATATTAGATGAATTAAGTGGGAGAATATTACATAATATTTTTTTTGAATATTATTTATAAATGAAAAGCGTATATAACACTATATTATTTTTAAAAAAAGCCCGCATTGGGTCCCTTGACGATCCTGCTTCGCGGCGCAACGGGTCCTGACAATCTCACCGCTTACCGCTCACTTCCTTTCAGCTGGGCGGTGATCACACTCCCGTTCCCTCCCCAATCGCTTTTCGAAGCCCTACCGATGGATACCCCGCCGCAATTGGCGGAGCGACGCCGCTCCCGGCGAACTTCTGCCTTGAAACCCCGCACCTACGATGAGTCCGCCCTAGACGATTTCTTCCATGAACACCTGGACACCTCCCGGAAACGCAACCGGACCCTCAAAGCGCGGCAAAAGGAGACTAAGACGGAGGCCATGATCGCCCTCTCTCTAGGGTTCCCCATCGACGCTCTCCTCGAATCCGAAGTTTCTACCGGCGTCCTCTCCTCCCCCGACGAGCTGAACGACTACATCGTCGTTCGCAACCACATCCTCGCTCGCTGGCGCTCCAACGTCCGCTCTTGGCTCTTCAAGTCCCAGATTCGTGAGACTGTTCACAGCGACTACGTTCACATCATCTCCGCCGCGTATGATTTTCTATCCGAGCATGGTTATATCAATTTTGGCGTTTCGCATGCCATGCGCTCCAATTTCCCAGATGAACATGAGTGCGGATCCGTTCTCATCGTCGGCGCTGGACTCGCTGGCCTTGCTGCAGCGCGGCAGCTGCTTAATTTTGGCTTCAAGGTGTTAGTTCTCGAGGGCAGGGATCGTCCGGGCGGAAGAGTTTATAGTTCGAAAATCGGGAAGATTGGGAATTTAGCTGTTGTTGATCTGGGCGGTAGCGTGATTACTGGAATCCACGCGAATCCACTTGGGGTCTTGGCGAGGCAGTTGGGAATTCCGCTTCACAAGATTAGAGATAGATGCCCTTTGTATTGGCCAAATGGTAGAGCTGTCGATGACAAATTGGATGTGGAGGTGAATTCTGTGTTTAATAAGCTACTTGAGAAGGCTGCAGAGGCGAGGAAAGCACTCGGAGAATCCGGTGAAGGAATTTCACTTGGTTCTGCCATTGAGAAGCTTCAGAAACTTTATAGTGTTGCAAAGAGTGAAGATGAGAGAGAACTGCTTGATTGGCATCTTGCAAATTTGGAGTATGCCAACGCTGGATGCCTTTCAGATCTATCTCTAGCTTACTGGGATCAAGACGATCCCTTCGAGATGGATGGCGATCACTGCTTCCTTGCTGGCGGAAATTGGAGATTGATCAATGCACTCTGTGAGGACGTACCGATCCTTTATAGGAAGACGGTTACAAGGATCGAGCATGGAGATTCTCGTGTAGAGGTGATGGTTGCTGGAGGCCAGGTGTTTCGTGCAGATATGGTGCTTTGCACCGTGCCGCTTGGTGTCCTTAAGAACGATAGTATCAAGTTTGATCCTGAACTGCCATCTCCAAAGCTCGGTGCCATAAAGAGATTGGGTTTTGGGCTGCTTAACAAAGTTGCAATGCTGTTTCCATATGTTTTTTGGGGGGAGGAACTCGATACATTTGGTTGTTTGAACAAAGATAGAGAAAAGCGTGGTGAATTCTTTCTTTTTTACGGTTACCATACTGTCTCAGGAGGTGCTCTACTTACTGCATTGGTGGCAGGGAAGGCTGCGTTGAATTTTGAAAACTCTGATCCGGTTGCTTTGCTTCATAATGTTATTGGTGTTCTTAGAGGTACTTTTGTACTACTAATTGTGATTCTTAGTGTCCGTTTGCTTTCATTTAATTCTTGTAAACATCTAATGGTGTAAAGTCATTCATTTTTTTTTTGCTGAGTGAGTTGATCCTATTGGAGCAAAGTGAAAGTCAAAATGAAGAAACTAATTCAAGAGATCCAAAGTAAAACTTAGAACAAAAACACACAAACATGAAAATGCAGAAAACACAAAGAACACCAAGATTTAACACGAAAAAACTCGAGAACATGAAAAAATCACAGAGCCACATCATATCAAGAAATCCACTATGAAAATGAGGAGAAATGTACAAATTACGCCAAACTCAAGCCTCTCTACTTTCTGGAACACAAAATGTATATACTTCCTTCCTTGGAAATGAAGAACATTCCTTCCTTCTATTTGACACAAGAAAATCATGAAATCTAATTGTGTACTTGCTTGTTCACACACCACAAAGTTCTCTGAATTCCCGTCTAAGACTTAAATCTCGAACTGCAACCAAAATCATTGCTAGCATCGAGGTGTTATCATTGACTGCTGGGTTTCCTAGGGCTTGGGTGTAGGAGCGATTCGGGCGCAACTGCGCTTCTTTTGGGAGCTTGATTCCCTCCCCAAAAACTTTTTGATGGGTGCGTAGGCGCCCGTGTTTGAGAGCAGGGTTTCTGGTGCTCGAATTTCTAGGCGCTGAGGTGCCCAAATCAATCTTCACACATAGCAATCTCCCACTTTGAGACTGATTGTAATCAATTCTTCTCCTCCAAACCTAAACCATCATCATAGTCATATATTATAATATAACTCGTCCCTCATCTCAATCTTCCTAAACTCCAACTGAAGCCAAACACAGGTCTAATTTTTCAGATGTTACAGTCTTAGTCAACATGTTTGCAGGAATCTGAGTTGTACATCTTTTTCAAAACTAATTGGTCAGCTTTTAGGATTTATAGGCGTTGAGGCGCCCTAATCAGTCTCTACACATAATAATGTGTCACATAAAAGATTGATTGCAATCAATTCCTATTCTCCATTATAATGTGTCACATATATGATTTATAGGCGTTGAGGCGCCCTATTCCTAATTAGTCTCCACACATCTTAACCTTCTTGAACTCCAATTGATGCCAAACATAGCTTCAATTTTTTAGATTTTACAGTCTTAGTTAACATGTTTGTAGAGTTTTGAGTTGAGTATATCTTCTCCAAATATAATTGATCATCTTTTAGGATTGAACGAATTAAAGGATATCTTAGCTGAACGTGCTTCATCCTGACATGAAATACGACATTCTTTGTTAGATAAATAACATTCATATTGTTACTGTAATGCTTTTAATTTGCTTGCTCATTGCTCGATTCTGTTATAAAACCCTACAGTCAAATCATATCATTGCTAGCCTTAGTGATAACAATCTACTCAACTTTTATAGTTGATAGTATAACAATTTTTTGCAGCTTAAAAACTCAAATGACTGTTTTATTCCCTAAAATGAAGATATAACATGTTGTACTTATTCTACCATCATTATCACCTGTTAGATCTGAATTTATATATCCCTATTGATTGATTCCTACACTTCCAAAATAAATTGTATTGTTGATTGTTCCTCTCAAATGTCTGAGAATCCACTTCACCGTCTTTCATTGATGTTTCTCTCGATTATTCATATACATGTTGATCACTCTCACTGCATGTGTAAAATTTGATTTTTGTACATATCATTGCATACATCAAAATTCTAACTGCTAAAGCATATGGAGTTCTTCTCATCTATGCTTGCTCTATTTCAGACATAGACAATTTTTCTTTAAATCGCTTAAAGTGACTTTATAAGTAGGTGTAAATTGGTTTTGCCTCACTCATGTTAAACATACGTAGAACCTTATTAACATATCAGCCTGAGAAAATTTAAGTAATTTTACTTATGTCCTTGTGACTCTCATACTAAGGATTTTTCTGGTTGGACTTAAATTATTTTTTTCAAACTCCCTTGATAATTCACTTTCAAGTCCCTTATCTTCTCTATATTTGTTCCCGTAATTAACATGACATCTACATACAAAAGAATCACGATATAATAATTATCAAAATATTTGATGAAACAATAGTGATCTGCTTGACACTTTTATATCAATTGTCTGACATAAACATGTCAAATCTCCTGCACCATTATCTTTGAGTCTACTTTAAATTATAAACGCTCTTCTTCAATTTGCAGATATGATCTTTTTTTTCTTGGAATTTCATATCTCTGTAGCCGCACCATATACATTTCTTCCAAATTATCATATAAAAAGATTGTTTTTACATCCAATTGCTCCAAATGTAGATCTTCCTCTGCTACCAAGCTCAACACAACTCTAATTGTTGCATTTTCACTACAAAAGAAAATAAATAAGTAGTCTACTCCTTTTGATGAAACTCTTTCACACCTTGCTTTGCAGGGTTTGCTACAATCTGACTCTTCTTTTAGCTTATAAATTCACTTGTTGTGCACTGCTTTTTTGCCATATAATAATTCTGTTAAATCACATGTCTGATTTGACCTCAGTGATTGCATCTCATCATCCATGACAAACTCTCACTTTTTTGAGCCTTCAACTTGAGTGACATTTCATAGCACTCTAGTTAACTACCATTAGCCAACAATAAATAGTACAAAAAATGTGAATGCCTATATATCAATAGTGTAATTTTGCTGGGCCTTATGTTTCAATAACAATTGTTTGAGGAACTTTCTATACTTCATCAGATTGAACACATTTACTTTCTTTATCTTCCTGATCACCATTACATTCTATTTCAACATATTTGGAAGACTCTTCAGAAGTAATTGATAGATAGTTTTGAGTTTTGTTCATGTCCATGTACATATCCATTTTATTGAAAGTAACATCCTTGCTCCTAATGATTTTTTGATTTTTATAGTCTCAGAATTTGTACTCAAATTCATCTGAATTATAACCAATGAATGTGAATGACGCGGGTGCGACATCTCCCACACGAGAAGGAGAGACAAGCTTGTCCGCTGAACTGGCTGGCTTAGAAACCATTTCAAGGAGGCCGATCCAAAACTCTAGTAGAGCCGAGCGGGTTTTCTGTTTTATCTCTCTGATCGAGTGGCTTTGGGAAAGGGCGATAGTGTTGCTTGCCCTCTCCTCCTTCCTTTTTTCCTCCTTCGTTTAGAGGTATTTTTTGGCTGATTTCTAAAATTTCTAGCATCGCCACCCCTTCCTTTTGTGTGGGAGTTTCTTTCTTAACCTTTTTTCTTTCTTCTTCATGTAAGAGTATTTATTTGTTGTTTTTAGAGACGAGGGTTCAGTTTTGTTGTGTGTTGATTTCGAAATTCCTGTGTAGAGTCTTTTCTCTTTCGTAGAGTTGTATCTGAGGAAGTGGTGGTGCTCCGGCTGTATGCTACGCTAAGATGGTGATTTATCTTCCCCTTCTAACTTCCCCTTTTAACTTTCCAAACCTGTCTCTTCCACTCCCCTTAGCCGCTGGTCACTACAAACCTTTCCCAACCGCCTCCAGCTCACTTTCCAACCACCCAACGTGCTGTCCAAACTCTTCATGCCTGCTGTCCAGACCTGCAACCTACTGTCGTCAAACCTGCTGTCCAGCCTTCCGATACTCGCTTTCCTTGCCATTTGACACCTCTTTTTCGCTGCCATCAATACCCCCTTGCTGCCACCACCCTGGCCAACCATCCCAAACCACTTAGCCGACTTCCACCGCTCCTAGAATACACCTTAGAGGTGTATGTTCATGTCTTTTATGTTTTCTGTTGTTAGTTCCTATTATGTTGTGCTGTACCATGTTTTTCCATTAATAAAAGTTATTTTGTGTATTTTTGTTGTTTTTCTACTAGTTCCGGTATCAGTGTGTTTGACAGATTTGATTCAAGCGTACTCCTATATCATGCATCAACATGAACATATGATGCCAAATACTTTTAAGTGAGATGGATTTATCTCTTTAACACTTCAGGCTTGTTCATGCAAGCCTAAATTCAAAGGTACTAACAGACTACGATTGATCATATAAACAACATTGTTCGTTGTTTCTGCCTAAAACTATTTTGGTAAGCATGTATGCAACCTCATACTTTAGATGAGTTCTATAATAGTTCTACTAATGCGCTCATCCACATCATTTTGCTGTGATGTCCTTGGAATATTGAAGTCATGTCTGATTTTCCTTGAAGTACAATAACTCTTGAACCTCTAACTCAAGTTTGTCTCATTCTCAACTATAGTTTTCCACTTCTTAAACACATCAAATACATCAGATTTATATTTTAAGAAGCGTAAACATACCTTCATTTTGTGATTATCAATGAAAGTAATAAAATATTGAGAACCTCCAATAGATTGAACTAAAGTAGGGTCATATATTTTAGTATGCACTAACTCCAGCTTTTTGGATTTCATCTTAGACCCATCCACTTTCAGAGAAATTAATATTGTTTTGCTTGTCATAACTCATAAATACAATCTTTACAAAAATTTTACTTTATAGACTAAGCCATGAAGTTTGTTCTTATAAATGAGAGACTTTATACATTTATCACTCATATGACAAATCCTATGGTGTCATGGACCTACACCACCTTTTGTTCCTACAACACCAATGGATTCAAACATCTGTTTGATCAAGTAAAGGGTGCCTTCAATATTGCCTCAAGCAATCATCATAGCCCCTCTGATCATCTTCCATGAATCAGCCATGAAATAGTCACATACTATGAACTTGCAAGTTGGCTCACATAAATCAAATTTTTTTTCCAAATATGGAACATGTCCAACTTCATTGAGCTTTCATATTGATCCATTTGACAACCTGATATCAACATGATCATTTTTTACAATACTAAATGTCTTATTATTTCTCAAATACACATTCTCTAGATTACTTTGAGTGTAAATTTTGAAAACCTCTTTGTTGGAGCAAGCATGAAAAGAGGCACCTGAATCTACTATTCATGATTTAGTATTATTTAGGAACAAAATAAGAAACTTACCTTTAATTTCATATATTTAGATATTAGTAGAAAATATTCTATTCGGACCACCACCACCAACTTTTGGAGCTTGGCAATTTTTCTTGAAGTGGCATTTCTACCCCCGTTCCAACGTTCACCTCTATCTTTCTCTATCCCTGACCTGGACATTGGATTTGAATCTTTCCTTGATTGTGTTTATATCCAAATTTCTTCTTTTGTTTTTAATTTTCATATCAGATATTGAAGTTTCACCATTCGCCTTTTTACGGGCTTTTTCATTTAGTACCAACCCTATAATTTCATCAAAGTTTAACATCATATTACCTAAAAAGTTACTCACCACAGTGACTAGTCAATCCCAACGGTCTGACAATGAAGATATGAGTAACAATGTCCTGACCTTGTCATCGAATTTGATGCCAACAAAACACAACTGATTAATCACAACTTTGAAGTTATTCAAGTGCTTAGCCACTGAATTACCATCCACCATCTTCATATTGAACAATGTATTTAAATAAAATTTACATATATACCATTTTCTTCATTAGAAAAAAATTATTTAAAGTCGAGGGCTTCTCATGCATCCTTGTTAGCGCAACCATGATATCTACCCTTAGTTTGCCTATTCACAATTGACAACAACAAATGAAGAAAGTGAAAGACGGATTAAACCTAGTGTTGTTGGATCGAGAACTTCCCATTATTTCAGAGTCATCGATTCAGGCTTTTTGCCGATTCCTTCGAGTGACATATATTGTTTCGTTTGATATAATAAATTTTCAATTTATATTTTTTAGAAAACAAAGTTTGAATCATTGAATTTCTCCACCTTGTATCTCATTTTGGCGACCATTGCTTCCATGTGAACCAAAGATCTTTAGAAAACCCCGCTCTGATACCACTTGTTGGAGCACAATGAGGACAAAACCGCAGAAACAAATTCAAGAGATTCAATGAAAACATAGAAAAGAATCATAGAAACAAGAAAACATAAAAAACACAAATAACTCCAAGATTTAACGTGAAAAAACTAGAAAATAACACAAATAACTCCAAGATTTAACGTGGAAAAATCAGAAAATAGGAAAAGAGTCATAGAGTCATGCCACACCAAGAAATCGGTTATGAAAAAGAAGAGAAATGTACATATTACACCACACTCAAGCATCTCTGCTCTCTAGAACCACAACAAAAATTCAATTCCTTTATTTGGAAATCAAGGACGCTCCTTCCTTCTCTTTGGCACAAGAGAAATCGCTAGATCCACTCGTGTACTAGGCCATTCGCATATTGCAGAGTTCTTCTACGAATTCTACACTGCAGACTTAAATTCTGAACTGCAGCCAAAAATCATTGTTGTTGTCGAGGAGCCATCCCCGAGCGCTGGTTTCCTGGCACTCGGGTGCAAGGAGCGATCTGGGCGCAGTTGCGCCCCTCCTATGCACTGGATTCCCTCACCATAAACTGCTGGATGACGCCCGTATCCTAGTGCAGTATTCTGGCGCTGGGACGCCTGCTCCTAGGCGTTGGGTTGCAACAATTAGTCTCCACTCGCAACACATTCAAAGTTAGTTCAATCATAAAATATTAAATTGAAGGATTTATCTATCGGTGTTGTATATTGAATTTAAGTCTCTAATGATAAGATTTGCTGTCCAGCATCATTTCGCACAAGGGAATAAATTTTTTAGTTGTATGTAAAAATACATGCAGTTTTTTTTTTGTAGGCAACAAATTTTTATTGCTCAGAATGATTGGATTAAAAAT
This sequence comes from Phalaenopsis equestris, assembly GCF_001263595.1. Taxonomy (NCBI): domain Eukaryota; kingdom Viridiplantae; phylum Streptophyta; class Magnoliopsida; order Asparagales; family Orchidaceae; genus Phalaenopsis; species Phalaenopsis equestris. The sequence goes on from NW_018164444.1 coordinate 20,275,331, forward strand.
ACATTGCCAGAATTATGTAATTTTCTTTTCCCTTTTCACATAAGGTAGCTTTATTGTCGCAGTAGTAGGTTGGGCTTGAATTCTATACATATTGCTCATGACCTTTGCATTTATTGAATGACAGAGTAATGCCCATTTTCCTTCATGTGAAGGAAAAAAAAATTGAGTTTTATCTGCCGACTCATCCAAGTCTTAAATCCATTTATTTAACCTTGACACCGTAGTCCAAGCATAATATTGATCCAAATTACGATCTCCTAGTCCAGGGTTAGTTTCATGAGATGAAACTAATTTATCATTGTTTAAGGGTTTAAACTATGGTGGAAGGGTCCGTTTGGGGGAACCACAACTTTAGACAGTTACAAAATTATTGTGGAGAAAATATTCATTTTTAAAGTTCTGAGAAAAAATAACTTTTTTAAAGTTGTTATAATTGTTATAAATATTCTTTTATTTTGGAAAAAATAGACTGCAATTTTCTTACAACCATCATATTTTAACATATCTAATTCTAAAAAATAGTTTCCCTCTATAAAAATATTTTAAAAACAACAATGAAATAATAGCCAACAGATATGTAATAATGGTTTAAAAAGTAAAACAGTGAGAAAGCTCTCCAAACATAACCCAAAATAAGAACGGTGTCAAGATGCTTTCCTGGATTTTTTTTCCATTACCTCTACTTGATAAGATTTTAGCATATTAAATATTTAATGTTTATTTGGGTTGCTGTAGTTTCTTAGAAAGGCCGCTATAAAGCTGATGTATGGAAACTAAATTTTTGGAATCTAGGCATTTGTGTTTCTATATAAATTGTGCATACTCATTCATTGTTAAGGAGCTGTGAGTAATGTCATCCAATTTTTCATCTCTTCCGTCAGTCGTGAGATATATATATATATATATATATATATATTGAAAAATTGGATGACATTTTTTTAAAGCAATCACATTTTAATAAATCTGATTTTCAAAAACAGTTTTTATTACAAAAATTTCTAAAATTCAACAAAAAATCAATAGCCAAATGGATGCGGCTGTGGCCTGAAAAAAATGAAACAAAAAAATAAAGCATGAACCTGGAGCAACTATGTAGATTGTCCTGATTAAGAAGTCATGCGCCTATGGCTTTTGGCATCTAGGCATTTGTGTTTCTAAGTGAAGTTTGTCTGTCTTATGTGTGCTATCCTGAAAGCCTCTTCTTGGCTTGCATAGGCACTGAAGTGTTCGTGCTTCAGTAACTAGTACCCTGCCTTTCCATCTTGTTGGATTATAATCAAAATCACCAATCAATTTTTTTTTTTTTTAATTTTGTATTTCCTCTTATTTTAATCATTAAGTCTCAGTGTTGTAATGCTTAATTTTTGGAAGCATATGCAGTTCTATGAGTCCCTTATGCTTGTGCTGGTCATGTGTTAAATACCAACATGTTTAAGGAAGATTTACTTACTTTCCACTCAATTCTTATGTAATTACATATCTAACTCCTAAACTTTAATTTTTAAATACATGCCACCTTACCGATTCATGAAATTGTGCATTTCACTTTTTAAAAGTTAACATGGTGGTATTTTTTTATCTGATATGAAAGATTTGGTGGCATAAATGTAAACAGGTAAAGTTTAGGTGTTAGATATGTAAGTATATCAGAATTGGGTGGTATGTATGCAAATGACCATTTTAATTGGAATCACATGCTTGATTCTTTATTCCAATTCAGTTAATTGATACAAACTATGATGTTTTTGTTCATTAATTTTTAAGCTTTTTATTCCTTAAAACTCATAAACTCTCCCGTATATGTTAAGCCTCAAACTCAGAACCTTTTGTTTGGAGACAAAGCACTCAACCACTAAGGTAAGTTGACTATACTCATTCATTGTTAAGCTAGTTGTTCGGTATGTGTCTTTGCACTTCATGCATTTCTTAAGGCTTTGAGCAAAATTATATATGTTAAATAATTAAAAGTTATTTTAGTTATTATTTTTATTTACAACATGGCTACGAAGCTTTAATGTAATTCTCAGCATCTAGTGGGATTTTTTTAATTTCGTTTGTTCTTGCTTGACGTGTCAGTGTAACGATTCACTCCTAACGTTTTCTCCATTCTTTCATTGCTAAAGCTCTGAAACATTAATAGGGGCAAAACCAGCTTTATTTTTTAGAGCGGGCAAAATCACCCAATGTTTAAATTTTTACTGATACGGCTCAAATTTCAAGATAAACAATTGCCCACTCCGGACGTAACCTGGTTCCGCCCATGTACATTACTTAAACATTTTCCGTGATTTCTTCTCTTACTTCATAAATATCTCTTCCTCTTAATTGCTAAATTTCGTCTGAGTGTACTTTTCAATCCTGGAAGATAATGAATGGAAATGCAGGTATATATAGGCCAAAAGGTATTGAGGTGCCTGATCCTATACAAACAATTTGCACAAAATGGGGCGGTGATCCTTTTTCTCATGGATCTTACTCTCACATTAGAGTTCACTCATCTGGTCGAGACTATGACATTCTCGCCGAAAGTGTCGGAGGGAGCCTCTTTTTTGCTGGGGAAGCGACAAATCGGCATTATCCGGCAACAATGCACGGCGCTTTCTTGAGCGGTTTAAGAGAAGCTTCAAAAATTCTTCATACATGGCAGAGCAGAAACTCTGTGAAAAATGACCCCAAAAAGCCTTTGCCAAAGAGTTTGAGATTCTGTAGTGAAATACTTGCAGATTTGTTTAGAGAGCCTGATTTGGCATTTGGAAACTTTTTGTTTGTCTTTGATTCTTCCACAGCTGATGACCCAAAAGTAATGGGAATAATGAGGGTTGAATTTGACAACAATTTAAATCAAGGGAAAGGAGAAAGTCTACAATTACCAGAACAATGCAATCAGCACTTTCATCTTTATGTCATCTTATCGCGAGAACAAGCACTCCAGGTACGAATTGCGAACGGAGATGTTAGGAGTAGATTGTCATTAATTTGCAAAAATTTTGGTTTGAATTTGATGGGATATGATTCTACATGCTTGTTATTCAGTTCCTTTATCATTGAAATTTCTAAAGCTCGGAAAATTCGGAATAAGCTATGTCGACTCGTGCATCATATAACAAATTAGTAATAACAAATATTTGCTGTATTGAATTACATTTTTTTAAAAAACAAATTTTATTGACTTACCATGCTCCCTTGCATGGTTTGTTCTCACTGGTGAAAGATGTCCTCTGTAATATCTTGTTCTTTGGACTGATCACCTTTGTATATGTTCACTAGCCTTATAAAGCTTCATAATATTAGGTTGATTGGGAAAAGAGCATTTATTAAATGCATGCTGGAATAACACTTTTTTTATATTTTCCATATGTGCTCATCATAACTGCATATTCATATTTTGTGCTATTTAAAACTTCAATTTTATTTTTGCATTATTTTTTGGCATTTTATTCATTATTATCTTTCTAGAACAATGATTTTGCACTTGTACTTGGGCATAAGCTAGAATTCAATTAGGGGCATTTACATACATACCACACAATTCTTATATATTTAAATATCTAACACCTAAGCTTTGATATTTACATGCATACTACTCAAATGTTTAACATCACTTAAAAAATACCACTGTTATTAACTTCCTAAAAGTGAAATATGCCTTTTCATGCATGGGTTTACAATACCAAGTTGTTATAATTGTAAATATAAAACTTTAGATGTTAGATGTGCAAACACATAAGAATTGTGTTGCATGTATGTATATTTCTCATTAATATTACAAAACATTCAATAAAAATGAATGGAGAATAATTTAAAGGCTTCCCTTATAGTTGAGATAGGTCTAACATTGGTGAAAGTAATGATTGTCCTTGTGGAAAGGTAACTACTTGCATAACCTTGTATCATTTTGGTTAGTGTTTATTTTTTTAGAACAAGTATGATTGGACTCAAAGACAAAATAAATGAGTCTAGGTCAACTCAATCTAGACTTGAAATTAAGTTGCATTCTAGTCAATTCAGGTTAACTCAATAAGAGTCGATTCGAGGACAACTCAAAATGAGCTCGAGTTTAATCAAATTAATCTTATTCGATTTTAAAAAAAACCAAAAAACAAAAATAAAATGTGCATTCGTTGCATGCCTACTTTTCTAAAGCAAAGCTTATGTCAGTAATTTTTCTTGTGACTAGATGAACTATACTTTAATTAACACCAAATACAATAATTAACACCAAGCACAAAGTTCCTGGTTTGCTTTTAGCTTTTTAAGTAAATAGTATTAGATTTGAATAAATAGGTTTGATTCGATAATTTATATATTAAAATTTAAAATAACCTAAAACTTAATATTAATACTTTTCCGCACCTACAAGTAGGGGCATAAACTTTAGTTGGCAATTATGAGGTACATATTTCATTATATTTTCTTGCTTTAGTGATTTTCGACTTATGTTAAAAAAGGGAGAGATAGTCCTAGGAAGACTTGGGCTTATTGTATAAAAAATGACTTAATCAATCTATTAGAACTAAATGAAAATATGACACTAAATAGGACGCAATGGATAAAAAGGATTCATGTAGCCGACCCCACGTAGTGGCAATAGGACTCAATTGTTATTGTTGTAGTGATTTTAGATACTTTTGGGGTCCACTCCTTTAATTGTTAGTTTAGAATCTTGTTTAGCAATACATGATTTGTGTACTCTTTGCATAGAGATTGTATGTTATTTGTGAAGCGGTTGAGCATGTATGAGATAAACTCAAATGAATTCATCCTTCTAAATAATTCACGCTTCTACTTGGGAGTGTTAATTCTATATTATTCTACCTCATTTGTGCCATCATATTTGACAATAAATATGGTCCAAATATTTTTCAAATCTTAAAGGCACAAATCTTCGTATAATTATCAGGTTTTGATGCACAATATAATCAGATTACAACCTTAATATTTAGTTGTTCGAGTTCTAACTTAACGGTGGAGTCCATTTTGAAATAGGCTAGGAGTAATCTTCTCTTTAATGGTATCAAGATGGATTGATAGCCATTCAAAAATGAGACTCCATATTCACATATCAATAGATTGTAAATGCTAGATTGCATAATTTTTCAATAATGAAAAGATACATTTTTAAGAGTAGAGGTGTAAAAGAAGATTGTCCTTTATACACCACACAACCAGGAAATGCTTATCAGATATGCATTTAGATCTAATCTTATATGAAACATCAATTAAAAAGTTAATGTTTCAATACTAGTTGAAGGTTATAACACAGCCCGGACAGGGGTGAATTGGTTATTATTTTTTTCCAAAATAGATAACTAAGAAAAATTACACAATCATCTTTTGTTTGATTTGACCCAACATGACCTACATTCATGTCTACACACGCTTTGTATTTCACCAAGCAAATCACTCTTTCACCCACAAGTTTATGGAAAAGCCATTAATATTTCATTTATTGCATGATAGGGTAAGAGATCCTACACCTTAATTAGGAATAAGGGCACTTCTTAAAGCCTGAGAAATAAAAAAGAAGAAATTAAAAATTACAAAATTTAAATGTTTTGTACGATACTAGTATGATGATTTTTAGGTCATAGTACATTGAAGCACATTTTTATCCTTTGACATTCAACTCAAGCTCTTGCTTGATATGATTAGGGAGAATGATATTATTGCAATGAGATTTTTTTTTTTCTTTTGGTCTCTAATCTCTTTTAGGTTTATAATCATTGGATTTTTGGTGAATCACCTAATATAATAGAACACACAATATAGCTTATATTGTATCTCCAAAATTCGAAACCCATTAAAGAACAACTCCTAAAATATATAGCTATTGTTGTTTCAAATTAAATTAAATGAGAGATGCTAAATACTTAATGATAATCCATATGGTTTGCAAATATTTGCTAATAATTGATGATGTGCTAACTCATGTATAAGAGGTGTCCTAAGGCTTGATGATTTTATGGAAGTACATACACTTATTAATAATAATTTATCAACTTAATGAGACAAATCAACGGATTAGTGAAAATGCAAAAATAAGGTTTGTTAGTTTTAATTTTTTTTTCCATAATCATTTTGTTATTCATGACCTGACTCGATTAGAGTTCTTTCATGATTGTTTATTAACTTATCAGATATATTTGAATAATTTTTTGAATATATAGTTGATAATAAACAAGCTTGAATTAGTTGGTGTTTAAAATTAATAAGCTTATTAAGAAATTTGATTAAGACTTGATAATATATGAATCTAAGACTTTATAGTTTTTTTTTAAATATGTGATTTTGTTTGAATTATGTTCCTTTATTTATTAGATTGTTTTTGTTCACATGCACAAGTTTTTTCATTATTAAAATGCTTATTTATTTATTATATCATTCAATTAACATCTTATGTTTAAGCACATAAGACAACCCATTAATAAGCTTAATAGGATTGGTTTAGTTGACTAACAAATTACTCAAAAGTGTTACTTGTTAAGAGGCTTAAGATTTATTTGGTTAGCTAACAACCAAGAGCTCAAACGATGCCCAAATAGCCACAACCATAGATGATGCCCAAATAGCCACAACCATAGATGAATCGAGCTTGAACACTACTATAAATGCACAAATCGTGTTCAAGTTTGAACAAAGTTTTTTTCTATGAGAGATTTTATGTAAATTGATTTGATGGATCCCAAGGAAACATTGAACAAAAGCGTACATAACCAAAAGCACATAAAATACAAATAACACCAAGATTTAATGTAAAAAAAAACCTGAGAACGAAAAATAAAATGGAGCTACACTGCATCAAGAAATTCACTATGAAAAATAAGGAGAATTGTGCAAATTACATCGCACTCAGGCCTTTCTGCACATTTCAGAACTCAACGGGCACAATATCTCTCAATGAAACTGTAACAAAAAGCCTTGAATCGCTTAATTCAGTCACTGGCGGTTGGGCGCCATTGATAGGGTGCGGCGGCGCTTCACCAGGCGCTGCATTGTGAATGCTCGGGTTCTTGGACCTGTGTCGGTAGCAGTGAAGCTCCTTCTGACGTCGGCATGCTAGGTTTAGGAAAAAAATTTTGGGGACAACGCCCCTGAACCCAATGAACGTCTTGTTGACGAAATTGAGAGTTTTGAGTAACTAATTGAACACCACTATCAGACTCCACATCCTAACTATCTCTCACTTGTAAAATGATTGCAAGCAATTCCACTCCTCCAAATGTGCAACACCTTCAAGTTATGAAGAGTAGTTTTGCTTATCCTTGGTCTCAACTTTCTTGAACTCCAACTGAAGCCAAGTATAACTTCAATTTTTCAACAGTTATAACCTTAGTCAATATGTCTGTAGGATTCTGAGTTGTGTGTATCTTCTCCAAGGATAATTGACCATGTTTTAAGAGTGAATGAATGAAGTGATACATCTATTGAATGTGCTTTGTTCTGTCATAAAATGTGACATTCTTTACTAAATGAATAACATTCATTCTGTGACTATAAGTTTTTTATTTCCTTGCTTCTTGGTCAGTTTTGCAATAAAGTTTTGTGGCCAAATGATTTTAGGAAAAAATAATTACATAGCACCCAATTCTTATGGATTTACCTATCTCACACCTAAACGTCCATTTTTACATTTTACAACCTAAACGTCCATTTTTACACACATAGCACTTTACCTATGGATGAAAAGATGGATTTGACTATTGAAAAGTGATGATAAGTGCCACTTTTTATATAGTAGTTGTAATTATGAAAGTTTAGGTGTGAGATAGGTAAATATGAAAGTTTTGGGTGCTATGTATGTAAAAGCTCCATGATTGCTTGGAAGCCTTAGCGATACTAAGATACTTAGCTTCTGTAGGTGATAGTGCAACAACCTTTTGTAACTTGAAAATCCAACTCACTGTTGTGTTCCCCAAAATGAATATATAACATGTTGTACCTCTACCATCAACATCTCATATTAGATCTGAATTTATATAAGCCTATAAATCAACTCTGCATTTTTAAAGCAAAGTATTTTGTTAAATGTACCTGTCAAGTATATGAGATTCTACCTGATCGCCTCCCAATGATGTTTCTCTTGATATTTCATGTACAAACTAACCACACCCATTGTATATATAATATCTGGTATTGTACATATCATAATATACCAAACTTCCAACAGTTGAAGCATATGAGATTATTTTCTTTGTGCTTACTTTGCAGACTTTGGCGATTGTTTCTTAGATAGCCTAAACTAACTAGCTAAGGGGTGCAAATCAATTTTGCCCTACTCATGTTGAATCTTTGTAGAACTTTCTCAATATATTATGTCTAAGTTAACTTCAATTTAGTTGCACTCCTGTCTGGGTTGATTCTCATTCCAAGGATTTTCTTTATTAGATCTAAATCCTTAATTTCTAACTCCCATGATAATTGCTCCTTCAAGTTTATAATCTGTTTATATATGATATTACAATTAACATGTCATTCACAAACAAAAGAAATATAACATCATAATTATCAAAATATTTAATGAAATAACTCTGATCTTCTTAGCGCTTCGTGTTCGTACTGTCTAACATAAACATAGTCTCGGGGCTTGCTTCATACCATAAATAATCTTCTTCAGTTTGCAAACACTATTTTCTTTTCCTGGAACTTGATATTTCTACGGTTGCACCATGCATAGTTCTTCTAAGTCAGCATGTAATAGCGTTGTCTTTAAATCCATCTACTCGAAATGTAGATCTTCCACTACTACTAAGCTCAACACAACTCTAATAGTTGTTATATTCACTATAGGAGAAAATATCTCTATGTAGTAAATTCCTTCCTTTTGCTGAAATCCTTTCTTAATAAGTCTTGCCTTATACAATTACTAACATCTTATTAGTTTTTCAACCCGTAGATCCACTTGTTATGCAGTGTTTTTTTGTAATATTAATTATGTTTAGTCACATGCCTAATTTGACATTATTGGTTGCATCTCATCATTCATAAAAACATCCACTTATACGAGTCATCAATTTGAGTGTCATCATTATAACACTCTAGTTTACCACTATCAATCAACAATAGATAATACAAATAAAGAGAATACCTCTATATTGGTCATGTGATTCTGCTTGACCTCTAACTTCAGTAGCAGGTGTCTGAAGAACTTCTTATACTTAATCGGATTGAGCATGTTTTTTTCTCCTACTTTCTGATCACTTAAGTCTTCTATCTCAACATATTTGGAGGGATCTTTAAAAATAATCAATGAACAATTTAGAGTTCTATTTCTGTCCTTGTACTTCTCCAATTCATTGAAAGTGACATCATTGCTTCTAATGAATTTCTAATTCTAATAGTTTCAGAATTTGTAGCAAAATTCATCTAAGTCAAACTAAATGAAAATGGAATTGATAGATTTTGAATCAAGTTTACTCATAGATCATGCATCAACATGAACATATTACTATCAACCAATAATTTTCAAGTGAGATATATTTATCTCTTTCATTTTATGCTTCTTCAGGGAAGCCTTCATTTAAAGGTATTGACAGAACATGATTCATCATATAATTAACAATGGTCACTGTTTCTACCCAATACTTTGGCGAGGTTGCATGCAGTGTCATACTCCTAGCATACTCTATGATAGTTATAGTTATGCGCTCAGCAACAGCATTTTGTTGTGATGTTGAACCTCTGATCACAATATTCATCACCATTATTTTGTTATAATTAATCCAATTCATATGTCCCATTCTCAACCATAATTTCCCACTTCTTAAACATTTGAACTTTATATTTTAAGAAATAAACCCAATTTTCCTAGTGTGGTCATGAATGAACCCATCTAGTGTGGTCATGAGGTCATGAATGAACCCATCTTTCTTAGTGTGGTCATGAATGAACCCATCTTTCTTAGTGTGGTCATGAATGAAAGTGATAAGGTATTGAGAACCTCCAATAAACTGAACTTGAGTAGGACTCACTTCTAAAAAAAGTAACATTCTTTTGCTTGTCATAATCACAATATTCATAAAAAAATTAAATATATATACCTTGAAGTTTTTTTTAGAAAGTAAGGACTTCATACATTTCTTACTCATATTGTCAAGTTTGCGGTGTCAGAGACCTGCATGAACCTTTTACCGCTACTCCAATGGATTCGAGAGTACCTTCAATATTGCCTCCAGCCATCACCATTGTTCTTTTGATCACCTTCAACGAATCACCTGTGAAAATGATCACATACTTTAACCTTGCAAGTTGACTTACATTAATCAATTTTTTTTTGCAAACATTGAGCATGCCTAACTTTATTCAATTTCTAGACTGATTCATTTGTCGGTTTGATATCAACATCATCCTTTCCAATAGTAATGCAAACTTTATCTTCTTCCAAATGCACCTTTCTTAGATCACCCTGAGCGTAGTGTTTGAACACATCTTTGTTAGGGCAAGCATGAAAAAGGGCACACGTATCTATTATCCACGATTCAATGATATCTAGGAATAAAATAAAGGAATCACATTGGATTTCATCTTTGGAGACATTTGTAAAGAGTTTTATTTTTAGACCTCCACCATTAATATTCTTCGGAGTTTTATAGACTTTCTTAAAGTGACATTTCTTCTCGCAGTTCCAACATTCACCTCTACCTTTTCTTTTTCCTGATTTGGAGTTTCCTCTGATGAACTTGAATCTCTCCTTGCTTGTGTTTCTATTCAGTTTTCTTCTTCTAGTTTCAACATTCAGAGCAGAATTTGGAATTTCACCGCTTGCCTTCTTGTAAACTTCTTCATTCATCACTAATCTCACTATACCATCGAAGTTCAACTTCATGTTTTCCGAAGGGTTACTCATCGCAATAAGAAGTCCATACCAACTCTCTGAAAATGAAGATAAGCGTCCTAACCTTCTCATCAAACTTAGTGCATACAAAACACAATTGATTATTTACAGTGTTGAAGTTATTCAAATGTTCAACCACTGAGCTATCATCCATCATCTTTCATATTGAATACCTCTTCATACCTCTTCATAAAAAAAAAAAAACTTTAATTGATGTCAAACGTTTCTCATACTTTTTTATTAGTGATGTCATGAGATAAACATTAGTCTTCTCATTCATAATGTTGAATACAACGAATGAGGAAATTGAAAACTAGATCATACATGATAATGTTTGATCAAGAAACTCTCATTCTTTTAGAGTCATTGATTTGGCTTCTTGGTGATTCCATCCAGTGGAAAATATAGTTTCTTTTGATATGAAAAATCTTCAATTTGCATTTTCTAGAAAGCAATGTTTGTACCATTGAACTTCTCAACCTTGTACTTCACTTCGTTGGTCATTGCTCCCACTCGAATCAAAGATCTTCAAAAACTTGGCTCTAATACCCTTGTTATGAGAGTTTTTACAAAAACTAATTCAAGATATCTAAAGTCAAATGTTGAACAGATGCATAAAAAACTGAAAAACACAGAAAACACATATAACACCAAGATTTAATGTGGAAAACCCAAGAACAAAAAAAATAGTGAAACCACACCATACATAGAAATCCACCATGAAAAATGAGAAGAATTTTACAAATTATGACTCACTCAAACTTTTTTACAACTTTTGGAACTCAGTAACACCCATTATCTTCTTCGTTACATTGAGGGGTAACACCAGCAAACCCAAACAAACATCAAGAAGGCACTAGTTTTTGTATCCCCAATTAGGTTTCTCAATGAATTGTTGGCACATTTGTTGAAGAAGCACGATATATTTAGTTTGAAGACTACATGTCACCGACATTTAGTCAGCATTATTGGTCGACAGCTTGATAGTCTAGTTGAAGATCAAAATATATTGTCACAAAATTACCCTCAAAGGCCTTTGCTCTGCTTATCAGTTTAATAGTTTTCCCCATTTTCTTTTATAATATATGTAATTAATGAAAATAAGACATTTTCAATAAGTTTAAATGTTAAAGATAATTTGTAATTATGGTAAAATAAATATTTGTGATATTAGTGAAGGGATCTAGTCGACAAAGTGAAGTTTATTTGGTCACACCTCACTCACTAAGCTTTGAAAGAAATCACAGAAATCTAATAGGAGAGTGCAAGCTAAAAATTTAGACAATTTCAATTTATATGACATGATTTTAATTGAAAGAGGACCGATACCCGTAAAGATGCTTGCTAAAAGAATAAAATAGTACAATAACAATAAAAGTAAATATATATAGATGAAGATATTTGAGATCATGATGAACGGCTAAGATGAGCTGAGGTGGTTATTAAGGTGTGGTGAGGATGACACCTGATAAAGTGTAATGATAAGTTATGTTGTAGGTATAATATTACCATCCCCTCGCAAGCTAACGGTTGGCGTGCAGAGATTTAGCTTGTCCCAAAGCTTGTAGTAACGAGGTGTAGACAACGTCTTGATGAAAATACCAACAAGTTGGTCTTCGATGGGAAGATACTGGAGAGAGAGGTCCTTGTAAGTGATATGTTCTCGAATGAAATGTTAGTCAATCTCAATATGCTTGGTTATGGCGTGAAAAGTTGGGTTATTTGCGATAGCCACATCAAAAGTGTTGTCATAATGAATGGGCATTGTAGATTTTGTGGAGATGTGAAAGTCATGTCACGGTTGTCGTAACTAAATAACGGCTGCGAAAGATAGGGCTCTGTATTCAGTTTCAGCTGAGGAGCGAGCCACAATTGGTTGTTTCTTAACATACCAAGAGATGAGATTGGGGCCTAAGAAGGAGCATTTACCAGTAATGGAATGAGGATCATGATAATCACTAGCCCAACTGGAATTTGAATAAACATGTATTGTAAGTGGTCCAACATGTAGTGGCAGACCAAGAGTAAGAGTGCTTAGGAGTAGTCATTTGAGCTGTTGAAAGAGTGTAGC